>NC_089841.1:123821895-124129895 GCF_035609145.1 Eleutherodactylus coqui | reverse complement strand
TGGTAGTTGGAAGGGAGCTCCAGGGTCATCTGGTCAAGCCCCCTGCTCAGAGCATGATTCACTAAATCATCCCAGACAGATATTTGTCCAACCTTTGTTTGAACACTTCCATTGAAGGAGAACTCACCACCTCCCGTGGTAACCTGTTCAAGTCATTGATCTCCTTCAGTGTCAAAGTTTTTTTTAATATCTAATTTGTGTCCCCCCCCCCCCCTTTCAGTTTCACCCCATTGCTTCTAGTCTTTCCTTGTACAAATGAGAATAGGGCTGATCACACTGCACTGTGACAGCCCTTCAGATATTTGTAGACGTCTATTAAGTCTCCTCTCGGTCTTCTTTTTTGCAAGCTAAACATTCCTAGAACCATTAACTGTTCCTCATAGGACATGATTTGCAGATCGCTGACCATCTTCGTAACTCTTCTCTGAACTTGCTCCAGTTTGTCTTTTTTTTTTAAACGGGGTGCTTAGAACTGGACACAGTATTCCAGATGAGGTCTGACTAAGAAAGAGGGGGATAATTACCTCACGTGATCTAGACTTTATGCTTCTCTTAATACATCACAGAATTGTGTTTTCCTTTTTGGCTGCTGCATCATATTGGTGACTCATGTTCAATCTATGATCTATTAGTATACCAAAGTCTTTTTCACATGTGTTGCTGCTTAGCCCAATTCCTCACATTCTGTATGTGCTTTTTTTCATTTTTTTATGCCCAGATGTAGGATTTTGCATTTATTTCTGTTAAATACCATTCTGTTAGTCGTCGCCCACTGTTCAAACTTGCCTAAATTTTTTTGAATACTCTATCTCTTGTGGTACCCCACTCAGATGTGCAGCCATTTATGACCACTCTGAGTACGATCACTCAGCCAGTTGTAAATCCACCTAACAGTTGCCTTGTCAATCCCACATTTAGTCATTTTTTTTCAAGTATGGTATGAGATCCTTTGTCAAATGCTTTACTAAAGTCAATATATACTGTATCTACCGCATTTCCCTGATCAACCCAGTCGGTGATTCTGTCATAGAAGAATTATAGATTTGTCTGGCATGACTTGTTACAAATCCATGCTGGCTCTGGTTAATTACTCCATTCTTATCTTAGTACTTACTTGCATGCTATTTTAATTTGTTCAAAGATCCTTCCGAATACAGAAGTCAGGCTCACAGGCCTGTAGTTTTCTGGATCCACCTTCTTCCCTTTTTTTGAAGATAGGGACAACATTTGCCCTTTTACAATCTTCTGGGACTTCTGTTCTCCTGGAATTTTCAAAAATTATGGCGAGTGGTTCAGCAATTACCTCCGCTGCTTCCTTTAGTATCCTAGGATGTAATTCATTTGGACTTTGAGACTTGAATTCATTTAAGTTACCTATGCGTTCCCTCACCATATCTCTGCTTATAGATAGCCTGCATTCTTTTATTCCCCCAAGAGCACAGGGAAGATCAGCTGATGTTCCATCTACTTTCTGAGAAAAACCAGATACAAAATAGGAATTTAAAAGTTCAGCCTTCTCAACATCATTCTTAAGCAATTCACCATTTTCATCTTGTAAGCATCCAATAGCATATTTGACTTTTCTAATGCTATATCCCAAAAGCCTTTTCTATTGCTTTTGGCCTCAGTGGCAAGCCTCAATTCATTTTTAGCTTTTCTTACCCTTGCCGTACAGTTTCTGCAGATGGCATATTTTTCTTTAGCTATACCCCCCCCCCCCCCCCTTTCCATTTGATACACATTTTTACAGGTTTTTAACATGTGCGCAAGTTCTATGTGCATGCATCCGGTCTCTTTAAATGTTTCTCATTCTTCCTTCTTTTAGGGATTGTTAACAATTATGCATTGACAATCTCATTTCGCAATGTTTACCAACCTTCTTGGACTTTTGTCCTTAAGAACATCCAGCCATTGGATTCTTCCTACCCTCTTTCTGAAATCCAACCTTGAGCTCTGAGTTTTCTCAGGTCTTTCTCCCCTTTTTATTCACATTTCAAGGATAGCATGATCATTGCCTCCTAAGGACCCAGCCACCCTTACTCAACTATTCACTCCCTGTTGGTAAGAATTAGGTCAAAGATAGCAGATCCTCTTGTTTTCTCTTCTACCTTTTGGAAGATAAACTTGTCAGCAAGCGCAGAAAAGAATTTGTTGGATCCATTACTTTTACCTGAGAGAGCTTCCCAACAAATGTCTCAATAGGTAAAATCTCAAATGCACAATCAGCATTGTTTAAGTACAACTGGAATGGAACTGCGCTCTTAATATTCTTAAAATATCACACACCAAATGATTTGTACACCCTGAATATATATTGTACTTTTTCTCTACATTATCAAACGCATAGCTCTGTCACTAACTGATGTACAAGTTGGTCGGGATGATATTTCTTTATTATATAATTATGCCTCTAACTAGAGATGAGTAATTATTGCCACATGGTCTTTTTGCTAGAGTCAATACTACTCATGTGATCCATCATCTCCATTACATATGATTCTGCAATCTGTAACCATGCTATACCTTTGTTGTTTTCGGGTTTCTTGTATTCTATTCAATAAAAACGAGTTAAGAAAAAAAATCTTACCCAAGAATAAAAGGCCCTTTTACGAGGGATGATATTGTTCAGATTCTTGTGCAGTGTAAATGCTGCCAGCAACTCAATGATGAACGATAAACAAATGACTTATAGTTTATAAAGTGCAGGCATAAAAATCAAATGACAATGGGCCTGCATAAACAAGCACTTTATCATTTATGAACAACGGCCCGTTTACTGTGAAAGGAGGCAGGGGCAAAAGCGATCTGTAGTCCACTCCGCCTCCATTCACCGAGCAATCATCAACCCTGTGTGAAAGCAAAGGAGCAATTATCGCTGGGCCAGCTGTCAGGTGCCCAACAATCTTTCTGTTTAAAATGGCTCTAAAGGCCTATTTTCACGGCCCGAGGATAGTTCAAAGATTGCTCAAACCACAGTTTGAGTGACAGCTTTGAGCTATCATTTTGCATAAGTTATTAAGTAGCTACTCCGCTACTTAAGAGCAATTAACTGTGCAAATGAAGCCTTATCTGAAAGCAGTTAATAGGCCGAGGACTCTTATCGGCTTCGAGTTTTTTTTTGTTCTGCAGCAGGAAACAATGCTATGAGCACAACCCGTAGAGAACTGCTGATAAGGCTGAATAACGATTTTTAGGTTGGACTGAATTTAATGATCAGCTAGCAGTGCACGATGGGCGCGTATTTACACGCACCGATTATTGCTAAAACGATCGTTTAACGATTTTTTTGCGATCATCGCTTGTGTAAGTAGGCCTTAAGACTTGTGCACATGATGAACCAGACTGCACCCTCCCTGTAGGACAGCACACAGGCTTCCTAGAGTTCTGTATGAAGCCCCAGGTACTCCATATACTAGTGTACAGTGGCTCTATGTTGCACTATATTCTTTTCTGAAGAAAATAATTAATAATAATATTAATTATATATATATATAAAAAATTTCTTTTAATTAATTTATTTTCTTCAGAAAAGAATATAGTGCAACATAGAGCCACTGTACACTAGTATATGGAGTACCTGCCCTGAGTGTTTGCTCTGGGCTACTCCTCCAATTCAGATAATGTGTCCTAAACTGCATGAGTAATTATACCATGAGAGAAATCTAGATCTATATCTAGATTTCTCTCATGGTATAATTACTCATGCAGTTTAGGACACACTATCTGAATTGGAGGAGTAGCCCAGAGCAAACACTCAGGGCACGGTTTTCAATGTTTACACATCATCTGAATGAGAACTGAAATTTGATTGGCTGGTAAAATCATCATAGGAAGAAAGCTGCCAATCAACAGTAGGTGGACTGTCTGCTCACAAATATTTTTAGACTACACTGCACAATTATATTGCAAAGGATTACTTTACTCTGCTCATGGCACAGCAGAGAAGCAATGATTTTGTGAAAAGTACATTAAGTAAAATGGTAAAGTAATAAAGTAACTCAGCCTTGGAATCAGTTCTCTCATTAGTTTATGCTGCTCTCAGCTAGGTCAACAAACCTGGGGAAGATATCCCTTGCAATTCCCACGCCGATGACAATACTGCAAATTTGAACACTCAAATCTAGGTATCCAGAGAATACAGCCAACCACCGCCGTTCCTGACGGGGACACTTTGTCATCAGTTTATAGTCAAAGGAATTTTCTTATAAGTATGGACAAGCCAACGTGAAGAACTCCTTTACATGCAAACCCCCTTCCACATTATAAAATCTAGATAATTAAATTAAAAGTTCAGATGTAAGAATTCACAATACTAGATTCTAAAAAGCACCAAATCTCAAACCACACTGCACGGTCTCTAAGTTTATTTAAAAGATGGCTACTTAGTACATGACAAATCACATCATCTCTTCATAATTCATTAGAAAGTCTTAGATTAAAACACGCAATTGTTCCCATTGTTTAGCATTTCCTTATGGTAATCTAGATTGTAACTTAAAACAGTCAATTATGAACACAGTTAAGGTCAATCATTACTTAGCATTACACTAGATTTCAATTTTGTATTGTAGAAGTCTACCCATTTGTCACTTTATTGCACCTCTTAATAAGCTTAGTCAGAATTTTGTGACTTTTCCTAACGTTTCAAATAATGAAAATATAGTTTAAAAAGTCTTCCTTACTAGAGTAATTAAAAAAACCCAAGTCCTGAGAATGTTATAAAAGTTACATATGATCATTCACGACTAGACCATCATAAGCATGTTACATTGCAGTCGCTCTACAGTGTAAGTTATTGCCAAAGTCACAGAACTGGCTAATGTACTGTAGATCTTCCTAAAATGTCCTAACTAATGGAAATAATTCAGGAGTCTTAATGACATGCAAGGATGTTGAAACCTGCCCAATTGGTATCTATAGTGTGGCTACTGATTCCATACATTCATAATCCAGCGGGAAGTGTGATCACCAGCTAATGAATATCCTTTGTTGGTATGTGTGTGTGCAAATATATGTTGGATGTGTAAATTATTTTACATGAACTCAATATTTTGCAAAAAAATAAAATAAAATTACCCCGTGTTGTTGCCCTGAATCAGCCAAAACTATAGTGCAACAAAACTGAAAGACGAATGATCATCAGCTGGGATGTGCCTAGTGGATACATTTATTTACATTAGCAAACACAGGGTTTTATCTTACCTTTTAACTGGGAAATCATGAGCTTAGCAATAACTAGATTTACCCATGGTAGCTATAGTACTGAAAATACACCTTAAAGAAACACTAAACCTGGAAGTCAAAGTGAAGAGTAAAACAGGACATAACATTGCCTCCATCGTTTCTCAGTCTGTTTCAGGAACATTGATGAAATGCTGCAGTCTTGTAGAATTTCAACAGAGAACATGGGTTAGTTTCCTGCTGATCTGTTTGATTTTCAGCTGGTGGTCGACTGAGAAGTGGGGTTTAAAAATGTATTTGTCCTACTTGCAGACATTGCACGGGATAGGGAGATGACGGACATAACTGATCCTATTGTCCTCTATTACAATAAGAAATGTAAAAAGAAATAGGTGGCGCGAAGAAAAAAAAAAATGATTAACGTGAACCTGTCACGAAGTTCATGTTGCCCAAACCATGGGAATTCTAAACTCAGGATAGGTATGCCCATTTGGCCCATGTATGCTTTAGAGGGGGGGGGGGGGGGGGGGGGGGGGAACTTACCTAAAAATTTGACTCAGAGCTCAGCTCTTGAGTCAGAGAGGCAGGCTGTGCTGGGCTCTCCCAGCGGCGTCTTCAAGACTGACCGCCCTCTCCAGTTAAGCAGGAAGAAGAGATGGCACTCTTGAAGACACGGTTGGAGAACCTAGCACAGCCCGCCTCTGACTTGAGAGCTGAGCTCTGAGTCAAACACCTAAGCAGGTTTTTTTCTTAAGAATAAAACAAACATGGTACAAATGGACATATCTGCTCTGGGTTCAGGCAGCAGCAACCTAGTGAGGGGAAACTGCTGGAATGGTCTGTATTTTTGGGTTTAGTGTTCCTTTAAGGTAAAAAAAAGGATTAAAAAGAGTCTAGGGTTTTTGTGCTCTTGTAGTCCTTTGGTCAAATGTCTATGTCTTCACTACACATATGAAAAAGCAGATGTAACTGCAGTTAATTCTAGTATCTCCTCACCCCACACACAGGCACTCGGATCCAAAAAGGTTCAAATGGGGGCAGTTATTCTTCTGGTATCCATACATTTTAACTGTTCCTGGTAAGGAGACGAGGTTATTACAAATGATTGCCTTTCACAGATTAAAATATAATTAGTAGGGTTATGGATCACTATTGACCTCGCAGAAATAGTATCTTTGTTCAGAAAAGTATCATAATCTTTGTTTCCTTCAAGTAAGATGTTGGTTCAGGGGCAAATAAAACAGATTTAAAGCCGCATTCACATGAGCATAATATGGGGGCATATTTGTGCCGGTTTACATCAGAGATCTAGAATACTGCAAATTTGGATCAGTAGCCTGGCAGTTTGTCCAGGACACACATCCGTAGTACATGTGCTACAGCTGTGTGAAAGTGGCCAAAGGCGGTGTTCACATTACTTACTTTTTGCTTAACATGTATGCTGGGAAAGCTCCTGATACACACCAAACGTGTTCACAGGACTCAATAGTCAAAAGTAGGCAAAAGGAATGTCCGGCTGTTAAATATTAGTATGCCACAAGAATGGGAAAATAACGATAGACAACTCTATTCCATTCCACAAGATAAAGTAACTCTTAACGCGTGTTTCTGTGACATGTTGGCCTACGGATGACGGATGATTTCTGTTAAATGGATGTTATTACAACCTATAGATGATGACTGCCACGGTTACACTTCTGGCACAGCCGTCACTTGAAAGTACATGTCGGGAGCTTTTGCCAACACATATGTTAAATAGAAGCAAAAAAGGCAATGTGAACACAGCCCAACACACGACGCATAGATGTAGTTTGCGATATGTGCGAGTTTTGTTTTTTGTTTAAACCACAACACATGAATCGATAAAAAAAACAAACAAAAAAACAAAGTACTTTAACCATCTAAAAAAAAAACAAAAATAGGCTGGCATTCCAAATGTAGTTTCATCTAAGGACTGCTGTCTATATAGCACATCTTCGTGTACCCCTGTGAATGTGACTGGGCAGCTACTGCAGAGTTTTTAGTCTTTGAATGGCGTTGGGTTTTAGATAACAAGCCTTAGTTTTGGCAAAGAAAAAAAAAATATGTATACACACATTTCTATAAATTTGGTAAATACAAAAAGAACATTCCCATAAAGCTGTTTTACTGTAACACAGCGCTTTTAAAGATTAGAATGAAAATCAATCTGAAACTAAGTTACGGCAAAAAGTTTTTTTTGTTGTTTTTGTGGTGTTTTATACCAGGAAACGTCTTCCTTTTATAACACCTAGCAGTATATCCCATTTTATTTTTAAATTACCTTTGACTGCCTTAAAATAGAATTTATTTCAATTTCTGTATATATAACTATGGTAATTAATTACATCATAAGGTTCAAATGTTGTACACAACTAATAAAATAATTCTCCAAGTGTGCAGATTTTAAACACATGTAAAAACTTTTTTTTTAGAAGAATAATAAAAAGAAAAAACAAACAAGCCATCAGCAGCAGCACAAGTATGTAGGAATATATATATAGGTATATCTCTTATTTTACATATTTATCCATTTTCCTATTTTAGGCAACATAGCATTCAATCGATGAATGATTGTGTTAATTATTTAAGGCATCAGTGCGTCAAGGGCAAGAACGGAAAAAAAATGGAGTCACAAAAATAAATAGAAACTGCTCAAAGCATCATAGTGGCACATCTTTTAAGCATTGCACATTTCATCTGCCGGCCACTTTTCTCACAAAATACATTACATTTTAACCCACTTTCAGTGCTAGTGCAGGACAATGCATTGGAAAGAGTCCACAAAGTTATACAACGCAAAGTTAAAACTTCAGAGAACAAATTTGACTTCATTTTTCAAAAGGTCGTTCATTGTACTAAATCGGTCTGGCAATACTCTCATTTTGACAGTTCCATCTGCACCACAAGAAAATATGTGATTGGCTGGTCCGGTCTCGATCTGCATCACACCTGTTCCAATATTTCTGAAGATGGACTGACGTGCATGCTCATTGATGAAAGTGTGCATTAGACCTAAAGTCGTCAGGCTCCAAATCTGGAATAGAAGAAACAGAAAACTTTTTTTCATATCCATTACACTGTAATCTCCTAACTGGGGTCTTAGAGCGTCTCCCCTGTAGCCCTCCCTCTATCACCACAGGCCACTGTTGATTTCTGATATTTACTGTATAGGAACGCACATTTCCAATTTATAGGAAAACCTTTCACAAGCATTTTAGGAATATACTACATGTACACTGAGCCAACAATGTCTGTATGGCTAAAGCCTTATTCTGGTTCTGCCCCTCTGAACACTCCTAGTTTAATTGTGATCACCCGGTACACTGAAATGTCTAATATTGGCTTTTAGAATTGTGCTACAATGTAAACTACCAGAGCAAACGTTGTACTCTCTCTAAGCTAGCAAGGAATGCTGGGAGATTTGCTGGCAGATTTTCGCTCTGAAGCCTGCAGGATCCTGAATGCAGCAGCAAATGAGAGTTGACTAAATCAGCATGATACATGAAATGGTTGACATAGGAACACTATACCTTAATGTTTCCCTCTGCAGATCCTGTGATAAAATATTCTTCTGTCGTGTCAACTGCGATCGCTTTGACAGCAGAATCATGACTCTGGAAAGTATGCCGCTGCTGTCTTTGACGCAAGTCAAATAAGCCAATGAGACCCTTCCTTCCGCCGGATATTAAAAGCTGATTTTTCGGTGCATAAGCTATTACAGTTGCTCCACTCTCATGGCAGGAAAAAGCTGAAACAAAGTCAAAATACAATTTATTATTGTTATTATAATAGATTAAAAATACAAGTACTTTATTGATACTTTGGTTTATTTTTAAGAGGATGTGTCATTAAAATATACTGCCCTAGTTAACATCTTCACTTGTCCACACGTCCTACTAGCTGATATACCCGGATTTATCAGAGTTAATTTGGTACAGGTGTTTACCTGTTGTCCTTACTGAAAATTTTCATGAAGTCGTGGTTACTTCAGAGGAACCGAGGAATAAAATATGTATACACATAGAGGAGTGTTAGATTCTCCTCAGACTGCATGTACTGATGTCTCTGCAGAATGTGCCACCCCTCCTATTTTCTTCACTTTTTACCCTTAAAAGGTAACATCCCTTTTCATTCAAATTTAACCCCAGACTAGAGGTTGCAGCCCCCTCTTAGTCTTAAAGGAATGCTCCATCCCTGCAGTCCATGCGGTATATACACACAGAGGTGAGGTAGATTCTCCTCAGTACACACACACACACACACACACACACACACACAGTAGATTCTCCTCAGTATGTGCACACACAGAGGAGAAGTAGAATCTCCTCAGTAAATGCACAGACAGGTGAAGTAGATTCTACTCAGTATATGCACATAGAGGTGAGGTAGATTCTACTCAGTATACAAATCACCTCCCTAGGCTTTATGGTTTCAGAGAAAAGAACTCTCATGTATCGCAGATTTTTGCATAGTTTTTCATACTTAGGAAAAGTAAAGAGGTCGTAACTTCAATATTCAATTCTATTTAGGACGTAAAGAATGGTTATGCCCGATGTCAAGTTTGTACAATACTGGAAAGTTAGAGAATTAGTGACTAGAGATGAGCGAATGTACTCTGTAAGGCCGATTTCGCAATCGAGCACCGCGATTTTTGAGTACTTCACTACTCGGGTGAAAAGTACTCGGGGGCGCTGTGGGTGACTGGGGGGTTGCAGAGGGGAGTGGGGGGGAGAGGGAGAGAGAGCTCCCACCTGTTCCGCGCTGCTACGCCCCACTCCACCACGCCACGCCCCGCCCCACAGCGCCCCCGAGTACTTTTCACCCGAGTAGTGAAGTACTCGAAAATCGCGGTGCTCGATTGCGAAATCGGCCTTACCGAGTACGTTCGCTCATCTCGATTAGTGACGTGTCAGTCAGTCACAGTGAGGGCTTTTGCATAAAATATATATTTATATATTAGTACAGTAGTCTGCAGTAGACTAGGTTTCTTGTTCACAACACTACTGCAAATCAAGGTGATTGTGTTGGGTGTGTTAATGGCAGGACATGTAATGAGCACCATGACACCAAATTTCCTTCCACTAAGCACCTTTAAATGGTCTGGGCATCAAGATCCTGTGTCTGAATGGTGGATAACAAAGCTGTTGGATCTGCTCAGGGTTGTTGGTGGATCAAATGATCCTCTCTATTCGTGGTCTAGGCCATCTGGAGCCTGTTTGCCGTGTGCACGTGCCTCACCCAACCACTCCTAACTGCTTGGTCAGAATGGCATAGATAGCAGGTAATCCGTGAAAACCACCATAATTTTTTATTCTATTCCAACGATGCACCCCCTGGCAGTCTTAACTGGGCAAAATATCTTCAAGTACGTGGTAAAGACATATGTAGTGGTCAACAGTCTCTCAACAAGAGGTACACTGTACAAAAGTAACCTCTGGGAGCCTTTTTTAGGGCAATTGAGGAAGCCCTTTTATGGACACTGGTGGCAAGACCCAGTGTCTAACTGGACCACAACTGTAATTACATATCTGCTTGAGACATAACTACATGCAGAGTTCTGCAGCAATCCGACATTTCTATCTGGGTGCATTATTTTTTTTTTGTCAACAAGTGCATGAATTTGCATATATCAGCTAAATCACAGAAGTTAAAGGGGTATTCCCACTTCAGACCACAAGATAGGTCATGAATATCCGGCAGAGGTGGTACCTACACCTAACTGAAGAACGGACACACTCCACAGAATCCAGGTAGATGTTATGGAAACGGACGACCGGACTGCTCTGTGCCATGTCCTTAACTCCTATAGAAGTTAATGGGAATTCTGGAAACAGTGTAGCACAACCAAATGGAAATACTCCTTTAATGATCATTAACATATAAAACCACGTAAGACTATGTGACTGCTGTAGGCATTTACAGGACTGAACCAGAGGCGCTTGACCAGAGGAACATTTAAGAAGAGTAGTTTCTTTTCTTTATTTTAGCCACCCGCCACAAGATTTAGCATGACCTCAGACTAGAAATGAGCGAACGTACTCGTTTAGGGCGATTTTGCAATCGCGCATCGCTTTTTTCAAGTAACTGACTACTTGAGCAAAAAGATTCGGGGGGGGGGGGGGGGCGTGGTAGAGCGGGGGGTAGCAGTGGGGAACAGGGAGAGCTCTCTCTCTCCCCCCCACTCCCCTCTGCAACCCCCCGCTCACCCCCGGCGCCCCCCGAATCTTTTCGCCCGAGTAGTCAGTTACTCGAAAAAAGGGATGCTCGATTGCGAAAATCGCCCTAAACGAGTACGTTCGCTCATCTCTACCTCAGACTTTTTAACATTCAAGTATGAATAAAGTGAAAAAAAAAAACAAAAAACAGTTCTTACCATGAACTAAACTGCTTGCTGGTGTAACCAAAGTATCCCATAGACAGATATTTCTGGGAAGATGAGACAAAAATACTTAAAGTACAGTAAATAGCTGAAAACAATAAAAAATAAAAGTGTGCACTTATCACATGTATTTCTAGGTTAAGGCAATCACTTATCTTTGCGTTTTATTTTTAATTTTTATATGGAACACTTTACAAATTTGCGTGTCATCCTTGCGCAGGGGCCATGCTAATCTTCTCTGTATCGTTCCAATTTTAGTATATGTGCTGCCGAAGCGAGCACGTATCTTTGTATTTTAAATGAGAAATTAGGAGGCGTTGTTAGGCCGGGTTTACATGTGATGTAATTATTGCTAAATTTTGCTCTTAAAATCCACACTTCAGTCATAGAACGGCCAACAAATCCTGATTTCCAAGCTGCAGAAAAAAAATCTACATGGATTGTTGGCCCTGCTGCAGATTTTCAATTGTTGGGAAGATAATTTTCTGTACAGTCGCTGTTAAGGTGCATTTAGACACAAAAATGATCGCTCAAAAGATGGCTTTTGAGCGATCATTTTGCAGAAACGACTACTTGGTACTAATGCCTATTAGTACCAATTAGTAGCATGTGAGCCACTGGGAGCTGTATTCAGGGAACAGACCACCCGTTCTTTGAATAAATTCCCTTTGTTCTGCCACAGGGCTGACAGCTGTGACAATGTAATCAGCACTCCCCGGCCAGAACACAGCGTGCGGTCCATCGTTCGGCAAAAAAGTGAAAGATGGGCACATTTACACCCAATGATTATCGCTCAATAGATGGCTTGAGTGGATTTTGAGTGATATTTGTTGTGTCTAAATGGGACTTTACTGTATACTGTAGGCTTACGTGCTCCAAAAGCTGCTCAGTCCGTTTAAACGAATACAAAAATGCTGATAATGTCCTTTTAAGAGGACAATATATTAAACCCTTAATGACACAGGGCGTAAATTTACATCCTTTACATTCAGTCTTTGTACTGAGGAGGATCAGGAGCCGATCCTACCTGATACAATGTATTTATCGGCTGTTTTTCAGACAACTTTCCGAAAGTTGCTTGGAAAAGACAGCTTTTGAGCGAATTTTGAGCGATAATCGTTGTCTAAATAGGCCTTAACAGGTCTTCCTCTCTGTTCGTAGGACACACATTGGCATAATCAACCTTGACAACACAATACCGTACTAGAAGTCCTGTTTCAAAAGCAGACAGATTACAACCCAAACCAGAATTGGAAGTCTAATTTAAGAATATTGGTACCACAGCAGAAGCAGAGAGTTACAATCACACGGTCCGCTTCCATCATTGATACACCATAATGATGTCCTTTGATATAAAGAATATAATCAAAGGGGCCGCCAATGTAAAGTGATCTTATTATCCACGCCCAACTACTTATAAGCAAATATAACACATGCAAGTTAGCCTCACGCCAATGCAATAATCAACATGGGATAAACATATGGTAGCTGTACATGGATTGCCTCCAATGCTATGCTGCACCCGTGGCTTTAACTTACAAGTACAAGTACAGTATGGCAATTAGTGGAAAAACCACAGGCAATTACTACAGCTTGGCCTCAGCATGTACGGGCAATCCATGGAGCGGGGATTTAGATTAGTGAGAGATTTTACTTTCATTAGTTACATTTTCTGTCCTGCAAGCTTTACAGAACTCATCTCTTGTGTTAAGGTACCTTTACATGGAGCAACCATCACTTCGAAAGTTGCTCGGAAAAGTCACTGAAGTGTACGAACGGCAGTCGCTCTTGGCTTTTACACAGAGCGCTGATTGTTCATTAGTTGTTTGCCGACACATCATTCATAGAGGGGATCTCCATGCAAATTGGTTTGCCACTCGTTCAAATACAAACAAGTGTGACTTTACACCAGATGACTTTTGACCAACCAGCGACTATTTTTGGTAAGCTGAAATGAAACGTCTAGAAATATATTGCTCATCACCCTGTCGGTGGCCGGGTTTACACTCAACAACCGTCATTTGGTCTTTCGCATGATTATTCAGCCGACGATCACCCCGTATAAAAGGTACCTTTACTCCCAAAAACGAAATGGAGGAATAAACAAGGAAAGGAACACAAAAATTCTCAGCGGTAGAAAAGCTAACCCCACATTAAAGGTTTTCATTCATTTTATTGAAACATACAGACTTGATGAAACATGTCTAGGCATTCCATGTTTTTCTTTCACGAAACAGGTTTTTAAAAAAAAATAATGCATCCTAAGTGCACTATATACATTTATTACAGCAAAAATCTATGAAAGTAACCGTTAATTACCTGTTATCACTTGACTGCCCAGCTGTTGCTATCAGAGAAGATGAACTTATGAAAACAAAGTCATTGGCGGTTTTGTTATGGCATTGCCAGGTCTATACAATGGAAAAGAAAAAGAAGGTGGTGAATGGTATCCTGCACCTGTATCTGCTGATGTAGAGAAATATACAGGAAGAATGCGGTCCGCAGCCTTTGGGTCACACCCATCTAATGTAACATCTGCATGAAGTTTGGATGTTTTCCCTCACACTAAGGGTAGCCTCACAGGGGCGAGCGCGATATGGGGCCATGAAACCCACCCCCATATCGCGCTCGCCATTCGTTTGGAAAGCCCTGTTGGATGTGAGGCGTTTTGATACCAACACAGACTCACATCACTGTCACAGCCGCGGCAGAGGGTCGTGGAGTTCTCACATTGCTTTCAATGGGGTCGGCACTGTATTACGCATGGGAAACACAGGTGCAAAATATGCGGTGCCAATACGCCCGTGTGAATGAGCCCTTACTAGGAATATCCTTCCAATATCCAAAATTTACCAATAAGCCCTCTATTGGTGGACAATGACTGATGTTGGTGATTACAATCTATGTACATCACTGTAGTGTATGTTGGCACTACATAAGCAATGAGTTAGAATAAAACCGATAAATTACCAGGTATGGCTTGGCTGGACTTCCACTAGCAGCACTATACTTCCAGTTGGTCTGATACAGACTGATAAACCCATCAGCATCAACTATTCCAAACTGTGGGGGAAAAAAAAAAGAACTATGAAAATAATATATTATACACACTAAAAAGGTAAAAAAGGAACCAAACATTAAGGCCTCATATCCACGGGCAGGTCAGAGCCCGCAGCGAAATCCGACCCTGCTCATGGCCAAGGACAGTGCTTACCTCTGCAGGTCTTCACATCGGATGTGTGCAGAAGCGCCGACTGGCACACATGCGCAGTGGAGATTTTCATTATTTCTTTTTAAATCTACTTTCCCGCGGAATCCATGGCCCGTCTGCAATTCAACTGCGGATGGACCGCTGATTGGACGGCTTCCATTGACCTCAATGGAAGCACTCCATGCGGTAACCGCAGCAAAATACAGCATGCTGCAATTTGTTTTCTGGACCAAAAGGTCCGCAAAACAAATCCGCATGCTTTAATTCAGCTGTGGACGCCCATGTTTTCATATGGGCGGTCTGAACTGTGGATCATCCGTGCGGGCGTCCAGCAATGCAAATTTGCCCGTGGACATTGGGCCTTAAGCCCCTTTTACAAAGGGCAACTCTTGGGCAAACAATGCCCGTCACTCGTCCCCGCATGTACTCACTGCCATGTACTACTGGCTCGCAGCGGGGCGCCTGGAGGAGACCTCACTAGTTTCGCTCCCCTGCCCTTCTCCAGTCACTAACACAGCGGCCATTCAGTACTGAACGACTGCTGGTTACACTGAGCAATCAGCGTTCAGGATTGTCGTTTAGGCTGCGTAAAATCCTGAATGATGAATGTAAACAGCACCGAACGGCAGCTATGTGACGTGAATGGAAAGGGGCGGGGGATAGTGAGGAGTGAAATCTCCTCCAGCCGTCCCTGCTGGCCGCTTTGTCAGAGAGCTAGCGATACTCACTCCTGTGTGACCGCACAGGAGTGAGTACACACAGGGATGAGTGTTGGGCATAGTTTGCCCGACATTTGTCCTGTGTGAATGGGGCTTCAGACTGAGAGCTGGCGTTTAGTAGAGCTGCAATTGTCATTTATCTCTTTAATGTTGCTACTGTTAATGGACTTAAAATAACCTACTAGGTCCTATGTAAACACACTGCTGTCATTTATAGAGCAGTAGAATATATATCAGCAGAGAAGCTTGGACAACAGTCCAGGCTTTCCGCTGGCATGCATTTTAACACTTGTGAGTCCGACGATCTTGTAGGTTGGGTGGTAATCCCGGGAAGGAAGCACCTCTTGGTCAACCAAACAGCTAAGTGCATACCTAAGTTTGGATGTAGAAGGCATACCAACGTTGCATACTGTCCTACGAGGCACGTATTTTTTATGGACATCTCTAGAGCATGTCACATCTGATTAAAAGGGGGGCAGACACCTTATATAGGTGTTGGAGAACCTCATAAGTGTGCACATGAGCACGCATGTGTTCTCAATTGAGAGAGGGCAGAAAGTGCTGCTAGACATCTCCAGCTGAGGCTTATATCCAGTGCAAACAAAGGATGTGGCATTCTGGAATCCAACATACCCAATGCTTCTTTCCTGCAAATCTGCTATGAGGAGAGAGAGAGACAGAGAACAACCCTATACCCTTAAGATGGTTGGCTTGTCCTTCCAAAAGGGACACTTGACTTAGATTGCAAGTGTGGCCACCTTAACCCTTTTCAATCCACTGTCTGACCTCTGAAGACATTACACTTTAAGGCTGTACAGCTCCGATGCTGGAAGACATCCGTTGGGGTTCTCTTACTGCATATTGCCAGCCTCTCTGCTGTCTGAGCCTATCCAACGTGTCACCTCATGCAGTACTGGCTTTAGCCAGCATATAGCGCTGTTGTATAACGGCAGAAAAAGACTAAGCCCCTTAGGAAAACCAGGAGACAAATTGGATTGGAAAGGGTTAATGATAGCAAATATGGAAATCACCATATGACTAGCTAGAATAACACATCTTACATGGAGATTTTAAGATTGCAAATTGTAGTATTAGAACTGCAAGCTTAAAATGTCTATTAAAGTGAAGCTATGAAACATTTGATAGCGCATACACATGTAGTTAAGCATTTGGCGCAACTCAAGCTAAGTAGTCACAATAGAGCTCCGTAGAGAGCCTTATTATCAAGTCTTCTATGTACTGTACCTTGTTTCCTTGGTGGTTAAACTTTATCCGAGTTATTCTAGAATTTCCACCTGTCCTAAAGCAAGTTATCTGCTGAGCGTGACCCCATTCAAACATTCTTACGCTGCCATCTTGGGCACCAGTGAGATCTACATCAACATACAAATGATTGAAAACAGTTACATAAAAGATGAAGTGATGACACGTTTTTCTTGACTCGTTAAATCATACTAGACAAGCTGCATGTCGCCGATCTTTTGGTTGAAAATATAAATGATCTTTTTCGGCTACTCTAGATCAGCGTTTCCCAATTCCAGTCCTCATGGACTCCCACAGGTCATGTTTTCAGGATATCCTATAGTAAGAACACCTGAGGCACTGATGATAATTACATCACCTGTGCAACACTGAGGAAAACATGACCTGTGGGGGTCCCTGAGGACTGGAATTGGGAAACACTGCTCTAGAAGAACACCATTGGTACTGCAGATTGTTTTGACCCTTTTGTTCCTTCAAACACTCAGCCATTCTCCTCATTGTTGTTAATTATACTAGTAGTAGAATATTGAATTAAACAGTAATACTTTAGAAATACTTGAAAGCTAACGGTACATTCATTTAACATTTTATAACAGCTAACAGATATCACTTGTTAGCTGCATTCATATAATTAGGACATCAAGTTTTCAATAAAAAGAAGGTCATCTTGGCTCGCAACAATCTATAATGCATTTATAAAATAAAATACAAATAAATATTCCTGAGAAATCCAGGCTAAAGTCACAAACTGCTTGTCAGACCAGACAGTCTATGCAAGAAACCTCTGGTGGATCCACAACAATCAGGCCTATTGGAGACGGAAAATAGAAAATGCTGATCTATAGCTTTAGTCTATTATATTACTTTTCTTTCTCATTTAGGCACTATTAGAAAAAAAGAAAAGACTGACAATCCGCTCAGGTCTCTTTCACACTTTCACTAAGGCCAAGCCTCTACATACAGACATTAACTTACAGTAAGGCAGGGTTGGATGTGATGCCATCCTTCGGACATCTTTGATTTGCTTTTTTATCATCTGCAGGAAACAAAGCATTTGTATTTTATTTGTGTAGTTTGGGCAAAAGAAAAAACATTCATGATTGAGAATTCAATGTATTGAATATAATCTGTGTAGATATTCAAAGTTAATCTCCCCTATATAAATACTATCAGTTATAATCCTGCTGTGCGAAAATCCTGGCTTTGCATACAAATCTAAAACCAGCAGTAAATAAATGTTATTAGTAGGCAATAACAGCCATGTACAACTTTACAAAGCATTTATTGTGCCAATGTATTTATAGGATAGGTGATAAACAGTTTGATCAGTGGGGGGCTCACCACTGATCCTGAGAACAGGGGGGGTCCCATGTTCCCCTCTACTCCTCACTGCACCCCCCCTTCCCGCAGTGAGGAGGAGATTGAATGGAGTGGTAAATCGCACATGTGTGATGCCGCTCTGTTAATTTTCAATGGGACGGCTGGAGATAGATGACCACAAGCGCATTGCTATGTCCATCAGTCCCATTAGAATGAACATATGACTGCCACTTGAGTCAATCTCCACATCACTACAGGTGGGTGCAGTGATCCCGTGGTGACGAAGAGTGGGACATAAAACCCCCATTTTCAGAATTAAATACTGAGACACCCATCTTATGGAGAGGTGATAAAAATGGCAATTTTGGTACAACTCCTTTATTTAAAAATGTCCTATTGTTTTATTTCTACAGCTCCTATGCATCTCCA
Source organism: Eleutherodactylus coqui (assembly GCF_035609145.1). NCBI lineage: Eukaryota > Metazoa > Chordata > Amphibia > Anura > Eleutherodactylidae > Eleutherodactylus > Eleutherodactylus coqui. Next base: position 124,111,372 of record NC_089841.1, on the reverse strand, counting down.
TAGTAACAGGTAGCAAACACATTCTGTGTAGTGTAATCCTGCCATCCGATATTTACTCATATTTGTTATGTGCCAATACACATTTGGTAGGTTAGCTGGAAGCAGATGACTTATTTAAATTAAATTCATTTTTGAGCAAATCAACCCACAGTCCCCAACCCCCCCACCCCGCCACCCCTCCCCAAGTCTCTGTCTGGTGAAAACTATAAAGTTCCATCTTGAATCCAGACAAATGATGAACGTGATGTCCCAGCTGTGTCCTTTCACCTATGGAAGCAGAGAAGTATCCCAAAACAGATATCCAATAGGATATTAAGGCCGACAGGTACTGGCAAATACAGAAGCCAATTCCCTATAGTGCTAGGGATAATCCACCACTAGGCTCTCCCCTATACTCGTTATCTGATCCTCTTATCCTCATTACAAGGCTCCGTCACTTAACAGATTATTATTAAGCATATTTAAAAGGCGCTAATCCCAGAGTGTTCAGCCATTTAGACCAGGTCTCATAGAATGTATGCACCACTTTGTGCTTAAGATATGCTCCCTTCTCTCATGGCAGTATACTATTAACCTCATCTCTAAACTCCCCTAATGTTGGGGGAGATTCATCCAACCCGTGTTGTGCAATCAATGTTCTTGCTAGATACCTTGCCACCGCAGTCTGTTCTGGCTCTGGAATTGGTAACATCCACATAGCCGAGTATGCCAACCAGTGGTGTCAATTCCAAACTGATTTTATAGACACCTACAATCAGACAATACGCATCGGTCCAGTATCTATTCAATTTTGGGCATCTCCACATCATGTGAATTAGAGCACCAGGGTGAATCTTACATCTTGTACACAGGGGATCATCTCTTACTCCCATGGAGTGCAAGAAAGCAGGGGAGCGATACACTCAATGTATTAAATATATCTGGGACAGTCTATGTTTCACTTAGGGATAATTTGGGTAGCATCTGCAGCACTTCTTCCCAGTGATCGTCCTCCATAGGGCCAATGTCTGCCTCCCACCTGCCTGTGATTCTGGCTAGATTCTTGGAACCTAACCAGTTTTGTATCTGGGTATATAGTGGAAGCAGATGACTTGTAGAAGAGAATACAACTGAAGGATCAGAAAACAGTTTGTTGTCTATTACCATGAAGACACGCAGTTCACACAGGAGCTGTAGAAACAATACAATAACAAAAATACCTAGAGTTGTGTTTCTACAGTGCCTATGGGGACTATGTATGTTAGTACAAAGGGCGTGATAATTACAAGTATTAGACTGGGGGATTACACTACACAATGTGTTTGTTGTCTGCTACTATGGAGATGCATCGTCTGCATACCGTAGTGGTTTTGGAACAAAATATGCTTTTTTAATACACATTTGTTTTGAGCAGTTTTATCATGTACTGGGGGTAAATAAAAGGAGTAGTAGAACTTGCAATATAAGAACATCCAGACAGGAGGAACAATCGGGTCACCTACTATTTACTCCGTTAATTTTCTGTAATACGTCAGATGCAGAAAAACATTAGAGTTTATGTCCACCAGTTACAATTTATTAAATTCATTCTGTATATAAAAAAAAGCAATTCTATAAAAAAGGTCTTGATAAAAAAAATATATCATCTCCCTTACCACAGATGCACCTCTTCCGGTCTGAACTCCTCCGAGCCAGGGCATATTTATAGGTGTTCCAGGATTACTGTGGGTGTAGGGAGTTGAGCCTTGAACTGCCGAAAGATCATCTCGAGTGTGTACAACCAAAAAGTCATCAGCTCTGGGGAAAAACATGATGTGACAAAAGGCATAAAAATCAAAGCTAGCTGGAAGAAGAAAAATGACTAAGAATAACATTTATACATATATCTAGAATTATACACAGATATATAAATTAAAAAAAATATATATTTTATTATAGCTTGTGTGTGTGGAGGGGGGCAGGGGTTAAAGAGCACTAGAACACAAAGGCATGTAAGTGAGGGTTCCAGAACTTCAAGAAGGAACAAGTCAAGCTGAGCCCCCAAGTGTGGTGTGTTCCAGGTAGTTCAGATTGTCTTAAAGCTGGCCTCTTAGAGTCAAGAACTAATGGAGGACTTTTTCAGCACTGGTGTAAATTTGTTCTGTCTGTTCTGTGGCAAGAGGTACCCGGAAGGGGTTTCTTCAGTGAACAATCGGATGTATGATGCATAATGCCTGAATGTGGGCAAAGTCTTTCAAATACAAAACCTCCCCATGTAAAAATGTGTTAATGGAAAGCTCTCTTTAGTCCCAGGGGTTATGGACCAGAAGTAGCAGTAAGTGACTCAGAATATGAATTGTGAAGAGGGACACTGGCATGCATGACTGAGCTTATTTGAATTTATCAAGGATGTAAATACAGAGTCTTTCAATGATGGAAGGAATTCTGGATCACCCAGTACTGGAGCTACTGGAAAAGAGGGAAGGAGGATATGAGAGCCCACCAATGCATTAGAATAGCTCGTGGGTCCTATGTTGGGAAGGAATCACAATATGCAACAGTAGGGCATGGAAGGGAATGTTCATAAAACTCTGCATTTAAGGCCTCATGCCCACGGCTGTGTCTCACTCCGCCAGTGGAATATCGCAGCGGAGTCCGACACGGTGCCCCCAAGGACTCCTACTCACCTCTCTGGATCCGCTGCGCATGACGCAGCCGGCGGTGGTGCGTAATCCCACAATATTTCCGCTGTGCTCACAGCGGAAGTATGGCATGATGGACTGCTTCCATTGACTATAATGGAAGCCGGCCACGCGTTTTCCCGTGGCAATTATAGCATGCTGCGCTTTTTTTCATGCTGCGGAATTCCGCAGCGTGAACATTAAATGCAGAAAGCTAGTAGGTTCAATAAAAGCGTTATGATCATAATTATCAGTACACAAATATGCAACCAATATAAAAGACATTATAAATAAAAGAAAAACACACACCCTTTATTTTCAATTTCATACTCATCGTCAATCCATGAATAAATCTGGGTGGCCAAGATCGCAGACACATCAAGCTCCTGGATGTCATGACTTGAAGCTATTGCAATACAGTTTCTGTTGGCCTGAAAAACATAGATTATTGCATTTATATTTAATGTATATTTATTCTTGGCTTTCTAGAATGGGCATATTGTTTATATTATGAACTGTCTACAATTAAGTACACATTTGACCAAATCAGGGGGTGGTTAGTCAATTTTTGCATTTCAGTCTTCATATACAGAAGTGGCAATAAAATATCACCATAGATAGCTCTCCCATTCCCTTCAGATAGCTGCAGATCACACATGCACACTTGAGGATGAGGATAGGCATCTGCTGCCAGACATTACAGGAACCTCTGCGAGGGAGCAATGCATTGCATGTGTGCACAGATATAAGGGGTCTCTTTAAGCCACAGTATTTTCCCCCATTAGGGCGATTTTCCAGTGCAATTTATGTCCAATTTCGAGACAAACAGAACTCAGACAGGAAAAGAACTCATTCATTTGATTGGGTTCACTCCCATGAGCGGATTTTCTCTCAGACTGAAAGTCAAAGTTTGAAAAATCACTGCAGTACCTCTTCTCGGACAGTAAATGTATTGTGCGGTGTCCCACACATCAGACAGCCATGGACAAGATGCAAGTGTGCCGTCCGATGGGAGTTGTCCGTGAGAATCTTGGACTCAACTCTCTATCAGCCGTGTGATTAAGCCCTAAACAAAGCTTTGGAGGAGAATACATCCATAAAACAGCATGCAACTATTTTTCTCTTTTTTTCAGAATCATGTGGAACACTTCTGATCTCTTGGCAGAACAGAAGGATCAGATATGGTGTAATCCAACAATTCCAATTCCTCTCCCACTCCATCCCAACATCAGTCAGTCAGGCCCCTAGTTTCCGATTGGGTAGTACGGAGCAGGGAGGACACTGCTCCCGTACAGCCTGCGGCCGCTGTCACACAGCTCCCCGCTGCTGACGCCGGGACCGCTGTCACACAGCTCCCCGCTGATCTCCTCGGCTGACTACCACCTCGACTCCAGTTCTCCCAGTCGGCTGCTGCAGGCAGGAATTGCTCTAAATGTGCTCCAGGGCTCTTCTCCACGCAGGACTGCCAATGTGGGCTCCCGTTCTCCCTGCGCCCGCTGCAGCCGGGAGCGCTGTCACTGGAGTCCCCACTGCTCTCCCTGACGTACTCTCATGTCCGCTACTGGTCCCCCTGTGGCCAAAACCACTGTGCTCCACGCTCCTTTCCCCGCTGCACAGGCACGTGCGCTGTGGTTACCCCTGGCGCCGCTGCAGCAGGCGGAACAAGAATTGTCGCCCGAGATGATGGTAGGCTGCCAGGGATGGGTTGCGTTGTATGCAGGGTTACGGTTAGTTTAAATGTTAGGCTTACATTATTAGGTGTAAACAGCTAATAATGTAAACCTAACACTTAAACTAACCCTAACCCTCCATCCAAGGCAAACCTCAGTCCCCACGCTGCTAGGATCTTGCTCCAGGCAGCCAATCAGAAACTTCTGGGCATACAGTGGCCGTATACAGCCCATCACTAAGTCTCCACCCATACTTGTGGTGGAGACAAGATACACCAGTACAGACGCCTTTTACCCTAAAACAGTTTATAATCAATGCAGTCGTTGGCAACATCTGCTTTGATAAATGCCCAACAGTTTGTAGGTTAGAATAGAATCTAGAAAAAGGTCTCTAAAACAAACTGTCTAAACATACATTTATGTCCACACATACTACATAATTATATATACATTATATATACACACACATTATATATACACACTACTATTCAGGTTCTGAAGTTACAATTGGAACATTAATGTAGATTATGATTTGGAAACATATAATCTCTCTATGGTTCATGTTTGCAGAGGAGCACTGGCACCGCCGTCATGTGGTGGACGTTCAGTTGGTAACTCCAACATGCACTGACTGGTATAAATTATATCATGGCACTCAGAAGTGAGGAAAAAGGGATCCCAGGGGGCACCGTTTCATGTTCACTGGGCACCTCATCCCTGCGAGTTGCTGTGTGTACACACGGACTCTCTTCACATTCATGTCTATGGCAGAGTATGGGCGCACACAGACGGCTAAAAAGTCATGGCATGTGCCAGCATCACGGAGACAGCTCAGGAACTGAGCATGTGATGGATATGAAACCTAGCTCCCATTCCCTCGTGTTTGAGCTCCATCATTTAGTTCACGGAGCTGAAAACAGGATAACAGGTCCTCTTTAACCCCTTAAGAACATGGCTTATTTTAGCCCAAAGAACACATTGATTTTGGGGGGGGGGGGGGGGGGGGGGTTGATCTTCAGTTTTCCAAAGCTATATTTTTTCATTGACACGGGGGCTTGTTGTGTGTGTGGCAAACAGTTTTTTTTTCTTTTTTATTGGTACCATTTTTGGGTGCAAATAATGTATGTAAGAATGTATGTTCTACAGGGGCAGGGAGAGAACACACATCAATTCTGCTATTTTTTTTCTTTTACACAAGTAATCATACAGCATAAAATTACATTATACTCTTTTTCTGCAGGCTGGTAGGATAACAACAATACCAAAATTACTTTTTTTTAGTTTTTCCACTTTTGCACAATAAAAGCACTATTCAAAATTACTTTTTTTTTTTTAAATTGTTTTATTCAAAGTTGCTAAACTTTTCTTTTTACCATGGACAGAACCCTGTGAGTGCTTGTTTTTTTTGGCTGACTAACGGTAGTTTTTATAGGTACCATTTTGGGGGTACATACTGCTTTTTTGATTACGGTACTTCTACTGCGTTTTTTTGGGGAGCCAAAATAAATAAAAGCATGGAAAAAACCCTCTTTTGTTCGTTTATTGAATTTTTTTTTTTACACTTTGTTGGGCGCACATTATTGCTTACACGAAGGGCTGTGCAGCTGACAATTTCAAAGCATGCATTAAAGATGCTATGAACAAAGAAACAAGCGGTTTATGATATGTTGAAACCGCTGGGCATATTTACACCGCCAATGATCAAAGATTAACATTCGTTCAGCTGGTCTGCCAGTGTAAAAAGCCCTCAACACTGCATCTAGTTACTGTAACAAAAAGAGGAGGTCTTTTACATATATTGGCAGTCATCTACATATCAGCACAACTAGGATAAAAACCTAAGAATGAAGAAAAAGCCCACGTACTTTATTTACCACAAACGCAGTGATTATATCAGACTCCTTATGGATTATTCGTGCTCTTCCTCCCGAGGACGCCAAATCAGCTTCAGTCTGTAACAAGACAAGACACAAATCTGGGGTAGGAGCTTGGAATGGTATTCACTAATGCATTAATAAAATACAGCATAAACATCCTACAGTAAGGCAAGTACAATCAGTGTGACTACCGAGTGTAGAGATGCTCAGGCATGACTAGAAAGTGACAATTTCATATTAAAGGTGCTGTTAGGGGGGAAGGGGTGGGGGTGACAGGGAGTCTGTTGATGTACTCCGCTGCTTTTATACTCACCCACTCCCTGCTTCTTGTGTTGTCACCCGCCAATATGGGAAAAGTCACATCTTTGGCAGGTGACATAGCAGGAACCAGGTAGCGGGCAAGTGTATGTATATATGTATATGTGTATATATATATATATATATATATATATATATATATATATATATATATATATATATATATATATATATATATATATATATATATATATATATATATAAAATTGCCAGCCCAGTTTCCTCTGCTAACACAGCCACAAATTCATTTATGGTGCTATAGGGATGTGAAAGATTCCCTTTAATCCCTTAACTGACCATACGCCTTTTTATGGCAGACATTAAGGGGCCTTATTCTGATATAGCGCCATAAAAAAGCGCATACATCAGAGACCAGCCCCGCATTTGTTCTAACAGCAGGGACTGGGGAAACCACCGATCCCTGGTGTTTAACCCTTTATAGGTCGCAGTCAATGCGACAGGGCAGACATAGGGATGGAGCTTCTTCTGGTTCTGCCAGCTATGGTGGGAGGTTCAGCCTCAGGCCGGGCTTCATAGGCCTTATAATACACCGCTATACTGAAGTATAGCAGTGTATATGTGTGTGTGTATATATCATTATATAGCTCAAATTCCTGAAAAGCCTCATTAAGCAGTGTATGTAGAGATCAATAGACCACTCAGACTTTCCAGTAATTCACTATTTAACACATTCATTGACTACAGACTTTAGGAGGTGGTCAGATCAGTCCAGCAATCATCATCACCATATGAACACAGAACAACCCAACGAGCTACCCGGCACTTGAAATTTGTTTAGATGCAATTTAGCATTAACATTTCTGCCAATCTGCTTCATTTTGCAGAAACAAGAAATCCACTGAAAATGGCAAATGCACCAGTACTTAGTATTTCTGTCTACTAAACCCAAATACAAAAAAACTAAAAACAAAAAACAGATAGATTCTAGTGTCTAAACTACGAGGAAAAGAATTCACCTATTGTAGGCAGTATAGACATTCTACAAGGGGAAATTTTGCTTTTTAGGTATTTATAGTTCCAAAAAAGGATAAATCACTATATTCAAGCCATGAAAAGAAAATGCCCAAATGGCAGATGTCAGGAAAAGTGGACCGGGCATGTTGGATTACAACATGTCAGATCCTTTTGCCCTAACGGTGGATAAGACACTGCCCCTTCCCATTGGTAACGCATGTATGCTCGGCCTCAACAGATTGTGCATGTGGGCCTGGCAGCTAAGATGTATGGCCGGCATGTAAACTTTGTCAGGCTAAATACAGTCTGCTGAGCCAAGCAGAAGCTGCAGTCACAATGGTTTATGGTCAGGTAAACGCCAGATAGGCTCTTCCTGACAGATCATTGGTACACCTTCAGTAAATGCACCATACTAATCTAGCATGTATTACTAAGAGGAGGAGAGAAGTCTGCTTGACGGTTGCACTACTGGTTCTGCATAGCAACAATAGTTTTTATAACCTCTAAATATAAGGGTTAAAGAGAAATAAAACGCTCATCAAAAGCAGATGCACATTTTTCCATGTACTCATACCTCATTCAGGGACCTTTTCTTAGTAAAAATGTTTCTAATAAAGGTGTCTTGGATTGCCTCTTGTTTTACGAGATATTGCCAAAGTCTCTTCACTGGTAATGTGCTGGAATGCTTTGACCTAAAATTGCAAGATTAAGGATAAAACAATTTAAATGCAGTAATTTAGACAAATAAAACAAACATAGGAAGGGATCAAATCCAATGCTGAGAAGCCACAGGCATTCATGAAACACACTAGAGGTGAACACTCTTCATTCCCAGAAATAATAGACTTCTGTAAGATGCTGGATCCCGGGGATTTTACTCATTTCAAACCTTCTTGGAAATATGAGATTAAAATATTAAATCACAGCTTACGATACAATATCTGTATTATTCCTGCATTTCATTTTTTTACTCCTCTCATATGCAAGGCTTTTACATGTTATTCTGTTCTTGCTGTGTGCTACATACATGATTGGTAATTTGCGACCATGTGGTCAGCTTTTGGTCACATATACCTTTCTAACTTACCTGTTGTCTGGAATTAGTTACATGCTGTGACCAAGGGCTGAAATATGTAAGAACATGACTGTCTTCTGTATATTTGTATTTTATCTGAATTCCTAATAAACCCTTCAGCTGTATGGATGCTGGCCCCTACCTCATCACCTGGTGTTCCCGGCACATCCGTGCATCCTCCCTGCTAGGTGAGCTGGTTTCGGGGTTTTCACTACTATGCAAGTTCTCTGTTCAGCGGGTTCTGTACTGGCCGATGACATGGTGGGAGGGGGTGGAGGGGATAAGATGCAGGTCCACAGGTGGGACACACATCTAGCAGTCTCATGGCATATAGTGTGGCTATGCAGCTTTATAAATTGTGACAAAGTAATTTATGCATTTTAATTGGCCCACAAGTTGTAGATTACTGCAGCAGTCTGCTGTAATGCACTGATGTGAAGGGTCGGGTCACATTATACCCCTGAATACATTCTGTGCATGACTCTATATGAGGTTGTCACCGCTGTAGTGCCGACGTTCCACGTGAGTTCTAGCAGCAGCCCGACCTTTCATACAGAGCGGGTTGCATAGTTGATGAGCTCGACTCCATCTGTAGGAATGTTTAAGCTGCAGCTATAACTCACACGGAGCTTCTGCACAGCAGCCGCCGACAACATGGTACAAAATGCTGCAGATAATCTTACCAGCTCTACAACAGACAGAAGGATGACCGTGTATGCCATCGTGATCTCTTGCTCTAGCCATCACTTGCACTGTCTTGCTCCCCGGCTTCACAGCTTGCTGTCCCCATCTGGCTACCACTTCCGTTTGGTACAAATATTAGGTTTGTCGAGTGTCAGAGCCAACAACGATTTCAGTGCTTAGGCACAGTTCAGTCTCATGCACAGAAAGAAGCATGAAAACAGCTTTTGCGCTGCACATTTTCCCTATACAGCTATTACTGCAGCCTGTGCTGACTGTTAAAATGAGCCATGACCATTGCGTGGGACCCATTTTTAAAAACAGTTACCAGTGAATTCCAATTAACCCCATCAACTGTGCTATTCTTGTCATCAAAATGACTGCAAACCTTGACAAACCTGCAATGATGCCAGTAAGAACAGATGCTAAAGGTTTTAATTACAGAAATACTAACTTGAAGGGTGTATTTGTAGGCTCCAGCAAGGCTTTATGTCTCAGGATAGCAGGACCAGCAGACAAGGCCTCCTCGGAGGTGGGTACTGTAATGAAGTCTTGTGGTGGACCCTCATACAGCTCAAGCCGCCTTAAGAGTACCTGCTCCCACCTCTGTAAAGTCTTCAGTGTGGCATGACAGAGTGGAGAAGCCACTGGAAGTTCTGGGAAGGGAGGGGAAAAACGGCACTTTTGTTACTTATGGTAAAATCCATTTGTCATCTCGTTCATTGGGGGACAAAGCAAGACCTTGAGTATAGTTGCTACCACTAGGAGGCGACACTAATCACAAAGGAGTGTTAGTTGCTCTTATCAGCCATTCCCCTCCTGCAGGCACTGAGCTAAATCAGTTTGTAGACGAGCAGTAGGAGAAACAAAATGAACACATCAAATAATACGGACCGTAATAGGAAAACGATGGCACAGTGTAAGATTCAGAAAGGACTGTAAATCCCTTCTTTTAAGGCAACTAGGGGCCATGTATATTAAAGGGGTTGTCCCGCGGCAGCAAGTGGGTCTATACACTTCTGTATGGCCATATTAATGCACTTTGTAATGTACATTGTGCATTAATTATGAGCCATACAGAAGTTATAAGAAGTTTTTCACTTACCTGCTCCGTTGCTAGCGTCCTCGTTTCCATGGAGCCCGTCTAATTTTCGGCGTCTAATGGCCAAATTAGACGCGCTTGCGCAGTCCGGGTCTTCTTCTTTTCTCAATGGGGCCGCTCGTGCAGGATGCCGGCTCCGTGTAGCTCCGCCCCGTCACGTGCCGATTCCAGCCAATCAGGAGGCTGGAATCGGCAATGGACCGCACAGAAGCCCTGCGGTCCACCGAGGGAGAAGATCCCGGCGGCCATCTTCAGCAGGTAAGTAAGAAGTCACCGGAGCGCGGGGATTCAGGCAAGCGCTGTGCGGTGTTCTTTTTTAACCCCTGCATCGGGGTTGTCTCGCGCCGAACGGGGGGGGGGGGGGGGGGTTGAAAAAAAAAAAAAAACCGTTTCGGCGCGGGACAACCCCTTTAATATTTATTGGGTGCCGTGTCCCCTAATGAACGAGACGAGAAATAGGTTTAACGATAACAAAAATCCTGTTTTCTCATCTGTGTCATTGGGGGACACAGCAAGACCGTGGGACATTCCAAAGCAGTTGTCAAGTTGTGGGTTCTTCTTGGATTGCCTAAGTAGGCCATTCCTTTGACATTCTTCAACTGACCCAAGCAAGGACAGGGCAGCGTGGAGATGTAGTGAATGAAAGGTATAGGGAAGACTTAAAGATGCAGGATGACGAGCGTGTTGGGGGAAGATCTGTACGCAAATTTTGGCAAGGATGAACCAGACTGAAGGAAGCCCATTGGAGAGTGATCAGCTAAGGGAATCAAGATCTGTGCCATCAAGAAAAAAAAAATAAATAAAAGGGGTGGGGTGGGGAGGCTTAATTGGGAAAAAGATCACCTCTATGGGGACGTCAAGTCTACCCAAGGTTTACCTACACGGTGAGATTTTTTTTTCTTTTAAAAAGTTGGATCTCAAGGGAGGATGAGACTAACAAACGTGTCCAGTCTAGACGAAACTGCCATGGAAAAGGACATTCAGAATTAAGATTTCTTATTGTGCAGTGATGACAACATGTCAATGATGGTTATTAAAATGAGCCATACGTCTTGACCTAAGCACAGAGACATTAGATGTGATGGAAACCACCTACCAGGCAAGATGATATGTCGTACAGCCAGAGGACAACACATTGCCTACTCAACTTATAAGAAAAGGGGCGAAACTACAGTAATAATAAGAGGGACATCTAGAATGAGCTGATTAGTTAGTAGCCCTCAGCCTTCATTCAAAAAAGGGCGGTCAAATAGGCGACAAGAAGTGATAGTAGGATAATGAGCCTATCTGATGAGCTCTACAAATGTGAAAGCTATTTAGTTACCGAGGACAGAAAAATACAATTTACTCTTCCTATGGAAGGGATCACAGAGGTCGACAGATGCTAATGCGGATTGCTTAATCACTCACCAAGCAAACATACGTATTTTTCACTGCTGTTAGACAGACAAGCCTGTTGAAGTCTCGCAGAGAGCGCCTTCCTCTAGGATCAATACTGCAAGAAACTGTTAGCTTGGGCTTTAAGTCAGCTCTTTACCGGAACACTGTGCAGGCGTGGTTACTGTGCTATTGAGAGTTTCTAGATCCTAACAGATATTCTTACAATGGAGGGAATTGAAGATGACTGATTAATACTAAGGCTGACTGCCAGCAATGTCACATACATGACCCTACAGGGCAACTACTCCTCCTATGGGGAGAAATTAAAGTACATCTGTAGTAGCTTCCCCACCATATTACTCTTGTGTACTGGATTCACCTCATCTACAATTGACGTGAGAAGGGGGACTAGTGAATCACCTGGAGAAACATGCTGTCTATGGGCTTGGTAAGCACGGATAGTGTGATACAGTCAAGGCAATGAGCCCTTCCATTCTTGATGACAACATGGTGGGGGCTGAACATTGGGTCTCATGTGAAAAGGTTCACCAATGTCAGTTGCCGGGTCCTAAGATAATGTAAGTGTAATGAGGTCGAAAAGTTGCTGCTGTTAGATCATTGGAGGAATAAAGATTTTGGAATTATGCACCTTGAATGCGGTCATGTCTTCCTTCTAGCACAGGGAGACCCGGGACTCCGACGACTACTTCTCTGTGGAAGGCCGCTGTATGAGCAGTTAACAGGGTAGAAGGAAGGACCTGTGGCCGAAGGGGTGGAGCCAGACATGGCCAGCTGCCTATGTACTTCAGGAATAAAGTCGCACACCTCCCAGGGCGCCAATGTGCCCTACACAGTTGACAGGAGGAAGGGTGGGGGGCCTGAACAATGAATGGGAGGGAGAAAAATGTCCCAGAGGGAGATTTCCATACTTACCTAGCCTGGGATGCTTTCTGAAATAAGGAGCTTGGCCTGCATAGTAACAGTCCAGCAGTGTCCCCCTTTGACTCACCTCCCCTTGGTAAAAGGAGGGAGTGCGCCGGCCAGGAGTTCACCATATAAACGAGGACCCTATAGCTGATGGGCCACAGAGGAGTTAGGGTTCGTCTATGCCTTTTTTTCTTCTGGAGGCAGAACAGGCAACAGAGAGGTTAGGGCTAATCTGTTCTCCCTCTTCATGTGGGTGAACAGGGTGATCTAGTGACAACCCTGTATTCCCAACATAAAAGGGAAAAAATGAAAAATGCAATAGAAAACCTGCAGAGCAGGAGGTCTGCCTCCTACGGATACTAAGCTAAACAGATTTAACTGTGCCTGCAGGAGGGGCATAGCTGGTGGGAGGAACTAACACTCTGTGCTTAGTGTTATCTTCCTAGTGGTAGCAACGATACATCAGGTCTTGCTGTGTTCCCTAATTACACACATAAAAAAAAAAATGAATGTATTAAATATTGGCTGTATATACAACTAAAGGATACACAACATAAAAACTCAAAATTATAGCTGTAATTTAGACACATGCAAGTATTTAAAATACTATAATATTGTTTCTGAAAATACAGGAACATGCTATTTTAGAAACACAAAATAGTCATTAGGCTGCTTTGTGTCCATTCAGTGAACATAACCGCAATCATATAATTATAATTTCGTATATAACAAAAGCATTTAAAATACTCCCATGGTGCATTTTTCAACAAATTACCTTTGTAATGTCGGCTAAAGGAGAGCAGCAGACAGACAAGTTCTCCCCAGGCCACCCAATTCAATATAACAGCAAACCTAGAAGTTAACCCACATAAAGGGGTTTTCCCACATCTTAAAGTTACTTCACAAGCACTCTGTTCTTCCGGGTTGCTGCTGACCAGGACATGTGACTGGTGCAGCCAATCATTGGTCATAGCAGTGAACTTCTAAATTGATTTGCTTTAACAGTCACATCTCCTGGTCATCAGCAACCAGGAAAAAGAGTGGTTGTGCAGCAATTTTAAGCAGTGGGAAAACTCCTTTAAGATGTTATACCATTAATCATCTTTATACCAAAAAGGTCCCAACATGCTGTTAATAGTTTTTAAAAGTGGTTTCCAGTGTTTCCAGCATAGAAATACTATGATCATCACTTTCTGCTTCATGCCACCTCAGTGCTGCTACTAATCTAGAGTTTCTAAGCATGCGAGTCCATCAGTATCCAGCTCATTAGTGTGTTTGTGTCCACGTAAACGCCAGGTCAAGCAATATTAAGAAAATATCATAAATTTTCATGGTTTATTTCTTAACCGCATATAAAAAGGACAAATATTGTTCATATTTTATGATATATACAATGAACATGATATTTAAAGGGGTATTCCAGAACTTGTGTAACTTTTCATATCGATGACTGACAGAGACATGCTGCTCAGATCCCCACCAATCAAATGATTCCTGATGCGGCTATTGCGATAGTCAGTTGAGGAAGCAGAAATCGCTGACCATAGAGCAGTGGCCTGGGTTGGTATTGCAGCACAGCTCCAGTTGAATTCAATGGGAACTGTGCCTGCAATATCAACCTGGGCCGCTGCGTTATGGTCAGCACTTTCTACTTCCTCTGCTGGCCATAGTAACAGCAACTGATTGTTAAGCATCCAAACTGCAAGTGCCTGATGGTCATCAATAAAAAAAAAGTCCCGGAACACCACTTTAATGGTGGGCCAATCCCCTTTAAAGGGAACCTATCAGCAGTCTGTCACTCAGGAGTTAATATAACATAGTTTTTGAGTACTTACATGCTAAAACATGCATCACGTAATCAACGCTGCAGTAAGGAATCCAACAATATGTTGTGTTCTCTAGTTCTTGATTGACAGGCTTCTCTGTATTACTGTGCATAGGGAAAGGCTGTCAATCAGCAGCTAGAGGAAATAGCATATCACTGGATTCCTGGCTGCAGCACTGGGTAAGCGATTCACAGTTTAACATGTAAATACTCAAAAACTACTTCACATTAGGGACCTGACGAGTTCAGTTTAAAGTACTGTAAAGATCTGTATGTACGATCCTAATATTTACCTGAAAGTTCATGACCAGCTAGTGGGTAAAAGCTCTTCAAATTCTGAAGCACAAACTGTACCATAGTAAGACGCATGAGAGCCCAGCTGTAATGGAAACACAACATACGTGTGACACCCGATTAGACAAGGTCATCTGCAATAAGAATTCTTGCCTTACCACACCTTCTTCTGATCCAAGCTATACAATAAAATCTGCTTTAAATAATATACACGTGAGGGCATTAACCCTTTCCAATCCACTGTTTGACGTCTAAAGACATTTTGATTGAAGGCTGTACAGCTCCAATGTCTGAAGACGTCCGGCGGGGTATTCTTAC
This sequence comes from Eleutherodactylus coqui, assembly GCF_035609145.1. Lineage (NCBI taxonomy): Eukaryota > Metazoa > Chordata > Amphibia > Anura > Eleutherodactylidae > Eleutherodactylus > Eleutherodactylus coqui. The sequence goes on along the minus strand of NC_089841.1, from coordinate 124,096,291 downwards.
TGTATATTACTGGCTGCTCTGTTGTCGGGGGCCTCTCCGGCATGTCACATACCGCAGTACTGGCTCTAGGCAGCAGATGGCGCCATTGTACGATGGCAGAAAGAAAGCCCCCTAGGAAACCCTGAATCCAAAATTGGATTGCAAAGTGTTAAATAAGCAGCTAGGGACTCTCAGAGTGCAGATACACAGTGCATATAAAAGCCTACACGCCACTGTTAAAATGCCATGTTTTTGTCATGCTAAAAAAGCCGACAAAGGAATCTTTTCAGATTTCCACCTTCAATGTAGCCCACCGTAAAGCAGTGTCTGCTTGGTTAGTTACTCCTTTTTATCTGAAACTTCCACCCTCTTTTTCCTGAGGTGGTCATGTGATCTGTTCTGACCAGCTCAGATCTTCTTGGGTTTACGTGGTCTAAAACTACTCCGTTTCTCAGTCTGAGTGATGCTATTGCATGAAACGGTCTACAGGACACAGATACTCCTGCCACACAGTTAGGCCTCATGTCCGCGGGTGGTCGGATTCCGCACTAGAAGCCGACCCTGCCCACGGCTGCTTACCTGTCAATAGAAGCTGTCCGTGCGAGAAACGCACTATAATGGAGCATGCTGCAACTTGTTTCCCACATGCGGAATCCATAAAACAAATCTGCACGTGTACATTGAAGTGCAGGCGCCTATGGTTCCCTATGGGTGGCTTGAACTGTGGATCTTCCGCAATTCAAATCCACCCATGGACATTGGGTCTTATAATAGAAGATCACAGCTCATCATGCTAACTGTATACTTAAGGACTGTAGTTTATTTAGGGGAATACAGAATGTAATGATAATTAAAATCCCCCCACAACAGGCAGAAATGGTATAGCCTCTAGCTAATGTTGTGCTGATGCATCATACGATTGATGTGAAAGAGAAAAATATATATATATCACTCTTGAGGAGGTACCGGATGGGCATTAGACAAGTGGCTGCACTGCATGGCCCTTTAAGATTGATGTGCATCAGATATGTCTCTTCTTCAGCTAACGTTACAGGGAACTTCTTTAAATCATTTACAGTATTTAAATCACATTTAGAAATAGCTGTTATAAAGTGGACACCCTCCCTACCCACTATATACGCTATGAAATGTTTTTGACCATTAAAGGATTGCCTTTATATCTAGGCCTACAGTGAGATCTAGCCATCTTACAATACTGTATATTAAGTTAAAAGGAATCAAAAATCAATAACGTTATCTAAGAATACTGAATTATGGGAGACATTAGGCTAATACTTCACTTGAGACCACAAATTAAGTTAAGCTAAGCCTCGGAAATCAAGTGATAAGTCAGACTGCAGGCACCAGACTTTCCAGTCTGACAGTCTTATTAAATCTGATACAGGAAGGGAAGATGGTGCTTACAGATTCCACAGCACCATTAATGATATTACATGAGACTCCGTGAGCCCTCAAATATGCAGAAGGTTAAGAATTTCAAATTCTTACATTATGTTCACACCTTCTTTGCAGATTTTCCAATTTTTGATGGGAAAAATAGTGTTGGATGCATTGCTTCCTTTTTCTCTCAAAACGATGGACACCTCGGCGGCACGGGCAGAGCCCATTATCAATTAACGTCCAAGTCATGGATTCAGCACTGAGAGAGGTTTTTTCGTATATAGAAGCACACCCCGACAGGGATGTGAACAGACCGTGCGCATCACAAAACAGCATAACAAGCTGCTAGGGCTTAAGCTTGATATTATTCCAATTTCATTGGAACATTCAGAAGGGTAACTTGGATCTGTAATAAGGCCCCTTTACATATCTTGTAATTTATGGCACTATTGCCTTAGGTACCAAGGCTCTAGTATTACCAACATCTGCACCTCCTATATATCTGGCAATTTTAGTATACAATGTTCTCCCAAGCTTTATGCCTCTGTCATGCTACATTGTACCTGTACGAGTTAGGGTTCGAGTGTTCTTGAATCTGGACATCCGATAATGACATGTCATCTTCTTCCTCATCATCACTTCCTTGGCTGTCCTCAGAATCGTATTCCAGCCTATTTTGTGACATGGGAAAGAAAGGCTGAAAAGGAAAATAATAGGTTGTAACTTCAAAGCTGTGGACACCTTTGAGCGATTCTTTTTTCCACTTAAATACATGTATTTTGGGCTGACGATCATTCTTGCAATTGGGGTCGATTAAAAGTTTTGCATTGTTTGCCTTCTGCAGTTTCAACATATCACCATATATAGACACTGCAGTATAAAGGCCCTTTTACACAGAATGACCTGTCGGGTGCAGATGCCCGACAGGTTGTCCCAGCAATTGTCGTTTCTGTGCTTTTACACAGAAAATCATTGCTAAGTGAATGCAAACAGAGCAGGCCGCAGACCGATCTGGCCTGTAATGATGTGCGTAATAGAAAGGAATGAGAGAAGTATTGACTAGAGGCGTGCTTAAATTTGAATGCATGATCGAAATGATCGTTTTATTATTATTGGAATCTCATCTCTCTGGCACGACTGTCAAAACGCTGAAGGAAAACTGACACAAGGACTGAACCCACTAGTCTTCAGGAGAGCATTCCCTGTACGAGTTGTTGTGCCGGACCTGTTAGAAAGCCTTATACCAGAACGTGGGCTGCAGTTCTCGGATACGGTTCTATGCTCCCTTCTATGGGCCCTGGACCAGACCAAAGGTCTAAATTAATAAAAGACAAGGAATACTGAACAGCAGTACATAAATGGCCAACGGCTGGGATCAGAAATTCTGTATCGGCATTGTCTCATGACTTATTTTAAGCTTCACCATAAAGCACCTAGGGATATTAGGTGTTCTACACTGTCAGCCATAACATTAAAACCTAATACTGTTTAAGTCCCTGTGATGTCACTAAAACTGTTTTGAAGGTGATCTGTGCCATCTGGTACCAAAGGTAGCAGACGATACTTTTCAAATCCCAAGGTGTGACCTACATGGATTGAACTGGTTTATCAATGTCCCTCAAGCCATTACTGAACAATTTTTTGACAGGGTGCATTATCTTACTGAAAGAGGCCACTGCCATTAGATAATTCCACTGCCATGAAGTGGTATATTTAGTCTGCAACAAGTTTAACCCTTTCCAATCCAATTGGTATCCTGGTTTTCCTAGGGGGCTTACTCTTTTTCTGCCGTTATACAACGGCACTATATGCTGGCTAAAGCCAGTACTGCATGAGGTGCCATACCTTCCCGAGGTAAGTGAAGCATACGTGTCTGGTTATTCACACAATATTAAAGAAAACATGAATCCTCAGACCATGCGAACATTTGCCATCACTCCATGGTCCAGTTCTGATGCCCACTGTAGGTGGTATTTTACAGCAAACTAGGGTTAGAATAGGCACTCACCGATCTGTGGCTATTTAGCCCCACACAACCTGCGATGCCCTGTGTGTTCTGATACCTTTCTATCATAGCCAGCAACAACTTTTTCAGACATTTGTGCTACTTTAGCTGTGGGAATGAACCAGATGAACTAGCCTTTGCTCCCTAATCCCGGAGCCATGGCCCATTGACCTGTCGCCGGTAGTTTCTCCTTGGACCATTTCTGGTAGCTACTAACCATTGCATAGAAGGTACACACCATTTTCCCCTCTTTCAAAACATGAACTCAATAACTGACTTCACGTGCTGCCTAATTAATCCCATCTATTACCAGGTGCTATTGTAACAAGATACATGTTATTTGCTGCATTGTAAGTGGTTTAATGATTGGTGTAATTCATCGATACCATTTAGTGAATGCATCCACCATACAAAGCAGTCACCACATTCAGCTGGAGTTTCAGTGTATAGACCAGACACCAAAAGACTGACCGGCTTCCAACCAAGTACCTTTGCTATGAAATAGTCCCAAATGCTGAGTTCAGGAGGAATGAACCGCTCACGGAAGATGGAAGAACCCTGGTCCAACACTGGCGAAGCAACAGATGGATTCTCTAGGAGCGAATTTTTTGCAGAAAGTCTGAATCGTTTGGAAGCCTTATCATTTTCTTCAACTGGAGGAGATGCAACAGCTACAAAATAAAGAGAAACAAGAGAAAATGTAAGAATATGAATAAGGTAGCTTCCCTCTTTTTAAATACAAGGAGAAAACCTACATGCAGTACATAAGCATCGATCGATCATACGTGTTGCAAAAAGCATACAGCATAGTAATTATTAGAATTTGTGCAAAGAAGAAGTAGTTAACAGCAACTATTTGATTCCAGATGTTATTTTTCTAGGTTCCAGTATTGTCACAACGGCATAACACAGCAGTTATAGGCCATTGTGATGGTGTAGCCCTCCAATTCTGCAGAATGAGTGGGGGACTAGCGCAGGTCTCCCTTTCTGCCTCTTCTCCGCATCCAGTATCTACCAATGTAGTAGCAGCAGGTAAGACTGACAAGCTTCTACCACCAATAAGCTGAGGTTACACGGAGACTTTAGGTAGCGCTACTGAGCGACTTTAAGGATCAAGCTACCACTGCAATTCATAAGGTGTATACAACCCTATTCCTCCATAAAGTGCCTGTAGTTCAATCAGTAGTGTTATAAAGTCTCAATATAGCCCTAACCTTATTACTTTGTATAATGATTTATGTACGACTTCCTGCTGTTTGTATGGACTTTATGATAGGGCATATAAATGACAATGTTTGAGCAATGATAGAGGTACTACTTTGTGGACCAACTATATAGCAGGCTATTGTAAAGGCATGTCTTATGTAGGTTTGATGCCCTAAAAAATTAGTTTTAGTACTGCCAATAGAAGTATTCTGTGGAGTATACCCTAGAAGTGCAACTTTATAAAGGACCTGCCCCTGTGAGAGATTAAAATAAGGGCTGATTGGTTATATCAATAGGTACAGTTAAAACCACTAAAAAGCCATCGGACGTGTCAAATTTGGGAATTAAAGGGGTATTCCAGGCACTCACTATTGATGGATAGGTCATCAAATCACGAAGCATAGGTCATCAATAGTTAATCAGTGGGGGTCCACCGCTTCTGATCATTGCTGATTAGCTGATCTTCTGGCCCACTGTCAGTGCAGCGGTGCCAGATATCTACATCAGTGGTCAGCGCAGACTGTATAATAGAAGGCATCACACCCATTGAAATCAGTGGGAGTAATGCCTTCTATTATACTTCCAACACTGACTGCAAAAAGAAGCCAGTAGCATAATGGAAGGCATCGCTTCCATTGATTTCAATAGGAGTGCTGCCTTCTATTAAGTTCCAGCTCTAACCACCGATGCCCTGACAACTGGCCAGATGATCTACTGATAGACAAGGATCCCGAGTGGCAGACCCTGCCGATCGACTATGGATGACATAGCCTAAGGACAGGTCATCAATATTAAATGCACGGAATACTCCTTTAACAAAGCAGCACTTCCTTGGCCATTCATTCAGCGGCTCTGAAAAGCATCCACGATTCCCGTCTGTGAGGAGTCCTGGAGCATAGGTCATGATCCTTTTAGAAGTGCTGACAGATAAGTGCTTTTGTCCGGCCCTCCTGTTTATAGGATGCAATTACATTCGCTCGTATAGCTCTGTTAAGGCTGCACACGGATGTCTGATTTAAAGAGATCTGTCTCGGTGACAACTTCTCTGTAGTTTATTGTATTCATTTAACTGCAACAAAACTAAAAAGGTACAAGCAAATTCTACATACTATGTGCACCGTTTGCAGCTTTCTGTTCTAGCACAGTAAGGGTAAGCGACCAAGTAGCAAAAACGCTGCAAATTTTCCATGAGGATTTGCGCATGGCAAATACCAACCAAGTGAACGAGATCAGAACAAATCTCACCCAAATTCTCCATAGATTTCAGTACAACTGAGCCGCAGTGGAAATGTTAAAATCCACAGCATCTCTGTTTCTGTTGTGGATTCTTAACTGCAGATTTTACTGCTTACAACATAAAGGGGATGAAATCCTATGAGGAATCTGCAGCAAAATCCACAGGTATATTATTGGGTATTTGCAATGGGTGCAATTTGATTTGGGTGGCTACCTAAAAAAGCTGTAGGACCTTATGATTTTTAAGTAAAGCCTCACAAAATAAGGGCAATGACTTATTGCCACAGCCTATGCACTGTACCTTGCCATTATTTGCCATAGACATGCCAGTTAACGTAATAGTGAATTCATATGTAAATACATAACATGGTGTATAAGTGATCTATGAAGTGGTCACTGGTTTTAGCAGTCTTCCTTTATAAATAAGTTAACTGGAATCAACTTACCTTAGATAAACCTGTGATTACTTAGGCTGAAATACAACACAGAATATTCTACATATAACATATTTAAAGAACCAAAAACATGCACAAACTGCATGCGCATGCCAACGGAAAGTGGGCAGGAACACAAGACTGGTCACAAGAGCCAAAATCCCGTACTTTATTATCAAAACCGAAGTCCGGTGACGTATCGTGTAAGTTTTATACCTTTAGTCCAGCACACGTCAAGTTATTTTATTAGACCAAGGAAAAAAAGACTGCTTTTCAATATATTAGAGGATATTGCAGTTAATTGAAGCCAACTTTATAAGGAAGCATTGAAAAAGTTAATTAGATGGAAATAATGGAATGGAGCATGACAGCAACACATAACGCCACAGTACAAAATCAGCAGAGAGCATGCCAAGGTCAAAACCCGCTAAAAATACATCATCCGCAGTAATTCTAGAGACTGAGAAGGTGGGGATAATTAAACAGCTTTACAGCAAGTACAAATCTTCAAACCTGCCAAGAATGTAAAGGTGTTGATAGACATTAGGCAGGGCTCTAGATAGTGACCAAAACAGTCACCAATGTGCCCAAGGTTTTTAAATAGCAACAAGAATTTACATTCCTATTACCATTTGGGACCAGCCCCCCAGGTGTGCCGCACCTCATAAGGAAGAAAGGGTCTCCTCAAGGGGCGGATCATTGGGCGGACATGCCTAGCATGGGGCAGGTCTGGTAGGTAACTGGAGCTGCGGCTACTCTGTAAGTACTGTAGACTGCTATGGAGGTATCTGACCAGTGTTCATGTGATGAGGGGAGGGGTAGGCTTGAGAGCCATTATGCTGAGGGTGGAAGCCTTGAATACAACTCCGCTGGGGGCTTGAAAGTGCTTACTATACTGTATATGTATGAGCTATGCTGCGGCACTATGCGTATTATACTGGGGGCACCTCTATCTGGACGTGTAGAATATTGGGAGTAGAACTTTGGATGATCTGTGCAGATTATAATGGTGTGTATGGGCACCTTCTAGAAGGTATTTATAAAACATTTAATTAAGCTTGGAAACTAAAAATTCCAGTTGGAGGTTTTTTTTGTAAATCTGCAGCGCTGTTAGATTAGCCAAACCTGTAGATTTTGGCAGGACCAGAACAATATTTAGTGTGAATGGGATGTCTTCTTGACACAGAGTACAGATATTGGAGGAAAAATCAGTTCTCAGCATTCTAGATAATTTTCCATCATGACAGATAAGGCACAACCAGAACTGTCTGTCAGTGGCTTAGTTCCTTCACCCCAATACACCACTTGCTAAGCGTACATGTGTATGGGGAGAGAGAGTTTGGCCGACAGCTATTTAAGAGAGTTGGCCACCTTAAGAGCCCTCAAGGTAATGGACCACTAGTTAAAAGGGAACAACAATTATTAAAAAGCTACTCATCACAAACATAAGAGTAGTCCTACTTGCCTTAACTGTTCCCCCGCTGCTCTTTTTCCACCACTACCCAAACCCCAGCGATGAGGTTACCACTGCAGCCAATCACTGGCTCTCTTTGACCGATAATTGCAGTGGTCACATGATCCTGGTATCAGTGGTGTCATCGCTGCTGCGGGAAGTGGAAAGCAGTGCAGGACTGAGCATCAGGGAACACAAGCACAAGTGAATTGGATGAGGATAGTGGGACTTCTTATATGCTTGTGCGCCTGGTGAGCAGTTTTTCAAAGATTAAAGTGACCATAGACAAAATAAAGAAGAGTTGACCATTGCCCTAATTTTATTAGCATCTGCTGCCAATCCTATGTATATGACCAATGCAGAAGTCAGATTGGCAACAGATCTCAGTTAAGGTCTGTAAATATCTGAAGTCTACAGCTAGCTTAAAAAGGGGTTTTATCAGTTCCCAAAAGAGTTTTCTACCAGGTGTTTAGAGTAGAATAAAAAAAAAGTGACTACACTTGCCTCTCTTCAGCCCCCAGGACGCAGCTGAGCGGCTCCCACAGCCTTGGCTTCTGGGTGTATGGCTGGCAGAAGTACGGCTGGCCATTGGAGGCGCTCAGGTGCATCCTGGGGGGCTAAGAGGCGACTATAGTCTGCTTATTTTTTAATGCTAGGCCCAGCTGCTTGAAAATGTTTTTGGTAGTGATAAAACCTCTTTAAGAGTCCATAATGTTTGTGTAAAATGAACCCTGCTGTGCCCTGTCATGGGCAAACGTATTAACCCTTTCCTGACCAAGCCTTCAGATGCCTGAATGTCCACACCAAAACCTAACCTTTTGGATTGGTTCTTGCAATCTCCATACCCCCCAATGTATAACAATACCAAGTACATGGGCTTTCCAGAAACCATTAGGTTGGGAAAAGTACAAGTGCAAACGCCCCTTTTCTGGAAATAAGAGTGGAGATACAAACAAAACATAATAATGTAACCATCATGCTCTGTCTCAGGGCTCATGCCCACAAACAGATTATCTGCAGCAATGACAGTCCATAGACATGCTATGTTAACAGATTCTCCCCTGCCCACAAGCGGAAATCAACAGCATGTTCTATTCTGATGCAGAAAAATCGCACGTACGGATTCCATTGCAGTCAATGGAAAGGTCCGTCCTGCGATATTTCGCGCAGTAGGCACTGCGGAAGTACCACGAGAATCTGCGTCACAGCCCAGCACAGACGCATCATGCGCTGCACTGCGCATGTGCGGCAGTCACTGGGCGAGACACTCGCCACGGATCCAGGGAGGCGAGTATAGGGTCTCTGGGGGGTGCCTAGTCTGATTCCGCTGCGATATTTTGCTGGCAGAATCTGACCCGGCCGTGAGCATGAGGCCTCAGAATAACAAAACTTTTCTATCTCCAAATAAAAATACACAAAACATAAGGGATGTCAAATGTAGCCAAAACTATGCACTTTGGAACTGAGTTTAACAAATTCTAGTCTATGGTGATGTTAAAACAATACGTTTTAATACTTTTTTCTGTATTAAAACATATATGCTCGATGGGCGGCTAAAATGTGATGAGAACAATCCCCAAGACCTGAAAGGAAGTGTATGTGACTTGTACTGTGTGTCCTAGTAACATCAGCAATCAACCAATGAATCCTCCCCTTTTGCTGCTTGGTGATTGCAGAAATGCTGGTGAAACATTCTATTCCACAGTCCATCAGCCTCCTAAACAGAAATGATCAACTATTCACGGAAACGAAAAAAACAAAAAAAGATACGGATTACTTACCGGTAGTCCCTTTTCCAGGAGTCATCACGACGGCCCCATTTACATATGGAGGTTGCCCTCTGACCCAGGTAGGGACAGGAAGAGTTTAAAAGCACCTCCCCTTCCACCCATGCTTCAGTGACTTACAAATTATCACGGTGGACAATGTTTACTAAACCAAATTTTACCTTCATTCGGTCATATTTACATTGAAAGAACATTAATTATTCTATAAGGGAGGGAACTATGGGCCGTCGTGATGACTCCTGGAAAAGGGACTACCGGTAAGTAATCCGTATCTTTCCAGAGCGTCATCCCGACGGCCCCATTTACATATGGAGTATACCAAATTATACGTGGTTTTAGGGCGGGACTACTGCCTGAGGGACTTTTCGTCCGTAGCTCAGGTCTTTGTCCGACTGGACGTTAACCCTAAAATGTCTGATAAACGTATGTTGCTAGACCAGGTGGCTGCTTTGCAATTTGCTCGGCAGACGCCTGGCCTTTTTCTGCCCAAGAGGAGGAGAGAGAGCGTGTGGAGTGGGCTCTAATTTTTTTCCCCCGGGGGATCGAAGCCCCTGGCTTTATATGCCTCTTGGATGGCAGTCTTGATCCACCTCGCAATGGTGCCCTTAGATGCCGTCTTTCCTTTTTCCGGCCCCTGAAATTGGAAAAAGAGGTTATTTTTGCGAAAGGAGCAGGTAGCCTCTAAATACACTAGGACGGCTCTCCTAACATCTAGGCTATGAAAATCTCGTTCTTTTCCATTGCGGGGATTTTGACAGAAGGAGGGCAGAGTGATTGTCTGCTCCCTATGAATTTTTGACACTACCTTCGGTGGGAAGGCTGGGTCCCGTTTAAAGGTAATCCGGTCATCTTGTATTATCATGTATGGTTCAATACAGTATAACGCTTGTATTTCCCCTGTTCTCCGAGCTGAAGTTATAGCGACTAAAAGGGTAACTTTTAGCGTAAGCAGTCTCAGGGAGAGTTGGGAGAGGGGTTCAAAGGGGGGTTGGCAAGACTATTTAGGACTAAGTTTAGGTCTTAGATAGGGAAGGTTTCTTTAATAAAAGGGTCGAAGTCTTTCTGCCCCTTTGAGAAACCTACACACCCCGCGGTGTTCTGCTAGGGGGAGGTCTAGGTAAGATCCTAGTGCTGCTGTATGAACCTTAAGGGTTCTCGGGCTAAGGCCTTCCTCTAGGCCTGCCTGTGAAATTCCCGAATTGCGGGTATGTCAAGCTCTGGGATTTCCCCTGGATCTATTTTGCAGAAGTCTGTGACCTTCCTCCGTATCCTATCATAGATGGCTGTCGTGATAGGTTTACGGCTTTTTGTCGGGGTATTATGGGAGAGTCCCTTCCCACGCAATATCATGCTTTCAGCCTCTATGCTGCTAGATTCAATTTTTCCGACCCCCGGATATGTTAGCGGGCCCTGGAGTAGGAGATCATCCACTACTGGTAGTAGAGGTGGACCCCGAATAGTCAAGGCTTTTAGTAGGGGATACCAGGGCCTTTTTGTCCCACATAGGGGCAACTAGTATGACTGACACCCGGCTGGTCTGGATTTTCCCGAGGGTGTGAGGGATCAGTGGGAAAAGGGGAAAAGGCGTATGCTAGGTCCATATCCCAGCTTTGGGACAGGGCATCTATCCCGCACGGGTTGGCTCTTGGATTCAGAGAGTAAAAGTCCCGGCATTTTGAATTTTCCCTCGGGGCGAACAGGTCTATCTGCGGTTCTCCCCACCGGCAACTTAGTTGGTCGAAGACTCGCTGGTTCAGCCCCCATTCTCCTGGAAGGATGCTCTGTCTGCTCAGGAAGTTGGCAACAACGCTTGTGGACCCTTTTAGATGGATTGCTGAGAGAAAAGACAGCACGTTGGACTCCGCCTAGCGGAGTATTTTTATCGCCAGTTGTTGCAGGTGTGGGTCGCGTTCCCCCTTGGTGGCGAACAAACGACAGAGCTGTACTATTATCAGTCAAAGTTTTGATATGCCTTCCTCTTACAGGGGGTTCTGCTGCCTTAAGGGCCTCCCAGATTGCCCTTAATTCTCTGTAGCTTGATGAGCGCTTAGCTACTTTGGCCTGTAGATTTAGGTCGGCTACTTGCGCTCCCCATCCTGTTTTGCTGGCATTTGTTGTGATGGGTATAGTAGGTTCTTGCGACCAGGAGGTACCTTTGCTTAGGTTCCTCTATGAGGTCCACCAGCGTAGGGACTCTGACTCGGACGGACAGGCTAACCTTATTATCCAGGGAGGTCTGCTGTCTGTCCCACCTGGCAAGAATGAACCTTTGTAGTTGTCGAGTATGGGCTTGTGCCCACGGTACTATCTGTATGCAGGCTGTTTAGGATGCCGAGCACCTTCATTGTTTCTCTGATAGAAACAGTCGTAGCCTGACAGAGGGAGGTTACTCTTTGGAGGAGGTCTTCCTCCTAGATGATGGAAGCCGAGATTCCTGGATGTGGTAGTCTAATAATACCCCCGGGTATAACTTCTGTGTACCAGGGTTCAGGTCGGACTTCTGTTTATTGACTATCCACCCAAACTGTTTAGGGTAGACAAGACCATAGATAGGTCTATACGTATAGTCCTTCTGTCCTCGACACTGACAAGAAGTCATCCAGATATGGGAATATACGGATTTGGTTCCGTCTGAAATAGGCTACCATCTCTATTATTATCTTTGTGAACACCCGAGCAGCAGTGGAGATTCCGAATGGAAGGGCCATAAACTAATAATGTTGGATCCTGTCACCCTCCCGCCGAGCGAATCTCAAGTATTTGTGATGGACTGCAGCTATTGGGACGTGACAGTATGCATCTTTGGGATGCATAGTGCACTTTACAGTATCCCGGTCTATCAGTGAGACGATAGACCTCACTGTTTCCATCTTTAAAAAAATTTTTTCATTTATATGAAATAAATTTATTTAGGGCCTTAAGGTTAAGGATAGTCCTAATGGAACCGTTTGGTTTTTATTAGAAATAAGGGAGAATAGAATCCCTCACCCCTTTCATAATCAGGGACTTGTGCAATGCCTTTTAAGTCCTTGAGTTCCTGTACACCTTTTATGAGGTTCCCTTGATCTTGTAGGGACCCAGGGGAGGTTATGAGGAATCTCCTAGAGGGTAGAGAGTGGAACCCAATTCGGTACCCTGCTTCAATTATTCGGAGTACCCAGGGGTTAGATGTTATCCCCTGCCACTGACTTAGATAGCGTGCTAATCTACCCCCTGTTTGTTCAGGAGAGGGTTGAGCTTCCTTAACCCGACCTCCCTTGGGGTACGCCATCTTCCAGTTTTCCCTTTAACTTCGGGAGGTGGCTGGCGCCTCGGAAAGGATGGTTTCCTGTAAGGCTATCTGTCGCTGATTTTCTCCAGGATCTTGTCCAGGACGGGCCCAACATGTATTCCCCTTAGAGGGGGATGGTGCAGGGCTTGTTTTTTGATGTCACATCTGCGGCCCATGTCTTCAGCCATAATGTGCATCATATCTTACTATCCCCGCTGATGCATCAGTCAGAAAGGCGGTAGCCATTTTTAGGAGGGAAAGACAACCGGCTGACTCCTCTCTAGGGGCCCGATCTATGATGGAGGCTTCCAGCCTATTTATGCATAGGACCATCGATCTGGCCACAGAAGTCGAGGCTATGTTCTTATCCATTGGATAAGACAGTTGTGAGGTATCTTCAGGGCCCAAAAGGGGTTTTCTTGCTTTTTAAAGTAGAGCGCGCCTGGCAGTAATCCGCCTAGTCGCGATGGCAGTATGCCTTCAGCTGTCACTCTACCCCCCAGTGGGTACTCATTGCACCGACCTCGGAAGGACAGAAGGCTGAGTCGACCCTGAGCCGGCTACCTGACGTACGCGGGGTTTGAACCCGCGCCTTGATACCGCTATTCTTTTTTCAGGCTCCTGCCATTCATCGGCAATTACCTGTTGTAGGGTCTAGTTGACCGGGAACATGGTATTTTCCCCCGGAGGCCGCCGAGCGTTTTATCTTTGTTTTATGGAACGCTTCACGAATTTGCGTGTGCGTCTATCGTTCCAATTTTAGTATATGTGCTGCCGAAGCGAGCACTATCCTCGGCGGGTGATCCTCTATCTGCATTGTCTCCCTCACCCCTTGATGAGGTGCGCAATGTCATTTGAGGAGAAATAATACTTTTCCTCAGACGGGAGCTGCAGGGATTCCCGGAAATTGGGCTCGCCAATTCGGTTTGTCTTGGCCTTTTAGGGACCCGTGACGGACCTGGCTGAGCCTGGGGAAGGGATGCCATAGAGGCCTGCCCTGATCCTACAGCGGATGCCTCTGCTAGTATCTTCCCTGTGCATTCGTCGCATAGGGTATTTTTTTTTTTTTTTTTTTTTTTTTTTTCGGGGGGGGGGCCGCTATCGCAGCAGCGGCGGCCGGAACATGCAGACCGTGCGAGGGAGACCTGCGCTGCTGAGGCGACTTACGGCTCAGTCGGCGCCGCAGGTCGGGGATGCAGGGACTTGTGAGTGTGTGCGGCCCCGACCTCTACCCCCTAGGGGGAATAGCACAGCGTGCGGTAAGTCCTTACTCTTTAGACTCTAACCCATACCACAATGGGGGAGAGGGGAGAGAAAAGGGGGACATATATGCATCCAATCCAGTACAGCGTTAATTTGCATTCCGTTTTTTGGCATATAGCCTACTCACGGCTTGTAGGGTATCTGTTTCTCCCTCTCGTGCTGAGCTGTCGCGGGTAGACATGCTGTTTGGCACTTCTAGTCAGTCAGCAGGATATCTCCATGGAGTAGAGCCTGCTTTAGATGGGAGAAACTTTGAATTTGGCGCCATTTCCGGGTTTTCACCGGTAGCCACGCCCCCTACGTCGAGCGCGTGACGTCACCACGCCGGATGACGTCACCGCTATGCGAGCCGAGGATCCAGGAGCTCCGGGAGGCCGCCGCTGCTGTTCCTCTGCCAGGAGGAACTATCCCATCGCGGTAGCGGCGGCCGGAACATGCGGACCGCGCGAGGGAGACCTGCGCTGCTGAGGCGACTTACGGCTCAGTCGGCGCCGCAGGTCGGGGATGCAGGGACTCGTGAGTGTGCGGCCCCGACCTCTACCCCTCCAGGGGGATCGCACAGCGTGCGGGAAGTTTTCTTCTGGTAAGTCTTCTTCCTTCTCCTGCAGCTCTGGAGCTGCTCCTCTGTCCCACCGTAGGGACAGGAAGACACTGAAGCATGGGTGGAAGGGGAGGTGCTTTTAAACTCTTCCTGTCCCTACCTGGGTCAGAGGGCAACCTCCATATGTAAATGGGGCCGTCGGGATGACGCTCTGGAAAAAACTGTACTACATGAGTTCAAGATATCAAATGGACAGGAACTGCAGCCCTATCTCAAAAAACTGCAAACACTTCACTTAAAAAGATTACAAAACTATAAAAACACACAAACCACACCATATACCTGAAAGCAAAATGCTAGCCAAACAGCACGTTAGTAAACTAAGATATATAAATAATACAAAACAGACGGGATCATATGGATTTCTAATAGTTTTCCATCAGTGGGTGACTATACAACTTGTGTACAGATACCAACAGTTATTTTTTGGTGCAGCTACCATAGTACGGATAGCCTGTATTGACTATTATAGAGCATGTCAGACTGCGGGAAGAACAAGCAGCTTCTTTTTAAATTCTGCATCATAAAATATAATGTATGTTTTTTGCATGGAAACAGCGTACCGGGTAATGACTCATTGGGTCAATAAAAGAACAATTAGAAATCCAGTGAAAAATAAAAATGCAGCATAAACAAATCTCTCGGTGCTAGCCTGCTGCCTTGGAATGGAGGGGAAAAACACTTGCTGCCCTCAACTAAAAGCTAGTTCCTTGCCTGAAGGGCTGGGAGGGCTATGGGTACTGATGGCAGTAAGGGCTTTGGAAAAGCCAACACATTCCATGGAGAACACAACTACCTGATGAGGACTAGGGATAGTAAAGTATTTTCCTGTCAAAACAAAAAGAGAGAGAACATTCAGTGCATAAGAGGGTCTAGAGAGGGATTTCATACAGCACTTCAGCAAACTTATTGAAGATCTGGGGTAGATAAATCCCCACCCAACAAACTGTTCTAGAATTACTTAATGACTGACAAAAGCAGAATAAATATGCCCATACTTTAAGCATCCCATTGTGACCCTTCCACCCCCCCCCCCCCAACACCACCACCTCTCCACAGGAAAAATAAAAAATAAAAAAAGTACACACATCCCTGCAGAAATAACACTGGAAAGATTACACTAGAATACATTTCATTGATTAGTGAGCATAGGCCCCCTTCACATCTGCACCTGGGCCTCCAGCAGATTTCCATGTTTGGCTCAGTCTTCTGAGCCGATCATCGAAAATATTGTAATCGCCAGATGCGGCACATTCCAGAGCCAAACAGCGCTGTACGAACCCCATTGACTATAACTGGGTCCATCCGGCTTCCAATCAGTATTTTCCTGCATGGACGGGCACCATTTATCTGGGATTTTCTGCCAATTCTGCACTGGAGCCTCCGAATGGAGCCTCCGATATAGATGTAAACTGGGCCTTACCAGGTTTATATTATCCTTTTAATAGTATCATTTTAGTTTTTAATTGAAAACACCCATCAATTAGGTGTATTTGTCCTATAGCTTCAGAAATGTACAGGAACAAAGGAGCTCAGGTGCCTTCTGTAGAAGACGCAGAATGCAACTACAGCCCATTTCTGACATATAGAAAGGGTTTGTTTTAACCTTGAGGAGCACATTAGGGAGCGAGGCATGACATTTGTACCCACTCAGATACATATCCTGCTGCTAGGATATAAAGGTTTGAGCTTATTTTTGGCTGACAAAAGTGTCACTTCCCGTTATACACTTTTTTTTGCCATTTTATACAGAAACACAACAGGATAAATCACCTCCCAGTTTAAAAAGAAAGAAACAGGGTCAAACTAGTGGCTTGAAGAAAAGGAAATTTAGGAGAAAAAAAGGTTTTATCTATTAAAACCTCCTTTTACATTATGTTCACCATTTCACTTTACTACCAGAGACACATACACCGTATGTGCAACATGGGCTGTGCATGCAAGGGGACCGACTGCATTATATTGGTGCTCCCTACTATCTATTAAGTTATAGTTAGGAGTTTATACTCATGCCCATCAATGTCTGACAATTAACCTGGTCATACACATTACATGCATATCAACCAATTGGTGCCATCAATTGACCGTATAATGGATATGGGGCCTGCCAAATCTTTCCCGATGACAGATACGAGGGAAGATAAGGATCAAGCAGTTGGCTTTACAACATGCCCAATCCTTTTGCTTTTGAGGAGATTAAAGGTCCACTTAGACCTACAACCACAAAGCCATAGAATGGTAGAGTTGGAAGGGACCTCCGGGGTCATCGGGTCCAATCCCCTGCTCAGTGCAGGATTCACTAAATCATCCCAGACAGATGTCTGTCCAGCCTTTGCTCATTGAAGGAGAACTTGCCACCTCCTGTGGTAACCTGTTCCACTCATTGATCACCCTCACTGTCAGAAAGTTTTTTCTAATATCTAATTTGTGTCTCCTCCCTTTCAGTTTTATCCCATTGCTTCTGGTCTTTCTGGCGATCTATCGTTTGAATGAGTGAACAGTGTCAGATTTCGCTCAAGCAGCCTGTTTATTCACACCGTTAAGGTCCATTTAGACGCAACAATCATCGCTCAAAATTCATTAAGTGTCTAAAGTGAACAATGGTTTTGCTTTTAAAGACGACCATTTAACCGTAACGATTATCGTTGGAAAATGGACAATAAACTACAATTGAATGATAGTTTGTTTGAATGGCATGTGCATCAGTGAAGGTAAAAAAAGGAGGTAAAAATCGTTAAATGACTGAACGATTTTCATTTAAACCAAACGATAAGCAAACTACCAAACGATGGATTTTAAGCGGACTGAAAGCAAACGATGAACGAATGACTAATGAAAAGTGCACGATGGACGTGAGTTTACACTTAACGATTATTGCTCAATTGCGACACTTAACGAATTTTGAGCGATGATCGTTGTGTCTAAATGGGCCTTTACATTGTTGGCTTGTTTACATTCACTATAGAAGTGAATGAGAGTGACTAAGTGACAAACGATTCGTGAATGAGCCAACGATGACTTTTATTTCTGCATAAAATGAACAATGAAAAAAAGCGAATGATTTATCATTCGCCATTCCATTATTGGCTGCATTTACACTGAACGATCATCATTCATTTTTGCTCATTTGAACGCTAATCGTTCTGTTTAAAAGGGCCGTAAGTTACTGCCAATAGAGTATTGCAGTGGTTTACAGTCCTCTCTCCATTCATAACACATGCATGCTTGGCCAATTTGAGTATTCAAGTGTATGAGGAGGTTGGAGGAGATAGCTGTTGGCCGAACAAGCGTCCAGCTGTCAGCTATCTAATGTGTTTGGCCAGTCTTACTGGTAGATTGGCACACCCATAAGGGGTTTTCTGGAGAACCATGAATATAGATGGTGCATGGACTTGCACCCCCCTTTCATTAAATTAGCAGCTGGAAAACAAGAGGGCCATAAACTGTTTTTGCACAGGGGTCCTCTGTTGGAGTCCGCCGCTGCATATACATTGTGACTGTGATAACTTACATGGTTTTCAAAACTCACATGAAAGATGACTAAAAGGTAACTAAAGCAGACAGCTGCTTGCACAATAACCATCATAACCTGTAAAAAGATATAGTACTAGACACACCAGCCTTTGCGCCTACCCAGCGTGGAAGCAAATATCAGCTGAATTTGTGTCTAATAGAATTTAACATTATATCATCCTGAATTTAAACACTGAGGATTGTATAGCACATACATTGAGACAAAGACCACACAATACATTACTAACATACAAGCAGCTTGCGGTGCTACACACTACTGGCAAACACTAATGTGCAGAACACAAGACATAATGGATCTTAATACACTAACATTTCAGCATCTCCACAATAACGTGTGACCGACTAACCTGTGACTGGTTTCACAGGCATTTGTCCCCTGCACGGGATTCGAGCTCCTCCACCGAAGATGGCAGACCACATTTTGTCACTCAAGGGATGGGCAACAATGCAGAATAACTCTTGGCTCGAGTGAGTGGCTAGTCCATGGCTGAAGAGACTCAGGTACACAGCAGTAAGAATTTCACAAAGCAGGATGGTAAGGCCTGGTTGGGCTTCTTCTCCAGCAGAATTAAGCAGGCGGATTAAATTACTAATTCCTAATTTGGACAAAAATACACAAAACATTGCTATTTACAAACATACTGAGGTAGTGTCTTGTACCTGTATCAACATTTGGCAGCTGACAGCAAAGTATCAGATTTTGACTTTCGGAGTCACATTACATTGTTATAAATGCATTCACGTTAAATGTGAACAGTTTGGAGTATGTGTTGGCCCATTTTGAAAAGTATCCGTAGGACCACTGACTCAACATATGCCAAAAAAAAAAAAAAAAAACACAACAGTAGCTGGTCAAATGTTTCTGGCATGAAGTCAGTCGTTCACATCTGAACAACTTGTGAAGAATTTGTAGAGAGATCCCCTCTATGATCGATACCTCAGCAAACAACTAATGAACGATCATCGCTCTGTGTAGAAGCAAACTAATGATTATTCTTCATATGCTTCAACAACTTTGCTGATCGACCACCTGGATGACAGCTGCGCCGTGTAAAGGTACCTTAGGCCAGAACACTTGAACACAACTCAAGCGAATGTCTCACCAACACGTTAAATGCATTTACTTGTGAAGTAGGTGCCTCCAGACATCAGTCCCACGTTTTGTCCTGTAAGACCTGCTGCACAAGTAATACGAATGACTTGACAATTGCCGTAGCTTGTAAGTGGCAAGTAATATATTCCGAGAATCTGGTCAGAAAGTATTACTGAAACATGTATGCATTATTTGTCCAGGGAGAAGGTGAGGCGTAAGCCACTGCTATCACTTGAGGAGTGAGCAGATTAGGTATGAACTAGTTATAAAACAGAAACATGCAATACAGAAACAATACCTGGCCAATGGGCGGGAGAGGTGTTCGGTATGACCGTTTCATCCAGACTTGCTGTGCGGACAGGTTGCCTTTGGATTAGAAGAATACTCTGGTACACCATTCCTGTAAATGGGTTGGTTTGAATAGTGGAACTAAAAAAGAAAAATGATAGAACACATTAGCAGCTCTAAATAAATACTTGTTGTGGATTATGGCTCTATTTGGGTATACAGATATTACAGATGCAGACTCCAACTGTAAACCAGAAAGGAGAACCATTACAAAGTGGCTCCTACTCTGAAGGGCTCCCCCAGACAGTTTATCATATGGTCTTCCATTGACTACAATATTTCTTCTAGTTAGTTGATTTCTGTCAATTCTAGCACCTGATGTGACAACCCTTTTACATCATTATGTAAAGTTACAAATGTTATGTGGTTGAGTTTGTTTAATGGGTCCTACATAAGACATCATATGTCCATGGGTGGATTTGATTTGCAAATCCGCAATTCAAAGTGTCCATAGGGAAGCATTGGCATCTGCAACTGAATTTAAGCATGAAGATTTGATTTGCGGACCTTTTGGTGCGGAAAACAAAATCACAGCATGCTCCATTTTTTAGTGCGGATTCAATGCGGACGGGTTCAATAGAAGTCAATGGGTGCGGACGATCCCCAGTGCATCCGCAAATACAATTGAAGATGCACTGCGGACTTGAAGGTTAAAATCAATTAGGGAGGTGGGTTTACAGATTTTTTCCGGCACGGATGATCCACAGTGCATTTGTGTAAATCTGCACGGAAAAACTTGACAGCCGCAATCTCCTGCAAATAGTTTTGCAGGTCTGCTGCCTCTGTGGAATTCCGCAAGCGGAATCAGATATGCCCGTGGACATGAGGCCTGAAACCAAGTTGCAGCAGGGTTGCAAACGATCCATAAAAAAATAAATAAATAAAAACTGATGCATCTGATTTTTTAAAGATAGAGGAGCTTGTGAGAATCATTCTAATTATCACCATTATACAGATCACAATACATGCTGCTTAGTGAGGCCATATTGTTAGATTTGATTTTCCAAGGTGTCTGCAAAAATGATGGTTTGTCTGTCATTTAAGATAAGTTGTCCAGAGGGAAAAAAATAATTCTATAAATGATAAATAATCCTCTTGGAAGATTGGTTTGTATTTCCAATTCCCTAAAAAAAAACCAAAAACTAAACAAATAAAAACTTAAGTGTGTTTTTCGTGATGGTAGTTGGCTCCTCCCCCTTGTGTGCGCACATACTCTGTTCATGGGATCCGTACCTGTTGGCTGGTGCTCCACAAAGGCACTGATAAATACAAGCAGAGAGAGATGCCGCCAGAGTGTGCATCACATATATCTGGAAGAGAGAAATGTGAAAAATGAGCACATTGCTACAGGTCACACTTCTAAATAAAGACTAACAATGCGTTCAATGACATACCTTATTACTGCGGACATCAGGATGAGGTGGGGAATCCAGATTTATTATGGCATGAAGTATATCATGGGTTAAGTTACTGAGGTGTAATAAGGGATTGGCCACAACAGTTTTGGCACTTGCTGTGCAAGCAAATAAAAGCGGGATTGAAGTCTGTTCTGTTTGAGGATTGGAAAGGACAGAAGTATCCTATAGAGAAAAAGGGTAAGCGGTTCAATTAGTTGAAAATAGATTACATGCAAGTATTAAAATGACGTATATCACCTACTTTTCAAAAACAGTAACATAAGACAAAGTACCGAAAATATTCATCTATGGGAATCGATCACCAGATTTATGTTGTCCTGAGGACAGCACAAACTAGTGACAGACTGCGAATATACAACATATATGGGAAAGCAGTGTTTGTAATCGCATCGTCATATTTATAAACTTGATTCTTTCGTTGACTAAGGCCCCCTGTCCACGGGCGATGCGAAGATCCGCGTCAGATCGCCGCTGCGGGAGCCCTATTTGATAGGTAAGCTGGCCGCGGAGAACCGGGGCAATTTGTAGCATGCTGCGATTTACCCGCCGTGAGCGGAGAATCGCAATGATTCCCCGCTCATGGACAGATGCCGGCGCTTTCCATAGCAAGGCACCCTTAGGCCTCCCTCACACAGGCGCTTTTTACACCGATTAGTGTGGCGCTAACTGCAACACATGTGTGAGAGGCCTTAGCTTTGAGAACTAGTTTATTTTTGCTAGTTGTAGTTTTCATTGGCATCATTTTAGAGTTCAAGTTTATGGTTGAGGAATGAACATTGTCTGCTATTGTCTGTATATTGCAGCCATCTCCCACCATCAATGCCATCAGCACAGCTCCTGTGCCATAAAAGTATAGTGTAGCCCGTCAAGTAGTACAGCACAAGGAGCAGGTACTTCCTGCACCACACTGTAGTTATAAAGCATATTGCAGGAAGTAATTAGAAGTGTTTGACTTGGGAACAATGTTAAAAATGTAGCTTTGTAAAGCCATAAATGTCTACCTTAAAAGAGGTTGAACCAAAAAAAAACAAAAAAAAAAAAAATTACCAGACATCCATAGGACAGGTGATAAAAGCCTTATTGGTGGGGGTCTCACCTACCAATCCTGAGAATGTGAGGTCTCATATCTCCCACTTCTCCTCAATGCGGAGTGGCTTGTACTTGGCCATCTTTGGCAGTCCCAATAAAAATGAATAGAGCACCACCACGCATGTGTAAGCAGACGTTTATCACCTATCCTAGGAATTGGGGATAAAAGCTGATTCTAGTACAACCCCTTTAAGCAGCAGTCTCCTGCGGAAATTCACTATCACCCACTGCAAATACCTGGGTCAAGTGGTTGAAGAGTTGTCTGTATGACAAAAGGCTATTAAGCGGCAGGTTGTGAGCACAGCAGGAGTGCACACAGCCCGAGGGCACCGATACCAACACACTCATTTCATTAGGCTCTGTTCACATCATGTTAACCCTACGTTTGGTGCATGTGCTTGGGAAAGCTTTGGTGTTAACTCTGCTCTCTAGGCGGGTTTAAAAAACAAAATCGCTAATTTTCTTGTCAGCCAATATAAACACATTAACAATTAAATACCTGCTGAGACTCTTGAAGAAGCAATATCAACTCCATTCGGACTGAGGCCAGCCCGCCACCATGGGATCCATGCAGGACGCAAAAACTCAAAAACATCCTGAGAAGGGACTGGAATTTTAGTAACCACTGGCGTCTCTGGCAAAGCTCTTTCCTCTGCCGCGTCATCCCTTGATCAGAAGGACTATCGGAACTGTCGTCAAAAGAATAATCAACAGCTCCCGTCAGGTTTAGCTCATCCAGATTAGTGCTGTAGTCACATATCTTTTGAAGAGCGACAACAGCTCTCTCCAACCAACTGTACAGCTGACATCGCAATTTGCCCCCATCGACTTCATAACCAGTAGATAATGTCCGTAGCTCACCAGTAAGAATCTTCAGACATGCCCTAAATTTCAGCTGCGCAGCGATCACATCTTCAGAGTGGCTGAGGACATCATTCTCGTCGATGCTTAGAGACTCGGAATAACTAGTAGTGGTCGCCTCTGGTTTATCACTGTCAGAACTTTGTAAAGGCTTTAAATATTTCATTGACAATCCGGACCCTTCGGACTCTTCATCTGTTTCACTATCCCACTTTAATTCTAACGGCTCGTCTTCAACTACTGTAGATGGTTGACCCCAGTCAAATATAAGGGACGGATGTTGTGGTTTCTCCGATGTCGCGTGAGCTACCCCATTGGCCAATGAACTTGACCAATCAAAGT
Organism: Eleutherodactylus coqui; assembly: GCF_035609145.1. Classification (NCBI taxonomy): domain Eukaryota; kingdom Metazoa; phylum Chordata; class Amphibia; order Anura; family Eleutherodactylidae; genus Eleutherodactylus; species Eleutherodactylus coqui. The sequence continues at coordinate 124,072,970 of NC_089841.1, read as the reverse complement.
CACCAGCGGAGTCTTTCTTCTCTTCAAGTAAAGGCGATGATGGCATAGACACCTTGCTTGTATCTGCTAGACTTGAGGTTCGAAGCAATGGCTTTGACTTCTTTACAACCTTAGGCATTTTTGATAAAACTTCCAGAGCCAACATTGGACAGCCCGCTTTTAGATGAGCATGTGCAGTAGTAAAGAACAGCTTTCTTTCCCCCAGGTTAATCTTGTCAGCCAGGCCATTTTCAACAGACAAACGCATTTTGGTAGATGACGATTCAGAAGAGTCAAAATGTCGCCTTAACAACATAGGGTGAGTTCTTAAGAAATTGTAAAAATTGAAGACTGATGGGTCACAGCTTGATGATAGGCTCCAAGAGTCATCTGTGGAACAATACTTGTGTTATAAAATAGCATTTAATGCAAAAGGAAGACTTGCAACAGTCAAAAAGGTTAAAAAACAAAACACTAAGGCTATTTTCACACTTCGTTTTGCAGTACCAACATGAGGTACAGGGTGTGGACAAAAACCATGGAAACACCATACGAAATGCATGCCTTAAGTTACATGAGATTTTAAATCATAGTTCAATAAGATATGTAGAGACCAATTTTAAGTGGAGGTAATATAACACAGATACCACCTGGCAAAAGTGAACTTCTGTCCGGGGCAACAGGTTCCATTGGTCAGGAGTTTGAGCCACTCAGCTGCTGTTACCAGCCGGTTCCCAAAACCACCCAGAGCAGGGCAAGAGGTGAAGTAAACCCAAATTTGGCGGGAAAGCTCTCAGCCAAGAAGGGGTCAAAAGGACAGCTCAGTCCTAATGATTAAAATGCCATGCATTTCGTATGGTGTTACTATATTATTGTCCACTCCCTGTATGTCCAGAGCATTTCCTCACAAACACCTCTGATTGAAGATATTGTAAACCATAAAGTGGCATCCATCGCCCATAGGCTTCCAATGTGAGGGAAAAAAAGGCCCATGTATAACGGGTGTTTTTTTTTTTTTTTTCTTTTACGGGATGCCTCTGCATGTAATTGTGCTGCAGACTGTACTATTCCATACAATGGGGGGGGGGGGGGGAGATAGGGAGATAATTACACAGGCATGTATCAGCCCAATAAAGGCAAAAAGGACACTGGAAGTTTTTTTAGTATACCGTATACAGAAATTGTGCAATGCAAACATAGTGTGATGGCAGCCGGACAGATTTGCTGTGCTGCAGCTTCTATACATCAGTCAGCAGAAAGGCATTTATATTTAATCTCCGCACAGCCAATGTTTTTATTAATCAGAAAACCCCTTTAATGATCAGATACTATCTTGTTCTGCAGTTTTAATGGTTTGATCTCTGCAATTTTGTTTTCAGTCATTTGTGTCTTTAAAAGTAACAGAATTGACCTTCTGCCAACAGTGACTAGTGCAGTTGTCATTTTTCTAAGCAGTTTAGGAAATAAAAGATGTAAATGATTGCTGTTGGCAACAAACTAGTTTTTTTGAGTGATAAAATAAGGCCCCACTTTCTTAGAATTTTGGCCAATAGTGCCTATATACTCTGTATACTGTCTCGTGGCCCCTTTAATAGTCTAATAACAAACCACATAAAAACAAGTACAAAACACTAATAAAACAAACAGTGCACCAGCAAATTAGAAAGTAAGCAAACACTTAAGTCTCTCTCAGACGGGTGTAATTTGCTGAGCGCCAAGAGCATATCTCTCATGTGTGTACTTGCTGTGTGTGGGAGGCAACACAGGAGTGTATGGGAGATAGGTACTATGTATTAAGTGTGCAAAAATTGTGCATGTAATACACATTCATCTCAGAGAGGCCTCAGTATAGATGGTGTGCCTTTTCAGTAAAGCGCTTACCTTCTTCATCTCTAAACACCTGTTTCAACAAAGTTTCTAATGCTTTTTTATAGTGCTCCAAAATCCAGTACGCCATGCTGCGCACAAAGGGGTCGGGGTGCATAGTGGACAGAGTCGGCTCCCGGCCAGATGACTCAATACCCAACACTCTTTTTTGCAAGATTGATTTATATGTTGAAGATTTCTCAAATTCAGATTCATAGAGTCTTGATATCACAAGAGCGAGCTGGATGTCATGCAGCTTTTCAAGACAGACCTGAAAATGAACACATTGTGTCACCCGGACTGATAGTTTTCACAGTAGAATAGTTACAAAAAACATTCATATCAAACAAGCGTAAACTGATTTTACTTTAATCAAAAGATGCGATTTCATTAAAACGTTCTGAAAACTCAAGTGCAGAACTAATTCTTTATGGTATTTAAAAAGTACACATGCCAACCTCCACGGCATCCTTCAGGGATCCGGCTAGAAGGAAGAAAGCTGCCGAGTGCTGAAAGCGCTGTTTGCCAAGCAGAGAGAAAGCATTCTTCAGTGCCGCTTTCCGCCACCGCTCTTCATTGAAGTTGTTTCCAAAAAACTTAGTCATCTTCGCATCTTTCTGAGATCTAACAGAAAAAAAACAGAAGAGGGAGATTCTTGTAATTGAATTATAGGAGATTTCACGGTACAGAAATATACTGAAAATTCTGATAGTAGAAAAGCTGGGAAGCTACTTTTTCTTTCACATGTGTGAGGAGCATTTCTTTCACATGTGTGAGGACCATTTCTTTCTTTAGTCTTACCCGGGCTGTGTCCTACAGATTGTATTGGCATGCTCAGCTAAAGATCAAAATCTTATCACAAACATTTAGACATGACTTGCCTGAATGCAACAAATGGGCAGTACAATGAAATTGCAGCTCACCTATATAATCCCCATATTACCGCTTTCTTCTTCATGGCAAGATAGAATATAGCAGCATCTAAGGGGTCATTGTTCCTCTGGAAAGCTGCCTTTGCAATCTGAAAAAAAAAAAAATATATATGGAACGAACTGCATATTGAGCAAAACAATACAAAACAAACAGTTTGGCCCCATTCAGACCTAGTTGTCGGTTCCATCCAAGGATCCCGTCTGGGTGTTCATTTAAAATCCCCAAAATGGCCCAGCTGGACAAGACTCAAATGGAACTTACCTTGGCTATTTTTTAAAACTGCCGAAGCAGAAACAAAAAGGGTCAACATTTTGGCAGATTTCCGTTAGTTTCCGGCATTTTGTGCTTTGGGCAATAGTCCACCACATTATTCTTCTAGCAGTTTTCAATAATGCCCAAGACAGGTTCCATCCAGCGGCGCTGTTTTAGGGATCTTAATTGCACGCTCTGATGGGACCCCAACACAAAGCCAATAATGGGGTCTGAATGAGGCTTTATTTGCATAAATTATACTGATTTTCACATAACAGTAATGATAGGTTTATAGGTAGTCACAATTATTTTAAAAAACACACTAAAAACAGATGCTATTTAAAAACCAAGATCATATCGATGTCCTCTAGTACTGCTGAACACCACAAGAATGGCATGTTTTCTCACTGCTACTCGACGCTCCTCTGGCCTAGAATTAGTCAGGTTTTATGGGCAGTTCTCTCCCTTGTACAGTAAAGCCATTTGCATTTTTTCTTACCAGGAGACATTGCCGGATGCGTTCCAATCCTATGGCTTCTCACCAAGAGTCTGTATTCCAGGGAGGCTTAAGATAGGATGTGTTTATTACACGGTTTATCGCTTCATTCAGCATGGCAAGGAATGGCAGACATTTGGCCTTAGCCTCACTTCACTTGGCTTTAGGCAAGCCACTGGGGGCTGCATTATGGTTTGGGAAAGGTAACAAGTAGGTGCTGTATATAGAACAAACTGTACTCCGCTATTGTGATAAATGACGTGATTTGCACTTTTGGTATTTATCTAAAATCATGTTTTTGTACAGAAAAATCACTCTGAAGTGCTGGCCGCTAGACTTCTGTCCACAGCTTGTTGCCATGTGAAATCCATCTCTAGTAATAGTCAGGTGGGTGTTTTTGCTTGCTGTAGTCTCAGAATTGCTTTTAGACATTTGCCCCATGGTGTTCTTCATGCAACACCAAATAATTTTAATGGAAGGCTAATTAAAGTGGATCAGTTAAGGAAAGGCAAGAGGCCATCGCCAACAAGTACTAAGGTACAAAACCATCTCCTAAATGTTGTATTTGGAGCTTGGTTTAGAAATGGCGCCAAACCGCATCTGTCACATAAACGAAGAGCCCAAAGCTTCTATCACACCGAATGTTCGAAGTCATCTGTGACATTCTGCAGAAGATTGCATATAGCCCTCAAAAATCATCTTAGGGGCTGGTCTAGTGTATCATGAACGACGTGCCGGCGAGTGCTGAAATCACTGAACCTGAAACCATACTGAGTAACGTGCAGGAACTGAAAGCTTAGCAAATCTAAATGCAGAAATTACTGTACAAGATTGCTGATTATGACTGCTAGGGGAGTTTTGGAGCTATTGCTGTATTTTTACATAGATGAAGTGTAGTTTCATGTATCGGGTCATGTTAATTCACAGAATGTGAGATACTGGTCTATTGAAATCCCCCACCTGACTGATAAAACACCGCAGCATGACCAGAAAACAGGCATTTGGCACAGTGTCAGGAACAGGGCGCCCAATTTTCTTTGAATCAACCGAGTACTGCGGTTTATTTGGATACGGTTCAAAAGTTTTATGACCAACACACAACAGAAGAAAGAATGCACTGCTTTTTCCAACAAGATAGGGTCAACATGCCATACCTCCCACGTCTCACTGGCATGGATTTGTGAACGGTTTACGTAAGAGTGAACTGTGCGCTAGGGGTTATGGCCACTATGTTTCCTGGACTTGTCTACATGTAACAAGTAACATTGTATACAAGTCCAAAAAAGACATATGTCCATGCAATACAGCCCATTACCCCCCACCCCACTAATGTTGATCCAGAGGAAGGCAAACAAACTCCAATGAGGTAGAAGCCAATTTTCCCATGGAATTTATCTGTGGGGAAATGTAAAGTAGAAAGTGTACACCTATAATCTGCAAACCCTGGATGAACTTCAGGGAATCATCTGCAGCATCAACGCTCAAGAGCTGCAGGCAGTATCAGCCAACATGTCGTGGTGTCTACACAGGTGTATAGAGGTCAACAAGGACTACTTCCAGCATCTATTGTAACAAGTGGATAAATCAATAAAGCTTAGGAAAAAAACATTCCACACGCTCATTCTTCCTGCTGAAGTATTGTCGGAGGAGGGAGACTTTTCAGTGGTCCACCCTGTAGTACTGAAGAACAGATGAGCATCTGTAATTATTTGTTTAATGGTGTAGTATCAAAAGTGGGTTAAATAAAGTTTATTGGCAGGGAGTTTTGCTTCCTGGCACTTTGTCTATACCATAACATTGCTTGGAAAAAAGCCAACATGTATCACAACAGCGCAACTTTCAATACCTTTGAATAATAATAAAAGTAGTTCCAACATACCTTCTCAATGCACGTCCGTAAATTGTTTGCGTTTCTGACCCACCAGCCTACCCCCATCGCCCTGAGCTCTGCCCACGTGGGGTCTCCTTTCTGCATTGCTGGAAGTGTGGCAAGAAGCTCTTCCTCTGCCACAGAATGAAAAGCCCACGCAAAGTGACTTGTAGACAAACCTGAAAAGGATGTAGAAAGTTGCTAAGTGTTCAAAATGACACCAAGGTACCAATATAACATTTATAAAACATACACCTTAAAGAGCAGATTGTACTAAACGGATTTAAGACTGTATAGGTGGTTAGAAAGGAGTGAGCTACTTCCCAGACAGCCGGAGAAGGTCCCGCATGGACTACGGCAGCGCTTGGTCAAGCAGCCTTACTTGCATTGAGTGTCTAATACAACTGCTTTCCTGCTTCCTAAGCAATGCACGATTACTAAGCAATAAGCCAAAATATATAGAAAGTACATTGTCTTGTACATATGCTTTTTAGTAACAAAACATACACAGCATGTAAACTTATTCTAGTTAGCGATAAATGATGGTTTTCACTTTAGGAAATAAACAGCGACACCTTTTGGGGATTTTTTCGTACAAGTTTGTCCTTGTGGAGAAGCCGCTTTGTACGGCATCATTACCTTGATGAGAAAGCTGAGCTCTGTATGCTGGAGGAAGGGAAGTAGTGAGAAACGTATGAAGACGAACAGCCAGGAAAAACTTCAAACCACATTCATCAAGGGTCTCGCCACCTGTCAGGAAGAGTGTAATCAGTTCAGAACGGTAGATTTGGTACATGGGTTTAAGAAATAAAGAAATATATAAATAAATAAAAAACCCTGTGCATTTAGTGTTAAGATACTTTACCACTTACTCAGAAATTGGTAATTAAAATGCACTCCATATGCAAAGATGGGGTTGATTTAGGTGGAATCATGCGACAATCTAATGTGTATTTAGCATGCCCAATCCATTGCTCTCATAGGACACAAGCTCCTGCCAGGCATGTCTGGTAAAGCCACATTTACATACACAGATAATCGCTCAAAATTCTAGAAATGCTAGAAAGTACATTCTTTAGGCATACAGTTGCCTATTAAAGCATGTCAACACAGGTTAATTCAGAAAAAACAGCAAGGAAGAAAGGCTGATTTATTCATACGTGAACTGACATACAACAGCCGGGGTGACAAAGAAAGATCAACCTCTTCAAGCTTTCAATGCACCTTATTGATGTTCGATGTGGTCACCGTTGATGACAAGAGAGGACCTAAAAACGCACATCCACTGTTGTGGAATTGATAACAGATGATATGCTGGGACACGTCAGGGCCGAACTGGAGTACCGACTTGACTGTTGCAAACATCGAACATCTGTAACGTGCATTAAAAACTTGAGAGTTCTATATTTTCAGTCATTCTAGCTATTATACGTCAACTCATGGATGAATGAATCAGCTTTACTTCTGCACCGTTCTTTTGCATATCTGTAAAAATTTGGAAAGTAATGTAAAAGAAAAACCCAAATAAACTAAAAAGACAAACCGTTGAACACATAATCCAGACAGGACAGGTTAAATACCTTGACTACGGTCTCTGCTTTCTCCAATGTCTGTACTTGTTGTGGCAATAGTATCTGCCAGAGCCATCAGAGACATCTGTTCAATGCGGGTCAAGCCAGGTAAGCTAGAATGGAGCAAATGTCTTGATAAAACCTTCGAATGTTCTGGACCAAAATAGGTGGGGTTGTACTGAGAAAGGTCGATGACTTGAGGCTTTGGGTTTTCTTCTTCGGCGTCCAAGGCTGTAAAGTCATCATTGCTCACAGTAGGAACCTGGAAGAGCTCATCATAGTTCTCACCCTTTCCATTACAATCAGTCTGCTTGTTGGAATTGCTGTTATTGCTGGATTTCTCTACCATGGAAGTAAAAGAGGAGTCTTCATCAGCAGCAAGGAGTGCATACAATGGCAGAGGTGGTACAGAGTCAATTTCTGTGTAATCCGCCGTCTCTGGCTTGCTAAACGTTTTGGGATCTCGAGAAGTGCTTCCACTGGCACTAATAGAGAGTGATCGGAGCCTGCGCTCCTGGTTGGGTTCATTGTCATTAATAGAAACCACTTCCCCTGCAATGCATTTTACTAAGTGAGAAAGGATAGCTTTCGCTCTGCGCACTTTTCCCAGATCCATTAATTCTAACAATTGCAAAGGATGATATTGAGGTAAAATTGGAAATAAAGCGTGAGCAGCTTCAAAAAGTCCGAAGTCTTCCATCTCCACAGGGAGATCATATGCCGTTTTCTTTCCCATAAGTTTTTGTGCTAAGCTAGTCATCGACCTTGTCATGGCTTTCTTTGGTGGATACAGACCGGATGCAACAGATTGGCTTTGCTTTACTAAATTTGTGATAGATGGGGTGCTTCCATTATAAGAATCTGTGCTGGAGGAATCCTGTTTAGAAAAAGGCTGCCACTGGGAATACACATGCATTTCACAGTCCATCCCGACAACAAGGATACCATCCCGAACCCAAGACAACGACACGGGTAAAGGAAGGGACCCTTCCACAGAAGACACTAGATCTACAGATCTCAACAGTACAAACCTAGGCTGAGACGTGTTTTTGGCAGTATCCCAGAGCTGCAGTGCAAAGTCTTCCTTACAAGTGTGTTCTGGTATTTTTCTTGCAACCTGCCCATACATAAGCAGTTTGCAACCGATGCCAATGGTTAATATATGTGAACCATCCTCCCTGGACATCCAGGCCAAATGAACCAAGTGTTTTGTGCTCGTTTGAAGCTGCTTGTTGGAAGATAAAAAGACATCTTGCTTATTGTAAGCTACGAGATTATTGTCAATACTAATTCCAGTCTCTAACATTGTGCTTAGTTCACCCAAATGAATAGTCTGTTCTAGAATCCAACAGGAGCCGCCAGTGGATTCACATTCAAAGATGCTCACATGCATCAGAAATTCATGAGAGGAGTTGCTGGTTTTATTTGGCGTTTGCTTGAAGGCTACGGCCAGGCAGTTGGTATGGGCACAGCTTACTTCTATCGGCCTACCGGGTACACTCACAGTGCTATTTTGTAAACCATCCTCATTTAACAAAGGCCATTCTTCCCATGAGTATACTATGCTATTCTCTGGGTCAGATGGAGAAAGTGAAAGGTCGGAATCCACTGAGCACCTCCAGAATCGCACTTTACCATCAGAGCAAGAAGTTGCTAGTAGGTAAGGAGCGTTACACACTGGGTATATCGAAGACGAGCTGAGGAGCCCTACAAAGAAATAAAGGAAACATTGTGGTTAATAAATGGACATGTTCTACATTTGGGAACATTTTATGCATAGTTTTTTCATTGATCTTGACCAGATTCTAAGGAGCCCTAAGCAGTAAATGTTATATAAAAACAATATTTCACAGCTTGAACTGGAAAATGTAGAGTCAAGCACTTGTGTCCCTTCTGTTCTATGGCTGGCTCTACACGGAAAAGAAATAGGAGTCATCGACCTTGCCATGGCTTTCTTTGGTGGATAGACCAGTTGCAACAGATTGGCTTTGCATATCTTAGTGATATGATGAGGCACAAAAGGTCTTGTATACTGGTTTTAGAGACCATTAAGGTTCTTAGTAACCAAACCGCCACCAATCAAAATTCAATTTGGCTAGAACTTTAACCACCAAATCGCAGCTCTAATACAAGCACACGAGAAAGTCGCACAAATCTTTTGTTTGCGCAACTTTTCTGAGTCTTGCGGTCTTGCGACCAAAGTCGCCATCTAGGCATAGCCTAAAAGTAGTCAAAAACAGTCTAACAGTCAGTCTAGACTGGGTGAGCAACTTGTGTTATGGCACAGGGCACATCACGCATTATCACTGACGTGATCACTACTGGTCCTTGATGCTTAGCCATCCAGAACTTGCACGGTGTGTGAGGAAGAAAAGCCATATCTATCCCCTTACAGGACTGTTTGTACAAACGACTTACATGTACCACACTGGATGGTTCCCTCTTTTTATCAAAAGCAATGTTAAGTACCTGCAGATGGCTTCACGCTAATTACTTCCACCCCATCAGGCAAATTTATTTCTTTGCTATACACAAGCTCTGATGAAAGGGACATCTTGCTAGCACTTTGCAAATTTGCTTTACAGGTCTGGTATCTTTGAGTTAGTGGAGATTGAATTTTTTCTCCTGCAGCAGAACTGAAAGATTCATCTCTTTGTGAATTATTTTCGGACGATCCAGAGACAGATTTTTCCTCTGTAAAATAGAATATTGGACGAGTTAATAGTGTAAATAGATTAGCAACACAAAATTTAAAGCACAGAGCGAGTTGCATCATTATAGGGGTTGTCCGAGTTATGTAAAGTACATCTTAACTGGTTCCACATGGTGTAAGACAACAAAGCAGCCGATACCCACTGCTCCCCAATTGTCCCCGCTCCGGTCTCCGATGTGTTATTTGTTTACACGCTGCAGTCGCCTGCGCTGTCCTGCATACCTGCTGCTACAGCCAAGGACGGCACTCCGTGATAAACGTTGAACGCAGTCGTTGGCTGCAGCAGTTTGTTTGGAGATGGCTCATGCTGACTGCAGCCTGTAAAGAGGACATCAGCTAGGAGACACGCAGGGAGTGGGGGAGCAGCGATTATCAGCTGCTTTATTTTACACTGTGGGGGACCCGTTCTGCACTTTACATATCTCTGAGAAATCCTTTAAGGCCAGAGCAGCATAACTGTGGTAGTTGAGCTGCTAACACGCAAGCTGGCAGGTTGGTGTGGGTGCCCGCACTCTGCAGGACACGATTAGTCTTGCTCACGGCAAGAAAGAATGATGCAGGGAAAGTCATTGTCGAGAACCCAGAAAGGGAGAATATGGTTTCACAGAGCCAAAAAAAACTGAAAAATTATAGAAAAAGTGTAGTTTTCAGGACTGAGAACAGAGCAGCAGGACTGAACATTTTATACATATACATGGAGCAAAAGCTTTAACTTGAGACTTAAATCGTTAAGTTCAGTGGACTGTTCACTTGCCCTTACAGTACCTCTTCAGTTACTAAAAACATGTCACAATATGTTATCAAGTTAAACCTTGATACATCTGCACAGCCATGGTAGGCACTGGGAGAAAACACGTTTTATGGGGAAAAAAAACAAGAAAGTAAATAGAAAATATGGCAGCAGGGATATAACTTGCATTTTTTTTTTACTTTATGAACCCGAACAATCTGTTTGATAGTAGCAAGCTACAATGTTTTACAGACATAGTCTAATCTTTTATTTATTCCAATATTTGACACAAGGGTTATTGTCACTTAGCCAAGTACTGCAACTTAAGGTACCTTTACACAAGTGCCCGACAGCTATCACACGGACTACCGCCCAACTATCACTCCTACGCTTTACGGAGGAGTGATGCTTGTTACACTCGCTCTCGCTTCACAATAAACAGTCATGCAACTACTGAGCAGCTACTGCTTACACGGCCTGACAGTCACTTTGTTATTAGGTCAGCTACCAACCGAACGACTCCAACAGCTGAACAATTCTTCACTCAGTGCCATGTCGGTGGTCGCATGTCTATGGGATGATTACCGTCTGATTCAGCCATTTCAAGCGATGATTTGGGAGATAAATCACTTTGTGTAAAAGTACCTTTAGTCTTAAAAACGCCCACTAAAAACAGTGAACGCAAAAGACTTCTTGGCATACGTAATCCTAATCACCAGCCAGACGACTGGTGCGGTACAAATGCTCCTATAACCATGACCTACAGGGGTGTTATGCTATACAGTAAGGTAACATACCCAAAGAGATCGGGATGGACTGCAGGTGTAATTTCCACATATGCAGCACCGAGCGCTTGTTTTTTGTGCATTCAACCACCACCAAGTAGAATTTTTCAGAAAATCCGCTTTGAGAGTTTTCTATAGCAGAAAAAAAATAAAAATAAAATAAACTTGGGTCATTACATCTGCAATAACTAGGGGTGAAATCTCCAAATGTTCTGGTGATGCCATGGTAATCATTTCAGCGACAGAAAGACATTATTGTTAATAATCACCAGACCTACAACTACGTTAAAACCCAAGATTAAAATAGCAGTCCTGAAAGACAGTCACATGCCTCTGCTTCCCACAGGCGGATCAAGTCACATTTCCTGCACCGCCGTTTATCAGTTCTCACATATCATCTTACACAATGCAGAGCTTTGTGGTTTGGACATGAAATATACGTCCATAAGTGACCTTTTTCTGTGTTGCCTTGACAAGGGGGTAACCAATTTACTATTAAGAAACCCCTGTTCTTGTGATCACTGGAGGGCCCAGTGGTCGTCTCTCACCTATTTTTGCAGAACAGCCTCTGTAAAAGGGATTTCCTTAGCATAGGTCATCAATATCAGTGGGGGTCCACTACTCAGGACCCCCGCTGATCAACATCGCGGGGGAAATTTATGAAACGATCTAAGGGAAAAAATGCCCGTACCGACCAATCACAGCACAGCTTTCATTTAGTATTCTGCTGTGGTAAAATGAAATCCAAGCAACTAAGACCAATTTATAAATCTGCCCCTGCCCCTTAGGGCCACTGACGTCACATGACCAGAGAGCAGCTATGTTCCGTTCATGTGAATGAGATTCATCTGCTATACAAGGTGCCACTGCCACAAAATGTGCGGCACTGTGCCTGGTAGGTGGTGAAGAGGCCGCAGCACTCATCCAAGCAACAGACCCCCATCTATTATTATTGATGACCTATGATAAGGATAGGTCATCAATATCCAGAGTCCCAGAAAACTCTTTAAAGGGAACCAGTCATCACGTTTGAACCCCATAAACTATGTTAGTAGTTGGAATGGGGTGCTTAGCGAATAGCGTTCTATACAAGGTTGCAGCACGCACACAGCTTGACTCTTTCCGCCTGGCTGTGTGCGCACCCTCCCATTCATCTCATGCACACAGCCGCCTGAAAACAGTCAAGCTGTATGGCAACTTTGCGAAGACACAGTGCTGGAATGTGGGATCCAATGATTAAAACAGCTCCCTGTTCCCTCATAATTGAGACAAATAACAGTTTATAGGGCTCAAACGTGTTGAAAGGTTGCCTTTAAGGAATTGTTTTGGTAGCTTTTCCCATCTTGCTTTAGAATTATTACAACAGTTTTTATTTACCATATTTAAAACAGAAACAAATGCTTTGTTGGAAACCGTCTGAAAAAATCTGGAATCAATGGGCTTGTCAGACTTTTTAATATAGTTTTGGACCTCCCACGCCCAAAACTATACTTTAGCAGAACATTCCTTATGGTGTCGGAGGGCCATGGAATCCAGCCTACGACGTAACTGGGTCTTCTGGCCCACTGACACCCTGTAAACCAGTCACATGAGCTTCTAACGTAGAAGAAACTGCTAATTATGGGACATCACTGATGACGTCTTAGATTGACATATCCTAATGGCCTCCCTCACACAGACATTTTTTTTTTTACAGTGTTTAGTGCTGCGCTAAACACTGTACAAGACTTCCATTCATTTTAATGCTTCTGTTCACACAAGCATCAAAACGCAGCGCCTTCACCAGTGATGCATATCTTTGGCCGTTTTCAGCCCTGCATTGCCCATTGAAATGAATAGGCAGCGTTAGCAGCGCTGCTGAAAATGTGGCGCAAATTGGTGCTTTGTATTGAGTAGTACTAAACACAGGGCTAGCTGTACTACCAAAAAAAAAAAAGTTATACTCCCCAATGCTGGTGCCATCGGGTCCCTGGCGCTGCTTTCCAGCACTCCGGGCACTTGTCGGAGGATCTTTTGCTAGTGACGGGGTTTGAAGACCCTGCCTTCAGCAAGAGATTGCTCTGATTGGCTATGCCAGCGCTGGATGCACCAATCACAGCCATTCAATGAATGAATGGCTCGCGGCTCAGCCAATCAGAGCACTCTTTTGCTGGAGGCGTGGTCTTGAAACCCCATTACCAGCAAGAGATTCTCTGCAGGCACAGACAAGTGCCTGGAAGCCTGCAGGGACGGCAGATGGCGCCTACTAGGCAAGTATTTGATTTTCTTTTTTTCAGCTTCCTTGGCTGTGTTATCAGCGGTGCTGAAAACACAGCCAAATGCTGGCATAACGCATGCCAGCGCTGCTGAAATCGCAGTAAACGCAGCGTTGAAAAAAGAGCCTTTACTCATCTAAAACATCCTACCGTGTTTCCCCGATAGTAAGACACCCCCGATTGTAAGACGTATCGGGGGTGTCAGGGGGGTCGGCCAATGTAAGCCGTACCCCGAAAGTAAGACATACCGTAGAAAAAAAAAATGATTACTCACCTCCCCTGGCGTTCTGTCGCGCTCCGGCAGGATGTCGCTCGCTCCTCGTCCCCGGCGCAGCATTGCTTTCTGAATGCGGGGGCTTGAAATCCCCGCGTCCAGAAAGCTAATACACACGCCGTCAGCCAGTTACAGAATGGCTGTGATTGGCTGAAGGCGCACGTGGCTTCAGCCAATCACACTATTCAATGACATCATTGAATGGCTGTGATTGGCTGAAGGCGCACGTGGCTTCAGCCAATCACACTATTCAATGACATCATTGAATGGCTGTGACTGGCTGAAGGCGCACGTGGCTTCAGCCAATCACAGCCATTCAATGATGTCATTGAATAGTGTGATTGGCTGAAGCCACGTGCGTCTTCAGCCAATCACAGCCATTCAATGCTGTCATTGAATGGCTGTAACTGGCTGACGGCGTGTGTATTAGCTTTTTGGAGGCGGGGATTTCAAGCCCCGCATTCAGAAAGCAATGCTGCGCCGGGGACGAGGAGCGAGCGACATCCTGCCGGAGCGCGACAGAACGCCGGGGGAGGTGAGTAATGATTTTTTTTTATTATAAGACATACCCCGAAAGTAAGACATAGTCTGGCTTTTGGGGATAAAAAGAAAGTAAGACACTGTCTTACTTTCGGGGAAACACGGTAGCAACTGAAAGTTCCAGCTCTCTAGCTAATATCTTATACTCTTAATATAAAAAGCATACTACCAGAATCGGAGAGAAGACCACTTATTCCAGATGACCCCGCCTTCTTTAGATTTCCCAGTATGTAGTCTTCTTGAAAGACGTGTAACAGCTGCGTTTTTCTTCCATGCTAAACCCAAGAGTTACAGCAAGATAAACGTCAGCAAAAATAAAATTGGGCGTCTGAGGTTTACATTGATGTATAGCCATCAAAGCTTACCAGGCTGGTAATGGCATCTAGTTCGATAATGCATCCGGGTCTAGCAGTAGATTGCTGACTAATGATATTGAAAACTTCGCCGACATATTTCTAAAAAAGAATATTAAATCTCGTATTAAATCACAAGGCCACTTTCATGTTGCATTGAGGCAAACATCATATTTGCATGCCTTTAAAGTAAAGCTGAATTATTTATGAGAACAGCGGAGTACTTACGGAGATATCTGGGTTGGACAGCTCGCATAGCAGCTTCTTAGCATCAATTACAGCTTGATATAACCTTAAATTCTGGCCATCGCTTGCAACAAAACATGCACTCGGGGAATTGCAGTATGCTCCTGAAATGCACACAAGTCAGGTCATTGTTTTACAGACAGAGGACTATAAAGCTCACTTTTGTGGTTTACAAGACAACTTGACCAAAGTCCTTGTGACCTTTATCATCATCATAAACGTTACAAAAAAAGTTGAAAATCGGCAGTAGTAACTAGCACAAATTCTTAACATGGGATGAGTTAAAGTGCTCACCTAAGCAATGGCTTGGTATAAGAGTTGGCAACCAAGCAACATTCGAGAAAGCAGAAACATGGAGAGAATTAATACGAGCCAGCTCAGAAACTCCACCGGAAAAAGACAGAGGTCCAACGGGGTCCACCCGCCATAGGATAAGTTCACTGTACACCGCATCTGGGTCTTGCCAGGTTGTGTCTGCTTCCACTCCATTTTGATTCCCATTAACATCTCCGGTGGAAGAGTCATGGAAGTCTCTGCCACCATCGTCCTCTACCGGTTGCAGAGAGTTGTGATGAGAAGTCGTCAGCAGTAGCGGCAGCACAGAATGGCAGGCTAGGTCGTTGAGATGAAACCGATGACCGCAGTACCGAGACTTATGAGAAATGCTGAGCACAGTTGAAAAGGCAGATTCCTCAGCAAAGCTCACCTGCCACTGATTTAGTGACCCGTCAGCATGCTTGGAGATCATCAGGACATTAGGAGTAAAAATGCTCAGTTTTAGGCTGCTGGATAATTTATTTTGGCCAGCGGATATTAGCATTGAAGACGAATGTGCAATACCCGCAGGCTTTTGTTTACCCTGTTGAATAGCCAAATCTACATTTTTTGTGCTGGCATACATCACAATACTCCTGCAAAGAGAATTTGCATCTCCAGTTGGGAATGCTACTGGAATTCTACATGAAAAAGAGACCTAAGGAAAAAAAACAAAAAAAACGACTTGTGAAAACTTGAAAACATCTTATTGCCAATCTTAAGAAATGGAAACTTTGTAAGAACACACCTGCACTTGCCGAAACATGCCAGGCTGATATTCATCCAACCAATCAACATGCCATACAAGTAAAGAGCCATCCACAGGATGAATGCTAAACAACATGTCGGGGTTCTTGTTCCATTCTGACAGCAGGACTTCGATTTCATGATCAATAACAGATGTTGGGAAGGAAACAAACGAACAATTTTTGACAGCCTTTTCACCATTTACTTCTTTCTTTTCGGAGGCCACTTTTGTATCGGTTTCTGCAATGTAATCATTTTCTGAAATAAAGAGAAAAATATTAAAGGGACACTTTTTAGGTTATTTTCACTATGTAGCTATCCCTCCAGTATATGCAAGTAGGCATGGGTTACCCTGGTTAGTTATTTCTTTCTATCTGAACCCCTCCCCTCAGATGACATGTAGATCTGAGCTGGTGAGAACTGAGATCACATGAGTTTGTGTCAGAAATTTCTAGTCAATTACTCAATCTGTGCGATGCTACAAAAACTGCCTAGAGGGAAACACAGACATTCCCATCACAGTTACTGATGATGACCACACAGCTTCAGTCACACAGGTATAATAAAGGAGATCGCAGCTGATCCTCTCAACTGTATACTTATAGTTTGTAGCTTATTTAGGAGAGTATAGAAGGTGATAATTAGCAGGCAGAAATGGTGTAGTCCCTGGCAAATGCTGTGCTGATGCATCATGGGATTGATTTGAAACCGAAAGTGTGAGAAAAAAAATCATCATCATCATTAAGATGGTGTCTGATAAGCATTAGGCAGGAGGCTGAACTGCATGGAAGTGGCTGCAGTATACAGAGAAAAACTCCAGAATAGGACAGGCAATCATATGAGGGGGAACAGGGATGGAAATGTGCGCTTTTGCCGATATGGCCCTTGTAAGGAATCGTCCAGTTCATTACTACTATTCTGCATGGAGTGTGACTGATGCCTTCTATTAAGTGCCATAATACACATCTTTATTTCTTCTGAGGTTCAGTATTTTCTTAAAGACCCCACTCCCTCACAACGACTCGGATAGGGCTCCCTTCACAAGACGGAAGCCTATTAGGATTATCTAACCAGCACGTGGCAATACTGTCTCCATTAATACTCAGTGTACTCAAATTTCTGAGCATGCGCAGATGAAAGGCGTACTATATGGAGGAGACATGATGGCATGCAAGTCCCAAGCCCCGCCACAAGCTGCTATCTTACAGATGGGAGAGTCACCTGAGCGGTCTAGGAGCCTGGCTCAGCAGGGAGGGGGCAAGAGGGTATTCAAGAAAATGCACGAAGAACGAGTTGCTAAGTAATAGTAATAAAGTGGCCAACCCCTTTAATGAATACAGGTCAATATATAATACAGCTATATTAGTCTTACAGACAAAAGAAGTAGAAAGTATGCAACATATGATGTAAATCATCCAGAACTTCCATTAACAGCATTTTGCAACATAAATGGTCCAAGAAGAACACTTTACACCCCCCAAAGCCTGTTATTTAGTGCCAGGACCCACAACTTTGTGTGGGCTATGGCTACCATTCATCTGTAGAGTAGGTTACACTTGTCTGTGGCCTTCACCACTACAATCAGTGGGAGTCAACAAGAGAGTGCAGCTTGGTTCTTTCTCCAACTCTCACAGCCACCACAATCCACTGAACTATCCGTCAACTGCAGCAGACGTGAATTGGGTCATAGAACGTGATCACCTGACAGATGAAGACTACAGAGACCCATACCCATCAAGAATTTATAGAATATCCTGTGAATATGCATACATGTTTACAATGCCTTACTTCGTAACCCAACACATACAACTACACATCTGTTTTTAAAAAGATGTACAATATAACAATATAACACAAATTCTACAGCCAAACTTGGCAGGTTAGCCTCAGTCTATGTGCTTTTATTTTTGCTTAATTTTGTTTTGGTTATTTTAGTTACTATTTTGAGCGGTGTAGAACGTATTATATTATGGTCCCCAAGTACAAGTTCAATGGTAGTTTCGGAATATTACTGGCGGTACTGCTGTCTATAAAATACGAACCTTCATCTGAATTCCCGTCCACCTGGTTTGTTTCCTCAGTACTTGTGTCTGAAGACTGCTGTTCGAAGCTCTTCTTCAGCTGTTGAAGGAAGACTTCCATAGACAAGGAAAAATGCAACTCCTTGTTATTTAGCCAATGTACAACAAAAGGTCCATTTTTTTCTTCAGTGTCTCCAAGACTCATTGATGATATGGAAGGAAGCAGAGGAATGTCTGTGGGCATAAAATGTTCATGGGGGAAATCACTAAAAAACATAATAGTATCTTAGGTTGTAGCAGGTTATCTACCCATCAGTAAACTTTGATGAGCTTTATGCCATGTTCCACTATTAACAGACAATAAGAGTCCATTAATCCTAAATGATAAGGAGTGGGGCGCACAATGGTGCCCGCCTATACCAGATACACAAGCAGGAAAATAGAAGGTCCAACACTCACAGCAGAAGATAAAATTCACAGCTTTATTACATTTCAAAGGATCCATAAGAACGCTATAAATACGGTTAACGCGTTTCAGATCTTGTATACTTATGGTTTGTAGCTTATTCAGGTGAATATAGAAGGTAATAATAATTAAACTGTCAACTCAGCAGGCAGAAATGGTATAGCCCCTGATGTTTAGTCATTGCATTATAGTGTCAAAATACAGAAACACTTTAAAAACGCTGAACCATGGGTATTAAAGAGGTACTCATCTCAGACTTTTGTGGAATATGGACAAGATAGGCATGGATCTCAGAAGTGAGGCTCGCATCTATCTTTGGCTATGGCCTCCATTGCCTGGCTGTACCAAGTGTCTGGTGGTGGTCGGGATTATGGAAACAGACGGCATCGCGATGCTGCTGCCATAATTCCTATAGAAGTCAAAGGAAGTGATACAAACAACCTAACAGAGCAAGCAATGTTGTTTCCATAATAGAGTTTGCATCACTTCCATTGACTTCTGTAAGAATTAACCAGCTGTTTCAAGAAGGCAGGTCATCAATATCGGAGCTCCAGAAAACACCTGAACAATTCTAAAGGTGATCCAAAACAGCTTGCAACGGTACTACATACAATGTACTTCATACCTGTGGCTGGATTGATGCTGGCAGCAATGTGAAAGTGACAAAGTGCATTGCCATGGAAGGGTGTATTCCGATGAACCTCATGAGCATCTTGCTGGTGAGGAGGACATCCAGTATGTGCTACCAGTGCTAAAGACCTTCTCCTGCCTCTACGAAAATGCCTCAAATTCAACTGTGTAGAAAAATATGTAACATAGTTATAGTCCTTAATATAACACTTCTAGTACTAATTACACATGAATGAAACTTTGTAATGTATGTTCTAGAGGAAAGTGGGGTCTTCCTCCCCTTCCAGTAGACTGTAGGCTCTCTGAAAATGCTCATAGATCGCCACACATTAAAAATAATCTAATCTAGAGTAAATAATACAATATTACTACAAAGGGAGTCAGATGTAGTTGCATTACCCCTCTTCAGTGTATGTGTAAGATCGCATCCTGTGGAAGGGAATAGGGAGCAGCAAGGACGACAGCACATCCCCGACATCACACCAACAGCCTCCCCGAAACTATAAGTTTACAGTAAGCAGCAGAGGGACGAAAAAGGGCCCAAAACATACAGGTCAGACAACCCCTCTTGCTGCACTACACCCAATATAGAGTTATAGCTGCCTAACGAGGGATGGGATTTAATGTTATAGTTGTAGTAAAGATAATGGCATGTAAGAGCGGACTGCCCTATGTACTACTCATTAGTGCTTACTAGTCACAACAGCTTTAATATTCTGGTAAATTGCACTTTGTATCCTGACCGTGGCAATTACTGGAATCTCCGTACCAACAAAGTAATCCTGTTCATTGAATTAAAACAGACCCATCACCCTGCTCGGTTACTCAGCAGTCATTTTAGGACAATATTGGCAATAAAAGGTGCACAAAAAAAATTCTAATCTAATAAGATAAGGCAAAAATATATTACATATATCCGTGTGTGTGTGTGTATGTATGTATGTATGTATGTATGTATGTATGTATGTATGTATGTATGTATGTATGTATGTATGTATGTATAAGCCCACGAAAGGGTATTCATTCCGGTTCAGAAAGATTCAGCTTAATGGAAACCTGTCACAATCGAAACACCAGCATGAACTAAGTTCTGGTACTCTAATGGGAGGTGACGGGGTGTGCGGCGATGTGTTTTTACACTTATCCACTCCCCGGGCCCCATGCTAGCCACTGGTGAAGTTCACGAACAGCCTGAAAATATTTTAGAATTGCAGTATGGCTGTATGCAGTATGGCTGCAAGACGGACGGCTTCCATTGACTTCAATGGTAGCCGGCCGTGCATAGCCCGCACAAAATTGCAGCATGCTGTGATTTCTCCCCCGCGAATGAGGGGGGGGGGGGGGAATCGCAATCGATTTCTGCTCGTGGGCAGGAAATCGTGTTTTTCATAACATACCATTGGCTGGATTTGCTGCAGAATCTGGAGTCAGAATTCAGCTCCGAATTTCCCACTGCAAATCAGCCCGTGTGCAGGAGGCCCAATGGTTCTCTGTATGGCATGGTTGACATACGATTTGGAGTCATATTGCCATCATACTACTATGGGTATCAGCAGAGTGGAAATTTACCAATGTGCTCTTCTGATATCTGTCCACTTACAGGTAAATTTGCCCTTTCAACTATAAATGCCCCCCAAAAAACATGTTCATAGATTTGCAGCAAACTAAATAAAACCATGCAATCGCCCTGACTTCCATAACTGCAGTCCTCACCTCCAGTGCACTTTGCACACGCTCCTTACTTGATGGATTTCTTTTGAAGTTATTATTTAAGCCATCTGGCTCTATTTTTTGGCTGAATCCATCTCCACATAAAAGGCTGTCATTGGGCAGCAAGGTCTCTGCCCAGAGTCGGCAGACATTGTCCTTGCAGCATGTGAGAAGAACATTGCATACAGAGCCCCTGTGAGGAAAAAAAATAGTTGCTTTTTTAATGTATGGGAGTCAAATTTTAGGTTTCTAAGAACAAAAAGCTGAAGATGCATAAACCAGTTCTGCAGTTTACATGCTGGAATGAGTAGTACACAGCCGAATACAGAGTCACATTGTGATATAGTCCACCCAACTACATAAGTGTCAATGTCTGTGCCCTGGAATGCCTCTCCCTTCACACATCAGTGTTGCTGTTCTACCTGCCCACGACGAAGCTGAAGTCATTCCCCGACCGTATATACTGAGAAAGCTCTTATCGCTGCTTCACATCCAAATTAAAGCAATGGATTGCACAGCAAAATATAATGTACCAATCTCAATTAAATCAATTACCCATGAAATACAACGTAATTGGCAGAATTATAAAGGGTGACGTTCTTATAATGCTCCCGTCACGTAGCAAATCTGATGGAGAAAATGTATACGACGTTCTATGCATCTGAATGAGGTTCATTAAAAACCCTGTACATATTGCAGAGAAAAATGCACTTGGGTGGAGTTTCAATTACAGAAATTGCTGCAACATACATATACACATACACATATATGTTATACTTCTGATATCCAGCGTGTAAAGCTAAATATTTAAGGACAGGATGGCTGCTTTTTTCCATAACCAGCAGCACATTTGTCCACATGCTGATGGTATTGAGGTTACACCTCATTCATGTCAATGGAGCGGAGCTGCAATACCAGAAAACCCATGGACAGGAATGAAGCAGTTTATGGAAGATGGTAGCCATGTTTCTTTATGCGGAACTTCAGCGTAGTGCTTTTACCGTTTAACCGTCCAGTACGGACACTGTGATCTCTAGTACAACCATAGCGGCTCACGATTGGTGCTCAGTTCTCTTCAATTATTTTTTCCTTCAGTCTCCTAACATTTGTCACTCAGTGCCATTCAGTGTTTTAATTTAGTCCCAAAATCTTGGCATGGAAAAGGTACAGAAGAAACCCATCAAAGGTATTATTCAGGGCTAGAAAATTGGCGACTTTCTTCTAAACACACCGCCAGCCTTGTCTGTGGGCTGTGTCTGGTATTGCAGTTCTGCTCCCATTCACTTCAGCTGCAATACCAGACAATTTTATGGGCAAGGGTGACGCGGTGTTTGGAAGAAAGCAGACAGATATCCTCACCTTAGACGACGCCTTTACTGTGCACTTGCTGGGTGTGGACTCTTGGTCCTTTTTGTGGCCAGCAAAACAATAGGAGACGATCCTTGATTGGAGCTAAACTGCAGTACCAGGGAATGCAGAGTACAACTGAATGGCACTGTGTTGGATAATGCTGTGAAGGGTGCTTTTGATAATAGATTGATTGGAATAAGTACCGTATATACTGGCGTATACGACGACTTTTGAACCCCGAAAAATCTGCTCTGAAGTCGGGGGTCGTCTTATACACCGGTAATACAAAATAAATACAGTGGAGCAAAAAAAATAAAAATAAAAAATCATTACTCACCTCCCCCGGCGTTCTGCGGCACTGCTGCAGGCTGTCGCTCCCTCCTGGTCCCCGGCAGAGCATTGCTTTCTGGACACAGGGCTTGAAATCCCCGCCTCCAGAAAGCTAATACTGTGATTGGCTAACACACGCTGTCAGCCAATCACAGCCATTGAATGGCTGTGATTGGCTGAAGGCACGTGTTTTCTGGAGGCGGGGATTTCAAGCCCTGCGTCCAGAAAGCAATGCTCTGCCGGGGACCAGGCAGTGGGGACCAGGCTGTGTTACAGCGGGAGATAGCGTGAACGGACGGCTTCCATTGACTGCAATGGAAGCCATCAGCGCGTACACCCGCGGCAAATAGAGCATGTCGCGGGTGACGACGGGAGATTTCACGGTGCGGAATTCCGCGGTGGAATTCCGCATCGTGAGCATTGTGCTATTAGGTTCAATAAAACCTAATAGCTGCGGGCAACGCAGCGGGTTTTCGCCGCGAATTACGCGGCGTAAATCCGTTCGTGGGAAGGAGGCCTTAGATTTTACATCTCCGATTTGTGTTTAAGTTCTTTTCCCATACAATAGATATAAACACAAAGATTTAAAGGGGTTTTGTCATTAGAAAAAAAAAACAAAAAAAAACAATACTTACCTATCCCTCCCCAGTCTTCTTACCAAATCCTCTCCTCGCTGATCTTCTCCAGTCCCCCAGGTCACCTCACCACAAGCCGGCCAGATCCTCTTCCTCTTGTTATGGAGCGTCCATTCTCTGCACTCTTCACCAGGAGAGTTCATATACTATTGCAGAGAACAGCAAGCATGCGCAGTCTCGGCAATAGCCCGGCATTCCCTGACTGGGTACACTGACCTGCAGGAAGGAGAATGCTGGCAATGTACACTTTGCCACAGAAAGAATAGGCCGGCTGGAGGTAACATGATTCGGGGGACTGCAGGAGACAAAAGATAATCAGTGGGGAGAAGATGTGGTAAGAAGACTGACATGGGAGGGATAGGTAAGTATTGATTTTTTTTCTAATGACAGAAGCCCTTTAACATCTTATGCTGAATGCTTTAAGAAATTTCAAACCACAAGTGTGACTGACTACCGATTAGGTTATTGCCTATGCAGGTCCTGTGTGTAGGACATACAGCAATGGCTGATCATATGTTAAAGGTGCACTGACCGTGGCATGAATTTACTAGTCTTTCTCCAGGAAAATCCAGTTACTGCTCGAGGATGAGCAAGGTAGATAAAAGAAAAATCTACTTCTCCTTGACCTTCTTTCTCTGGGGTGGTAACTGGAGAGGAGACAGCGGAGTGCCAGCTCTCAGTATTGTACCAGACCTTTACCAGGCAGTCATCCTGTGGAAAGAAACAGATACAGAACATGCATGAGATTAATGAAAACAAAGCCTCAAGACAACTGAACCGTGTCCAAGAGTCTGAAAAACACCAATCCTGTAAGCAATGAGCCACTAAGCCTTTAGTGTCACAGAAACCATACAGAAGCAAGCGCCCTACAAATGCATCTCTGATAAGGTGATCAATAGATAATTGTCACATCAATTCCCAAGGATCTGGGGGCAACAGTGAGAACCTTTCCTGATGCTACTATAGCAGATCACCAAGACATCTTAGAAGCAAAAAACTATTTCAACTTTTGAATACAGTATAATCTAGAAACATGTTAAAGGGGTTGTCCAGCATTACAAAAACATAGCTCCTTTTTTCCAAATACAGCACTGGATATCATTCTGGCCCGCCTGCCTCTATTCACAGTGAACAGGCAGTCGTTCATAGACGGACTACTGCCTGTTTAGACCGAACAATGCAGTCTGCATTAAAGATCTGATCAACGATAATCTAATGATTTAACGCTGATCAGCCTTTCACTGCACTCGTTTACACCAAAAGTAATTAAACATGTAATATTGTAACGCTCAAGAAAGGAGTCTATGCCCCTCTATGGAATGCTCTAAGGAAGAGGTGAAGACGAATTTGATTTAAAAAAAAGTTTATAGTCTGCTCTTACAGTAAAGAACCCCCCTTCTATAGTGGTGTAGAAACCTTCTTCCTCTAAACGCAGAGAACGCCCCCTTGTTACATTCATAGTCCTGGGTATAAACAGATCATGGGAGGGAGCTCTGTATTGTCCCCTGATATGCATACATTATTAGGTCGCCCCTTGGCTGCCTTTTTTTAAAGTGAAAAACCCCAATTTCGATCACCTCTCCGGGTATTTTAGGCCGCCCATTCCATTCATTACTTTAGTTGCCCGCCTTTGACCTCCTTCTAGCTCCGATATGTCCTTCTGGAGTATTAGTGCCCAAAACTTTACACAATATGCCATGTGTGACCTGACCAATGACTTGTAAAGAGGAAGAACAATGTTCTCATCATGTGCCCCTAGACCTCTTTTCATGCACCCCATGATCCTATTTGCCTTGGCAGCAGCTGCCTGACACTGGTTGCTCTAGTTAAGCTTACAGTTAACTAAAATCCTCAAGTTCTTTTCCATGTCAGTGTTGCCCAGTGGTTTCCCATTTAGTATGTAATGGTGACATGTATTTCCTCTGCCCATGTGCCTAACCTTACATTTAGTGTTAAACCCCATCTGCCACTTATTGCTTTTACACCCGCACTAAGAGCGCTGGAACTTTTATAATTTTTTCCCTTTGGCTATTTAAGTTATGACGATAGTCAGGGGCAGTAAACTATACACTAGAAACACAAAGTTCACAGTGGTTAGTTTTATACAATTTTGGTTCAATATTGCGATTTCTCTACCTATAGATTGCTTTCCAAGAGAGCCTCTATAAATAAAGGTTACTGAAAATGTACAAGGTTGTTTACATAAGGAGTTTAATAGAACAAAGACAAGAAAAGCAAACAGACATGAGCATGTGGGGAAAAACAGGATTTGCTATCCAGGATTGGTTCCTAAAAGGTAGAATAAGGGCCGCTTACACGGGCCGACTCTCAGCCAGATTTAAGGAGCACCACTTGACAAGCAAGTCAACTGGAACTCGTTAACTTTTGTTACACAAAGACTGAGAACTGCTGCTACGGGGACAACCGATCATTTTTACGATCATTTGCTCCCACAGGCCGGCTGTACATCTTCCTGTTCAGAAGTGGAGGAGATGTACAATAGCAAGCATTTTTACAATTGCAGAAAATTAACATATCAACATGCGCTTGTTTGGCTGATCACTATCCCTTTACACAGTCCAACGATCGGGTGAACATCTGTGCCCCATAATCAGCATGCGTAAAAGGGCGCTAAATGTGAAAACTTTACATTCAATTTTTTTTTAAATCAAATCAAATGCAATCTTGACTCCCCATTTCACTGTAATTAAAAAATAATAATAATACCCCTCCCCCCCCCACACACACATAAATGACACAGAGCCCTGCATTATACTTGTAAAGGCCCATTTAGATACAACAATTAATCGCTCAAAATTCACTTAAAAGCCACCTTTTGAGCGATAATCACTGTGTGTAACTGCACTGACATTGCGCAGTTTTCGTTCTCCCGTCGCTCATCGTCATCTTTCAGCGTGCTGAAAAACAACGATGAGCCTCATCAGGGATTCACAGCAGGATACAGCTGATACTATTGTTTCAGCTGTATCCCGCTCCCTGATGACAGCTGGGTATGAAGAATAGAGTGGTCCAGCTCTGTTCTCCATACCCAACACAGAGCGCTTGGCTGTATAACAGCCGGGCGCTCCGTGCAGAAAACATCTGGATGCAGAAGACAAGCGGGAGCACCCCGCTAGTCTTCTGCATCCTCCGCTGGGAGTGATTGGCTGTATAACAGCTGGGGCGCTCCCAGCAGGGAACAGCTGTATACAGAAGACAAGCAGGGACACCCCGCTTGTCTTCTGCATCCTCCCTCCCAGCACCCGGCTGTATAACAGCCAGCGCTCGGAGCAGGGAAACAGCTGGATGCAGCAAGGTAATCACTCATCTTGAGCGACCATCTTACGCTGTAAATTACACAACGATGATAGTTTCAAAGTCGCTTGAGCAATATCTTTTGAGCGATAATCGTTGTGTCTAAATGGGCCTTAAGACAGCTTTATATCCTATAAACAAATAATGGCTCACCTTTCCAGCTGTTGCAAAAAATTCTCCGTCTGGGGAAAACTTCATTAGATGGACTGAAAACGCTGTTCTGCAAAATACATGATTTGATGAAGAGGAGATCTAGCTTCACATTCATAGCAAGTGAATACATTTATGAAAACCGACAATAGTGATTCACAAGATTTCTATCAAGTAAGAACAGCATTTCACCACCCAGATAACCGCTGATCTCAGCATAGGAACAAGCAAACTACCCCTTTAAACCCTTCTGTATTCTATGAATTCCAAGCCTAAAAATTAAAAACACACTCCCCCGTGGACAGCTATTGTTTCAAGTTGTTGTACGCAAGAAAATCCACTGTACTATAAATGTAATGATGTTAAAAACACTAAATCCCTATGGGGACTGTTTACAATGCTTATTAGATCCAGTTCCCCATCACATCAGCCAAAGAAAGTCCGGTATGCATGAATGTATCCTAAGAGTGAATTCACAACTGGCGCCTGTCTTCCCTATTTGCGGCATGCAGAGTGACAGAGCCTGTATGATGGCGGGAAGATACCAGCATGGCCCACCTCCGTGACTCAGATCTCAACTCAGTCAAACTTCATGAACCTGGTGTTAATATTCCCTTAAAGGGGTTGTCCCGAGGCAGCAAGTGGGTCTATACACTTCTGTATGGCCATAATAATGCACTTTGTAATATACATTGTGCATTAATTATGAGCCATACAGAAGTTATAAAAAGTTTTATACTTACCTGCTCCGTTGCTAGCGTCCTCGTCTCCATGGTGCCGACTAATTTTTGGCCTCCGATGGCCAAATTAGCCGCGCTTGCGCAGTCCGGGTCTTCAGCAGTCTTCTATGGAGCCGCTCGTGCCAGAGAGCGGCTCCGTGTAGCTCCGCCCCGTCACGTGCCGATTCCAGCCAATCAGGAGGCTGGAATCGGCAGTGGACCGCACAGAAGAGCTGCGGTCCACGAAGACAGAGGATCCCGGCGGCCATCTTCAGCAGGTGAGTATGAAGACGCCGGACCGCCGGGATTCAGGTAAGCGCTGTGCGGGTGGTTTTTTTAACCCCTGCATCGGGGTTGTCTCGCGCCGAACGGGGGGGGGGGTTTAAAAAAAAAAAAAACCCGTTTCGGCGCGGGACATCTCCTTTAAGCCCGATGGGATAGGCTTAAAAATTTCAGCAACAAGACTGCCATGTCAATTCATTACTGTAAATTAACCAACTTCCAAAGAGTCTGAACAAGTGTAATTCTACTATACTTTACGACAGAAACATTCCATAGTCAAACATAACTGCCAAATTGTAAGGAGGATGCCCATAGGACTCAGACACAGACACACACACAGACACACACACAGACACACACACACACAAAACATCCGGACAATACCCAACGCGCGGAACTTCAGATGTGCCTTAAAGACGCACCTCTTCAAAGTGGCGTACCAAACCTCCGGATCTAGTCCGCCATCCCCACATTATGCCCCCTGCCCCTCCCTATGGCTTTCCACTTTTGCCCATCATGTACACTTCCTGCCCCACACCTCCTGTACTACCCCCACCCTGTTCGTGTCCCAAAAAAATGTATATCCCATGTTATCATTGCATTGTTGTGTTCCCCCTCGCTCCACCCTGTCCCTTCAGTATCACCCAACCCCCTTTGATTCCAAATAATTGAATACCACATGTAGTTTTTGTAATTTTCCTATTGCACATGTTCCCCATGTGCCTTGAAAGTGCTGTGGAATAAGTTGGCGCTATACAAATAACTATTAGTAAAGGGCAGCACATTGGGGCTGCAGCAAATCTGACGCTATTCACTTGTGTGGATAACCATTTCATGTCTCAGCATATAAGTGGGGAACTAGGGATCTTGTACACGAGGAGCTCTTACTTGCATTGCCAGACGCATGTCCAGTTGGCAAAATCCGTGTCTGGTTTCTCCTGAGAATCCTCACTGTAGTTCTTGTCTGTCCGGACATTGGACCAGAGCTGTAGGCTGCTGGAGCCCGTTAACAGCCGTGTACCTAAAATTAATCAGAGTCTGTTTAGCAAGTACAAGTTTTAATACCGAGGCCACTTTCACTTCACAGTACTTTACATTCATATTTTCAAGCCCGAAACAGGAGAGTCCCCAAAGCATAAAAGTAGTACAAATCTTCCCATTATACAGTCCTCCCAGTTTATACGGTCATTACCTTTAAAATCATGGTGGTCATATGACATGTCCTGAGAAGTGCATGGATGTTCTTTGTAATTTACCAGGCTTCCCTCATGCTCCGTGCAGTGTACTTATCTCTACATGCTGTGAACGCACATGTGTTCTCTATAGGAGTCAATGCACACTGCCTGTGTGCCAACTGTCATGAGTGACAGCGCAGAAACGGGCAGCAAGACAAGTATGCAAAGCCTGAACTCCTCGGGGCCTGTCATATGAACATCATGACTTAGTTTTTGGTGCTCACAACAGATTACAGGTTCCTCTTAAAAAGTCCCATTTACACACAATGATTATCGCTTAAAATGCGTGTCAATGCTACCATAGTTTGCTTTTCGGCCGAACGATAATTTTTAGTTGAGCTTAAAACCCATTGTTCGTCCGGAGAGCCGACAGCAGGGACCACAAGCTGTCATTCTCCATGGGAGCGCTGATAACATTGAATTTATCTGCAGTCCCTCAGGAGAACAAGTGGGCTATATGCAGATAACAGACCACCTGCTGTTATCTGCATACAGGAAAGGGAGGCTCATTTACATGCAAATGAAGCCAATAAGCTACCAATGGGCATTAGTGTCCATTAGCAGCTTATGCAAAATGATCACTCAAACTGTCAATCTCCCTATCTTTTGAACAAATTTTGAGCGATCATCTTTGCGTGTAAATGGGGCTTAACAGTGCTACAATGGTCAAGATATTTACATAAAGTGTACATTTTACAATTTTTATGCATGCTTTTTTTCAGAATACAAAAACTGCTGCTTACCTGTTGGGTCCCAAGTTAAATTCTGAGCAACAGAGTCCAAGACTATGTGGCCACTTTTCTGCCACTGAGAATTAACTCCCTAAGAAAATGTAAGAATATTATATTATTTTCTAATTTTCAGCAGGTTAACTTTCAAGACACACATTCGAAAGTTGCACTTCCCAGTATCATTTTTACATAAAATGACCACCACAGAGAGACAGATATGCTCCTGCCACATGAAGAATGCAGTCCATTCTGCAGGCATCATGTTATGGCTCAGGAGGAGCCGAGCAGATGGATATATAGTTCTATGGGGAAAGATGCAGTATAACTTGTATTGTATTCATTTACATCTATACTAGGTCTGGGCTTAGAGGTCCAGTGGGCGGTCCCATCAGTGATTGACATGGGTTTTAACATGGATTTGCTGCATGTGTTTTCTGCTGTGCAGTATCTGCTGGAGAGCTGCTGTGTGAATGCTCTCTAGAAGGCATTTTCCCAAAGGATAGGTGATAAATGCATGATTGGTGTTGGGTGGGTTCCCAACCACTGGAACCCTCAGGGATCACAGCAACAGAAGTCCCTTTAGTAAATGCAGCCCTAGTGAACAGGCGAGAACACCGATATGCACTGTCTATGAAGATAGTGGAGCTCAGTTATATCAGTCCCATAGAATGGTGGACACAAGTGCACACCACGGCTTTATTCACTGGGACGGCCGTTCTCATGATCGCTGAGGGCTCCAGAAATCAATCCCCAGCGATCATACATTAATCACCTATCCTGTGGATAAGCAATAAGAGGTGTTTAGTTTCGGAAAACTGTTTAACAAACAAGATCCCAACTTTGGCTGCTGCTGCAACTTCAGATTTAATAGTACTGTATAAGGGCAATTTCTTTAGGTTGTCGGTAGAAATTTTCTTTAAATAAGATACACAGAGAAACCAAGTGAAAAAGCAAGTTTTTTCTGTTATGTTTTCATTTTCAAAATTTAGGAGCAATTTAATTTTTTTAATTTATTAGGAAGAGTGAATTTTTCTCTGTCTTTTTAAAGGCCCATTTAGACATAACCATTATCACTCAAAATTCGCTCAAAATATATCTTTTGAGTGATAATCGTTGTGTGCATTTACACGGCAAGATGATTGCTCAAAATTTGCTCAAATGGCAGAGTGACAGTTTTGAGTGTTCACTTTGCAGAAGTGTGTAAATGAACACTCACGCTGTATCCAGAAGACAAGCAGGACCGGTATCTTCTGCATACAGCTGTTGCCTTCTCGGAGCGCTCAGCTGCTATACAGCTAAGCGCTCCGAGCGGGGTATGCAGAACACAGCTGGAGCGCTGTCTTCTGCATACTCCTGCTGTGTTCACAGAGCGCTCAGCTGGTGTACAGCTGAGTGCTCCGAGCAGGGTATACAGAAGACAGTTGGACTGCATGTCTTCTGCATACTTCTGCTATGTTCTCCAAGCGGAATACTAGATGAAACAATAATATCAGCGGTATCCAACTGAGAACTCAGTACGTGGTCCTGATTAAGACTCATCATTAATGAAAACTGCACAATGTCCGTGCGTTTACACCCAACGATTCCCGCTCAAGATGGCTTTGAGTGAATTTTGAGCGAGAATTGTTGGGTCTAAATGGGCCTTAAGATAGGATTATCCTAAAAAGGAAACTGCTTTAAACAAGCTGTATACAAAAGCAGAGATGTCACTTAGCGCCCACCATGTGAGTCAGTCTATTGGCAGTTACCTAGGGCGTATACTTACTTGTAAGGGAGCATGCTTTTGTTTTAGCAGATTTACTGGCTCAAAAATACAAGTCACATTGTTGTATGATGCAGCGATCTAGAAAAAAAGAAAATCAAATTAGCTCCTCACAGCAAAGTATCCGCACCTTCACTCTGTTCACATGACATTGTATGCCTCTGAGCTCCTGATGCATGCGCCAAATGTATGTACAGGCTCTCATTCACTCGAAAGAGGCCAAAAGCGTGTTTTTTTATGTGTCAAGCTGGCATGCATCGGCAGTTTTTGTTTGACAGATGTATGTGCATTTTGCATAAATTTTTTGTTCAGTTTCTGCGTTAACACACTTCATACGAGCGCAATCCTTTTTTCACATATATGAAACAAAAAAATGATTAAAGGGGTTGTCCCGCGGCAGCAAGTGGGTCTATACACTTCTGTATGGCCATATTAATGCACTTTGTAATGTACATTGTGCATTAATTATGAGCCATACAGAAGTTATCAAAAGTTTTATACTTACCTGCTCCGTTGCTGGCGTCCTCGTTCCCATGGAGCCGACTAATTTTCGGCCTCCGATGGCCAAATTAGCCGCGCTTGCGCAGTCCAGGTCTTCTGCTGTCTTCAATGGGGCCGCTCGTGCAGAATGCCGGCTCCGTGTAGCTCCGCCCCGTCATGTGCCGATTCCAGCCAATCAGGAGGCTGGAATCGGCGATGGGCCGCACAGAAGAGCTGCGGTCCACGGAGGGAGCAGACCCCGGCGGCCATCTTCAGCAGGTGAGTATGAAGACGCCGGACCGCCGGGATTCAGGTAAGCACTCTCCGGTTTGTTTTTTTAACCCCTGCATCGGGGTTGTCTCGCGCCGAACGGGGGGGGGGGGGGGGTGTTTAAAAAAAAACCAAAAACCCGTTTCGGCGCGGGACAACCCCTTTAATAGAAAGCGACCCAATTGATGTAGCTGGATAGCTCACTGGGGAGAGCTACTGACTGGAGTGCGGTATGAGATCAGCCCGAAGCATATTATATATTGTTGTGTTTATTCTACTGTATACCAATTTAAAGCATTATTGGTTTCCTTCCCCTTAAAACATAGTTGTCTGTACATGCAGCCTGCTCTGTTGTGTATCTAATCTTTTCCTGTGTGATACTAGTTGTAGCTAAGATACACTTTGTAACTAGATACCAGAATTCACCCACTAACACAACCCTTCCTTCACTCACACCCTCTACCCCTCCCTACTCTAAACTTGTAAGTGAAAGTAAACTATACTTCTGTCTTTCTTTGTCTCAAGTTAAAAGATAGGATGAACCAATAAGTGTTAGCTTTTAATAAGCCTGCTCCCTCAATATATAAAGCTCTGTATGTGATGTAATAAGTAATCAGAGATTTGTGAATCCTGTTCCCTCAGACTGAATTGTGTCAACACAAATAAATCATTGTTCATTTCCTATGTCCTGGGTATCACATCGGATGTTGCCTTGTACAACAGGAGTACAGAAGGTCGTGGGTTCAAGCCCTGACATTAGCTCCACTCCATCCTTCCGGGATAGCGATCGAGCATCAGTATTGTTGTATCCTGCATCCACCAGAAGAATGGGTGGTGACAAGATGTACGCCCACAAGCAACGACACCAATGCGATTGACTGCGCAGGAGAATGGCTGGCCATAATCTTCCCTCCTGCCTCGTTTCACTCACCCCTTGGATGCTTGGCTTTTGTCCCCTTTCCTGCTCGTCTCTGACATGGCGACCCCTGGGGCTGTGGCATAGCCCCACCATAACCACCAGCTCCAAGCGTCTTTCCTGCCCCAGCCTCCCTGCAATAGGGAATGCTGTCCCCGCGTCACAGAAGGCGGGGCCAGTGTCTGGCAGAGGACGACAACTGGGAGCACAGAGCGCCGGGAGAACAGTAATGGAGCGCTGCCGACGCCTGCAGAACACACTAACAGCAGCCGGGAAAGGCGGAAGGACAGAGGCCAGGACAGCGGCGGACAACCATGAGGGAGTGCACATACCTTACATTGGACGGCGCAGGGTGACAGATTGACAGCGTGTCTGCGGGGAAGGCAGGGCACAGCCGACAGATTGCTGACAGAAGGCCAGGTAGCACAGCCGCCGGATCACGGAGCACAGCCAGCAGGTGAGGATTACAGGCAGGTGTGGGGGTGCCACAGTAGCAGACTGACAGGGGAGATGCCAGCAGCACAGACTCACAGCAGCAGCGCGGTGGTTCAGTGGGGTCGCCATGCCAGAGGAGAAGGGAAGGGGACCAAGGCCAAGCCAAGCGTCCGTGGGGTGAGCGAAACGAGGCAGGAGAGGAGATCATGGCCAGCCATTCTCCAGCGCAGCCAATCAAATTGGGGGCATTGCTTGTGGGCGTACATCTAGTCTCCACCCATTCTCCTGGTTGAGACAAGATACAACAATACCCCGAATATCCCAGGTGCTGGCTCCCTGGATATCTTTATTGAGATTTGTGAGGCAGCAGAAATGCAGTCCTAAGCTCTCACTCACGACCTGAAGGTTGCGAGTATAATCCCCGCATGGTTCAGGTAGCCGACTCAAGGTTGACTCAGCCTTCCGAGGTCGGTAAAATGAGAACCCAGCTTGCAAACAAAAGACAAAAAAAATTGTACAGGGAGAATTCTGTAATATTACTTTTTTGCACCTAGAAATCAGTAATCCAGAAACACTTAGAAAAATACTGTACATTTAATTTTTAAGAAACACAAAACAAACAGCGCAGGTAACAACTAGGTAGCAGACGGCGCTTGTGGCATAAACAAACATTCACAGAAGCACGATGAGCATTGTATGTTGTACAGTTTCCAGAGACTAAACTCCATTAACCTACACCGCACTTTATTATTTTGTAGCGGGGGATCAACTCACAAAAGAGGATACTCTAAGGGCTCCATCACTGTCAGGATTGTGTGGAACGTGCGGAGATTAAGTATAATAGAAAGATAAGCATCTTGGCTATATGCACACCGATAGGTTGGACTCCGCCTGTGGAATCCGGCCCCGACAGCTGACGGCGACCCTACGTACCTGTCATTCAACAGCTGCACTGCGGATGGGCCGCACGGCTCGACGTCGGACATGCGCAGTACAGATTTTGTTTTCACTCCTGCCTTTACCGCATCATTGCATAGTGATGACGTGGAATCCGCGACCTTTCAGTATTGTCAATGGTGGAAGGACCACGGATCGGACGGCTCCCATTGACTTGAATGGAAGTAGTCTGTGCTGAATCTGCACAAAAATTGAGCAGGCTGTGATTTTTCATCCGCGAGCAGAAACCACAATTTGGTTGCCGCTCATGTGCATAAAGAATCACTTGTCCATAGCATGCTATGGAACGTATTTGCTGCAGAATCCGGAGGCGGACCCCCGCTCCAGAGTCAGCAATGTGTGCAGCCAGCCTTCTACCGCATTTTAGATCTGCTCCTGGTTTTGGCTTACATAATATCAATAAAAAAGATTGACATGTGAATAAGCTCTTACGCCGGTTTCTCGCAATTAAGAAACTCGTGCGAGATTTGTGCGTTGTGAGATGTACAAATCTCACATGAATATACAGTAAACCCAATTGCTTGGAATGCAGACATATACATGAGTGACCTGTTTCTTAAAGCGATGGCAAGTCCTCTCTTTTCGTGTCCCTCGGAACGCATCGCCCATTGTTTTCAATGGGACAGTAAAACACATTGCACGGCGTGCGAAGTGCTATGCAAGGTTTCCCATTGAAAACAACGGGAATCACTTGCCGATCCTCTAACACGCTGGGGAATCGCTACTTCACTGAAGTGATGCGAGGCGGTTTTTACCCAAACCTAAAACGCACATTGGAGCGTGCGATATTGGGCTGAACTTCCCGGCCCATGGGTAGGTGGCCTGAATGTGAGGTGGGACTTATCCTAACATGCTAGTAATTAGGATCTGTTCCTACTTTTCTGAGTTTGGCTTTAAATGCTGTATAAGTCTGAGGACAAGAAAGCTCCTAGATTGTTTCCTCTTCCACCCTCCACCCAGCAGAGGTTTGTCATGGCTCTTGCCTCAGTAGTCCATGCCCCCCACTGCCGACGGCTGATACAACAACACATTGTAGAGCACATCGTTGCCTCCATTTCCCTCAATGATTAAAGGCTTCCTTTGTTCTTATGGGTTCAAGTAGGCTTTTAGCTACAGAGCTAGTTTTCTAACATCACAGCATAATTTCACTTTTCCTTTATTTTCTTACATTATTTGATTTTTGTAGATTTGTTGATAGACCAGTAAAGGGGGCCCGGCGTGTCCTATTCGCATCATAAACCAAGTTGTGGTTCTTATAGGACGGAGGTGGAGGAGTCCGGAGCTCGGCTTCTTATTCTTGCCCACCTCCCGCTCCTGTGCCATGACCGGTGGAAGTCAGCATTGGGTCAGTCAGATTGACCCTTCAGTCATGCGTGGGCACGGGGCACTATGGGAAGGTAGATAAAGCACATCCCTGGACTGGTCATGCCCCGTCCTACAAGCACCAGAACTTAGTTTAGGATGCGACAGGTTCGCTTTAAGCTTAAAGACAGGCTCAGGCCATGCAGTAGGCAAACACTAGCAGTATTTTCCAGTTTGTTCCTTTAGGCCATATTTACAAAACTCATGCAAGTTTTGTGTGTTGAGAGGCACACAAAAATACACCCCATTGTGTGCAGTGGGTCCATTTACACGGGTGATTTTTCTCTCACAGCGATGCTAAGAGACTGAAAAATTGCAGCATGTCCTATTTTCGTCGGAGTCTTAGACGATAGTACTACATGGAAACGCGCGGTCCCACAAATCGCACAGCACATGGACGGGGTGCTGGCGCACTGTGAGATGCACCCGAGAATATCAGGCATGACTCGCTATCAGCCTTGTAAATAAGGCCTACAAGGGAATGGCAGGCCGTCCCCTGAACCACCACCAGGAGGTAAGAAGCAACAGCGCACGTGTGGGACTTGGCAGTGGCTGCTGCTGACATACGGTACAGCGGCTGGGGGAACGTCAATCAAGACTGGACGGGTGGAGGTGGACACTGCCAGACCCTTCCTGCTATTCTTAATGCTCAGGTGACTCTTCAGGTGAAGTTTGCATAAGTGTCACTTTCAAAAGCGATTTTATCAATTTTGCTGCATGTAGCATAACAGAGCAGAGGACATGTTTGGAAACATTGTTATTACATGATCTGACATGGTGGTGGTTTAGGGTCAAAAAACAACCATAAAAAGGTCCCCTTTAAAAGGGTATTCTTTCTACAGGAGGAGTGTGTGGCCCTTTACACTGCAGTTCACAGAAGTTGTGAAGAAACTTTCCAAAACCACAATAGATGTAGCCACCTGGTGGTCCCTGTAGTGAGGAGCAGGGGACCCCCATTTTTTGAGAAGTGTGAATTTCAAAAGTAAAGTCTATATGCCATACATGTTTCATGTGAAAATACGTTAGGGTACACTCATACGTTGTAGAAATGGGGCAGATTTTAAGCAACGGAAAATCTGCACCAGGATTGATCAAAGACTGCTCCATTGGTGGGGATTTTGATGTGGATCTGAGCAGAGATCTGTAGTGGATCCGCAACAAAAACACAACGATCTACACCAATGGTAGAATGCATTTCAACACAGCTTTTTTGACGTGACTTTTTCAAAAAGGCATAAAATCTGCACCATTTCTGCTACCTGTGAGTGTACACTAAAGTTCTACTGTGGCCTTTGGGAGTGGGGCAATCGGTTATTGCGGCCCTTGAACCAGAGGAGGCCGGACGCACCTGTTTTAGAGAGATAAACAAAGTAGTTGCATAAAACAAAACTCCATTTAATTACACAACACAAAAATTCATAAGAAACAATGAGACTAAACATCACGGACAGCGTGACCTAGAAGTGCCAGGTGCGCTCCCATCAATTAACTTAAAAATTCCCATTCCTTGTGCCTGCCACTTCCCAGCGTATACGTAGCGAGGCAGATAATAACCTAGATTATTAGGCATTTATAAGCAGCATGTAATAAACAGAGGTGATAGAAGGGATGCAGAAGCTGATCTAGTAACAACGTCTACAGCAAGTCCAGTTGTAGGACTAAGGGTCAGCACTGCAGTCGTGGGGTCATTTAGTGATTTGTAAGCCTCCCCCCCCCCCCACCACCACCACCCGCATTTCACATCTGCGTTGGAACCCGCACGCACGCAGCGCTTTTTCTTACGTCCAAAAGCGGGCGAGCTGGTCCGAAAATGGTCGGACCTCATGATAGTCAATGGGGTCCACCCGGCGCTATTTTGGTTGCATTCTAAGAAGGAATCGTTTGGCTGCAGGGATTCCCTGTTCCTGCTCCCCGAACACAGAGGTGAAACCACCCTAACATTTCAAAGTCAGAAAAGATCCGCACTGATGAGTCCAACGCAGTTCATCAATACCGATATAGTCTCTGCGCAAAATGCAGAGATATCAATGGGTTCACTCACTTTTTTTTTTTTTCACACACGCAATTCTTGCGTTTGCAAAATAATAGGACCTGCTTTATTTTGTGCACATTTGCGCACCAAAGGGCCCCATAGAAGTCTATGGGGGGGGGGGGGCACAAATGCGCATGCAAAACAGTATGCGCAAAACCACGGTGAATAGAACACATCTGAAGATCATTTTGCTAAATAACCTTTTAAATCGGAGTGTGGGCGTGTCCCGCTGCCCTGTGAACAGACGCTGCGTACGCAAAAAGCTACAGTGTAATGCGCCAATACGTACGTAAATCAACTGTGTTCACAGCGCAAATATGTTGTGCTGAAGCATGTGTATATATACAGCCGTATGCAGAGATCTGTTAGGTGGTCGGGGAGGTCGGAGTGAGCCGTGAATACATGGAGATTAATGAGCCACACTGGACTCCCCTCTGTAGCTCCCTGCAAACTTTGAAACAAACTTTCACAAAGTACACATAGAAAAATGTAAAAGTCAGCTCAGCCTAATATTACTACGAAAATGGCATTCTTTACCGCTTCTTCACATACACACTGATTGGGCACTTTATTAGCGACACCGTTTACGGTTTCCTGCGTAGAGATTTGACACGTGACCCCAGAGCGCAGCATAAAATCAGGGGAACAAGTTTTCCATGGATCAGTTTCAGTGTGAATCCACATTAGAATGGGGAAAGTTATTTCAGAGACTGAAATCACGGGAGGGCCAGGATTTCAAAATGGCCACCGCTGTGGAGAATATACAGAGAAAAACATCCAGTGAAAGGGGACTCTGGACATAAAAAGCTCTTTCACAAAAGGGGTCAGAGGAGGATGCCAAGAATTCTTTTGACAAACAGGGGGTGCAAAAATCAAGCAAACTGCAGCGGAACATAATGCTAGTGCTCCAACATGCCTGATCACACAACCCATTGTTCCTTAGTGTGGATAGGCTATATAAGCAGATGACAAGATTAAGTGCCATTGCTCAGAGAAACAGAAAGCCAAGTCTCCAGTGTGGAAAAAAAGGCACAAAGACTGCAACACTGAGTAGTGGAGATACATCACCTAGTCCGATGAACCCAGACTGATTTCTGCTGCACCGTGCTGAACAACATGTCAGAATTTGGCGCTAGCAAAAATAGTTCCTTGGCACATGCCACATCCTCTGGTGCCTGTGGATGGATGCTACACCGAACCCCTGCGGTTCTGAAGGCCAAAGTCAGTCCAATGGATATTCAGTGTATAGTCTACATTACACGGTTGTGCATTAAGTCAGCAAAGACAGGCACTGTCTGCAGAACAGCCAAGTGGGTGGGAGTTACAGCAGCCTATATTCTGTGAACCAAGTGGGCCAAGAGGCCGTCAGAGACATCCAGCAACTCATAATAACATGCCTGTTCATACCAGGCTGCCATAAACAGCACATGCAGCCACTAGGGGAAAGAACGCCCAACTAACAGCCTTGCTTCCGCTTGTAAGAAGAATTTATCTATTTGTGGGGTCATTTTATGATTTAGTAAGTATTATTTTTCTGAGCCAGAATAAAAGGGTTTAATTGTTTTAACTATGGGAGGCATTCAGCATCAAAATTAGCAGCTTCACTGAGGGATCCGATGGCATTCTGCTCATAGAATAGGTGAGGGGAGGATGAATCAACTGCTGAGAGAAAAAAAAACTAGAGACACTGCTGTTGAAGGCTCTAGTAACTTTTCACCTGTTCTGGATTTACAGCTACACTGCTCAGTATGACTGTACAGTGTTCTCAGTATTGCCATTTCTGAAGGTACATTACAAAGAGACAGGAGAGCAGGATCTCCTCTTCTGTGTGCAGTGTATGGGTGATATAACAACTAGTCTCCACCTACTAGCTCAGAGAAAATTGACAATTTAGAGCCAGCAGAGGGTAAAAGCAGTAGTGCTCCTCATACGCGCACACAGCCCATCATGAAAACTCAACGAACACAACATTAAATGGGTATTCCCATGTGGTGAATCGTGTCATGTGACATATCACATGAAAATGATAAACTTATCAAATAGGACCCTTTGTCAAAACGGTCCTATACTCTATTTATCCTAAAACATTATCTTTTCTCCTTAGGGAGAGCACCTAGACAGTAAGTGAGGAGACTCAAAAGGCCATTTATGTTACAAGGCTTGTATAAAGAGTCTAACTTTGACTTG
Organism: Eleutherodactylus coqui; assembly: GCF_035609145.1. NCBI lineage: Eukaryota > Metazoa > Chordata > Amphibia > Anura > Eleutherodactylidae > Eleutherodactylus > Eleutherodactylus coqui. The sequence continues at coordinate 124,033,070 of NC_089841.1, read as the reverse complement.
AAGGAATGCTGCCTTCCAATAGGTGAAGGTATTATTCCATCTCTCTTATTTCCTGAATCGTTAGCATGGTTATTTACAGCTTGTTGTGAAGGCTTTTGGCCACTGCTGGGATCCTGTAGGACAGGTCACATTTGTGCCGCTATACTGCAGGTTGCCAGGATCTTGAAAACATGCATGCTGGAGCATGTGCTGTAGCTCTACTGGGGTATACAGGACAGCTTATGGGCATGCACAGTAGCCCTGAAGCAGTTCAATAGACCTCAATTGAGTTGCAGACTGCTGTTGAACACCTATAAGCATAGGAGGCATGCAATTTAAGGTCAGCAGCATAATGAGGTCAGCAAAGCGCAACTAACCTGAATTTAATTTGCAGTCCCACCCATCCATTGAGTCAAGGAAAGGAGGAAGTAGTAAGTGAAATTACTCCTCTAATGTAAGCAGAACTTCCACACATACCAGGTCCTTTAGGTAGGCCTACCACACATACTCAATGTAAAGTCAATCAAAACAGATACTTTATGAAATTAGTGATTTTGTATTTTGCCTAGAGATAAAGCACTTCTGGTCTTCTCATAGATTTGTGTTGCTACCATTTTTAACATTTACAGAAAGTATACCATAGCTCATGTGAAAGTGACCAGTTTCAAGCATTACCGCTACTTACTCTGCCCTGTTGCATGGAACAGTCTACACATCCCACCAGCACATTTCCATGTTGGACTCCAGGGATTACTTGTAGTCTCTCAAAGTCGCTTCCCAAAATCACAACATCACACCCCGATGCATAAGCCTGTGGATGAAAGAATTGCTATGTTAGACAGTGAAATTGGTGAAGATCAATAGTAAGGATTATAGATTTCAATTTTTCTTTTCGATAGACATGTGCCCTAACAGAGCGCATGGGGTGGGAAGGAGGGGGGGGGTTACAGTATCTTGTCCTACCAGGTAAAACCGCCGAAACGTTGTGCCGAGTTACAGCTTAAGGTACCTTCACATAGGAAAATGGGTCTTTCCCAATAACATTTGCCCCTCTGCTTTCACACAGAAGTGATAGCCATTCATTAAATGGCAGCGGAGCGGCCGGCGATCTCTTCTAGCCATCCACCTCATTCACTGCAAACAGGCAGTCGTTCAAAGAAGAGCGACCCTTGTTCATACTGCATGCCAAGTCACTTGCTAGTTGCTTTGCTCCAGTGAGCTGAAACTGAACGACTAGCGACTGCTGAGCAATTCCTCGCTCAGTACCCTGCTGGATACTGTGTGTACATGGGCCCACAGATGCCCATAATTGCTCATTAGAGTGATTGTTTAGGCAACTGTCGGCCCAGATAGGTTATCAATCTCAGATCAGGGAGTCCAAAGGTCCTAGAGTGCCGCTTCTCATATACTTTATTAGAACTTCAGCCTTGCACATGTAATTCCTGCACACCATCACCTTCTAGAATGGGAAATACATCCCACATGTCCAAGTTTTCTTGGGTTTATTAAGACCAGCCTGTTTTTCACCTCAATGCGATTTTCTTTCCATTGTCAAATTCCAGGGACTATAACTATTTATTCGTCGACACAACTGTATGAGGACTTTTTTTTGTTTGTTTGTCCCTTTTAAATGCCATAAGTTTTGTTTTTTAATGACACGATCTTGGGGTACATATAGTGTAGTAACTTTTGTTAACCTTTTTCTGTGGGGGATGGAAAAATTCCACCATTGTTTTTTGGGTTTTCCCTTTACGACATTCAGCATGCAGCAAAACCAATAAGGGGATGTCTCATGTAGTGTAAATGCTACGTTTTTTCTGCAGCAAAATCCGCACCATGGTTTTAGATGCGGAAAATTTGCAGCATTTCTCCAACATGTGGAAATACCCTAGCACTCCATTCTCTGGATCAGCAGGGCTATACCAAGTTTATATAGCTTTTTATGTGCTACTGCTTTTGCACACTATATACTCTAGGGCAGGAAGAGAAGGGTAGCTAGCCTACAGTACAGAGGAGCTAATCAGAGGGACGCAGGGGGCAGAGAGTCTGTGGCAGCTGAGCGAGGGCTGCAGGCTTGCCACAGCGGAGGGGAGCGAGGGCTGCAGGCTTGCCACAGCGGAGGGGAGCGAGGGCTGCAGGCTTGCCACAGCGGAGGGGAGCGAGGGCTGCAGGCTTGCCACAGCGGAGGGGAGCGAGGGCTGCAGGCTTGCCACAGCGGAGGGGAGCGAGGGCTGCAGGCTGCTTGCTGCTACAGTGCGAAGATGGTAGGACAAATTGTGCAAGAGTCTGTCTTTTGCAGCAAGGGTTGTAGTATTCTTTAGATACACCATTTGGAGGTAGATGTGACTTCCACTTTTTATTTGAGGCAGCAGACAATCAAAAAAATACCAATTGTGATTTTTTTTTAGGTTGTTCACCATATGCAATAGAAACCACTTTCACTGTTTGGCCTTTTATAAAAGGCAGTGATACCCATTATGTGCATTTTTGTTTTTGATATTTTTCCCATTTAAAAAAATATATATATATTTTGTCAGGGATTTTTTTTTGTTTGTTTTATTTTTAAACCCCATATTTTAGTTCCTCCAGGATACTTGAAGATACAATTTTTCAATTGCTAGTGTAGTGCACTGCATTATTTAAGTAGTGCGGTATAGTAGGCCTAGGACAGCAGCAGCCTACTGGACCCTGCTGGAAGCAGGCATCCTAAGGTACTATTAGGCAACAGAGTGAGAAGCACTTCCCCTGTCAACCACTTATATGCCACGGTCGCTATTGAAAGCCATATCAGAGTTTTCTCTGTTCTTGCCAGTTGCAGTAGATCGGCTGTCTGAATAGGGTGTCCCGTGCCTGGCTAAACCTACAATGCTGTAATGTATTATCGTTGTGGTAACTTCAATAGGTCGTATGTCAAAAAATAAATTCAAATTTTGTTTCATTGCACCCTGCTGGCCAATCTAGTGAACTACACCAACTGCAATGTCATATGTCAACAGACCAATGAGAAACTGACAAATTCCCTCTCTTTCTATAGGACGAATCAAGATGATGGGGGCAATTTTTTTTTGTCTCTCCTGTAAAGTTTGATAGATATGACACACAACCTGTTGCAGTTACCACGACGATATGTGCAGGTTTAAAGCCCATTAAAAATTGTATTGGCAGTCATTAATGGGTTAATAAGAAAGCATTTCAGGTTTCACAAGTTCATTTTATTACTAGGCATGAATCATTATGTTTACCTGTGCAGAAATACTCCAGCCGCCCACTGATAACCAATATTTATAGTCCTCTCTCTGTGGATGTTTACATCATGTTTTAAAAGGGCCACTCCGGTGATTTTTTTTTTAAATTCAGCCATTCTGCAGCTATCCCCCCAGTGTGTGTGTGTGTGTATATATATAACCTTTGTTAGTCACTTTCTATCTGAAACTCCTGGGCTCTTTCTCCTCAGATAATCATATGATCTCAAATCCGACCAGCTCAGATTTACTTGGGGGTTAGGCCTCCTTCACACAAGCAACACTGTATCGTTGCGAGAAAATTGCAGCGATATTGCATTGCTGGTCCGTGCGATGTCGCTGCGTTCTCTTGCGGCGATACTGCAATTTTGTTGCCCTACAAAAGTCACAAGTGGTGCTACAAGGTTGGGCTTGAAATATAAGCCCTACCCTGAAAAAAAGCCAAAGCAGCAGTGGAAAAAAAAGAAGAAAAAAAAAGGATAAAACCACCATAGAAACACTATCCGGCGCTGCTGCAGCTTCTTCCCGGTCCCCGATACTGTTAGGCCTCATGTCCACGGGCAAAAGAAGAATTAAAATCCGCAGCGGATTTTAACTCTTCTCCTGCCCGCGGATCCGCACCCCATAGGGATGCATTGACCACCCATGGGTAGATAAATACCCACGGATGGTCAATAAAAGTGATTTTAAAAAAAATGGAGCATGAAAAAATCTGGACCATGCTTCATTTTCATGCGGGTCTCCCACGGGGACAGCTCCCGCAGGCTTCTATTGAAGCCTATGGAAGCCGTCCGGATCCGCGGAAGACCTAAAATAAGAATTTACTCACCTGCTCCGGATCTTCCCTTCGCCGCGGCTTCATCTTCTCTCAGTCGCGGCCGGATCTTTTTTCTTCGGGCCGACGCATGCGCGCGGCACGCAGCCGACGTGCCATGCACATCCACCGGGCCGAAGAAAGAAGATCCAGCCGCGACGGAGAGAAGGTGAAGCCGCGGCAAAGGGAAGATCCGGAGCGTGCGAGAGGTAAGTTTATTCTTATTTTAAGCGCTCATGTCCGCGGGGCAGGAGGGACCCGCTACGGATTCTACATGGAGAATCCGTAGCGGGCCTGATTTTCCCCGTGGACATGAGGCCTTAGTCTTCATCGCTTTTGGCTGGGGATTGAAATATCCCTGCCTCCTGGAAGCGCTGCCTCTGATTGGCTGACGCTTAGCCAAATCACAGCCATTCATCAAGTCATGGCTCTGATTGGCTAAGCGTCAGCCAATCAGAGGCAGCGCTTCCAGGAGGCAAGGATATTTCAATCCCCAGCCAGAAGCAATGAAAAAGAAGAGTGCGGGGCACCGGGAAGAAGCTGCTGCAGCAGCGCCGGACAGCATTTCTAAAAGGCGATGTATACTTTTTTTTCCTTGCAGCTAGGGCTTAGGTTATGGCTTTGACAGTAGCAAGTTGCATCGCACTGCACAAAATCCACGTTTTAGGGCAATGAGACAGAGGAAGGCTCCATAGGGAAATGTGCTACAAAACCTCGCTTGACACGTGCATATCACATAGCAATGTTGCATGCTACAATACATCAGCAACGTAAAGGAACCCGTAGGAAAGCATGGGCTTCACATACATGCGATTTGTAGCATTGTTGCATCGCGAGAAAATTGTGCAACTTTGTTGCCCCCATAAAGGAGGCCTTATGGATTCATTTTCTAGTTAACGTCTCCGTCTGTATGAGCTGCCTAGTAATTATTAGGAAATTATAGTACCAGTGTTTCTGGTGGCGAAAGCACTGCTACATGAACATCGCATACAGGTCTGCTACATACATTCTTCACACAACAGGGATGAAAAGCAGCAGAGCAGATTCCTGCACACTGATCACCCTTCCCCCCACACAGGTGACTGATCACGACGGTGACATCATCACAGGTTCTGTAAGCACATGGATGCTGTAGGCGTTTCACTGTCAGGAGGTCACTGTCATTTGATTGGGGGCCAAGTATGCAACTCATTTACTTGGGATGAAGGACCTGTGATTGTCACAGTCATGTGATCTGGGGTGGAGCATGTAACTCACTCTTGCTCTGCCCCTAATCATCCAGAGTAAGTTACATGCTCCGCCCCAGGTCACATGACGGCGACGTCATCACAGGTCCTTCATCCGGAGGTCATCCTTAGTGAGTCATGCATCCCCTACAAACCCCGGCGCGTATTATTAAATTCCACACCACCTCTGCTCCATTTGCAACCAGATTGGTTGTTTGGGTTAACTGATACACAGTGATTGGTTGTTTGGGTTGGCTCAAGGTGGGTGGTGTGGAATATAATAATTTGCAACCCCCACGGCCTCAGTTGCTATGGAATAGGACCTGTGATTAAGTCACCGTCATGTGATCAGGGGCGGAGCATGTAACACATTCACTCATGGACAAATGGTCGTTAGTACTTTGATTACATGGATCTACCACAAAAACTGCCTGCAGGGTAATATAGGCACTCCTGTCACAGTAACTGAGGATGATCACACAGTTATAATAGAGGAGATCACAGCTCATCATCCTGACTGTATACTTATGGAATATGTAGCTTACTTTGGTGACTATAGAAGATAATAATTGGTGTAAAATTATACAGCCTTAACCAATGCTGGTCTGATGCATCATGGGATTGACTCAAAGTGAAAGTTAAAAAAATAAATGTCACCCATTAGTGCTAAAATGCACTAAAATAGAGCAGACAGCGTTCGAGAAACGCCGTGTTCAAATGCTAGTCTGCGGAGCCCCACTGAAATCAATGGAGAAGTTTGATAGCGTTTATAACGCCATGGTAAACTCTGCAAAAAGCGGTGTGTGAGAGCAGCCCAGAGCCTGTCACACATGTTCACAGAACGCAGTGCTCAAAATTGCATTGTTTTCACGCAATTCTGAGCTACATTTTTGAATGGATTGCAGAGCACTTTTTATTACGCCCCATCATTGTGATGGGTGAGGAGGTGTGGGAAAAAGTGCAAAAATAGAGCCGCGAGCGCTCTAAAAATCACATTACAAACGCTGCGTTCGAGCGCTGGTTGGCGAAGCCACATTGAAATCAATGGAGGTGTTTTACCGTGGTTAGGGAAGCATTTCAAACGCCGCGCTAATTGTGGTAAAAAGCGGGCTGTGTGAGAGCAGCCTAATCTGTGAGAGGAGACGATGCACAGCGGGATCAGCAAGAGTATAATACTAAATAGGCGAGTACAGAGATATATATATATATATCTATATATATCTATAACAGTCACCGCACGCAGACAGAAAGGGTCACTGAAACCTGCAGCTTCTACATCATGTGCAAATAAACAAAACTGTCTCTACCGCTCCTCTCAGGAAGTGTTGGCTAAACAGAAGTTGTGTATATATGTGCACCCCAGGAGAGAGGCCAGAACCGGTCCGGGGCGCTCCTGCAGGGATACAGCCGGAGAGCTGAGTAATGCACTGGCCTGTGGCGATACACCGCAGAGCCCTGGTAAATATAGCACAGCACTGTATAACACATACCGCTATTACATGGCCATGTTATAAAAGCCACCTGCGCTCCTGCTTCCAATTACAGCCGCACAATTCATCCATTGTGCCACATTCTGCCGCAACCTCACAAAGAGAACGGCAGATCTATAGAGGGCTTTGTTGCAGGAGAGACACAGCACAATATGACCGCATTACACCTCCAGGATTAAGGCACACATTCTGATAATTCACAGCGAATGCAAGCTAGTGGTATACGTTACACCGCTATTCACATGCGGCATGTGGGACAACCAACACGTCTTCTGTATGTAGATTTTACAGAGCCACTCCACAGAAATGTTTCCATTCATTATGCTTTTGTATATGCATACATTGTATATACATATACACACACATATACATAGAAGCTAGTGTTACCTTGTTTAGTTATTTCTCTCTATCTGAAGCACCTGTGGTCATGTGATCTCAATTCTGGGCAGCTCAGATTTACTTGGGGTTGTGTGTTTAGTTTCTTGCTAGTTTCTCATTCTGTGTGATGCTATTACATGAATCCAACCACAGACACTCCTGTCATAGTAACTTATGATCACACAGCTCCTGTCACACAGGTATAATAAAGGAGATTACAGCTCCTACTCCTAAATGTATACTTCTAGTCTATACTGAAATCTTGAACATATGAACATACTCTGTGAGTGACTTTAAAGCACCACCTTTGTATATGCAAAATACTTTTTTTTTTAAGTGCGTTCATAGAAGTGTTTATATGGCAGCATTGCAGTTCCGGACATTTCCTAACAACCGATATCCTAACTTAGTGTCAAAAGGTATTGGTCTGAATGAAAACAGTCTTCCTTCACATTGACTTACCAAACCACACGTGTGACTTAATCGTTAGATGTGGACATACTATATACCCTTTTTCTCCTAAATCAAACCATAGTTTTTTCTTGTAGACGACAGTCCAAGGTGGTGGTGGGGGGGGATTGATAGCAGTAGCTTCTGCTAGTTGGTGAGGGCTAGCATACAAGGAGGTGGTGTAATAGGCAGTGAGACGTAGTGATGGTGACAGGTATTTTCTGACAATAGGCTTCTGTGGGTACATACTGTATACAGTACACAAAGCTCCGGCAGGACCTGGACTTCCTGTTCTAGTACAATGAGGCGGTTGGGAGCCAGGGCAGCGGGCACAACGGCTCTGCTCTTGTGCAGTTCTTCATTCGGTTATTTTCAGCTCTGGAATCAATGTAAGCCTGTTATGGGTTTACACAAATTGATTCGCTTACATTCACATTGGTCATAAGATGGCGAAATGTTAAAGAGGTTCAGAGAGACACGTCCAACGATACAGCCGCTGGTAAAGGCAGACCGGTTATTATATGGTACCCTATAGAAGGGCAGCCTATATCATGACAACTCAGCAGAACCTTCATACCTGATGTTGTACTGCTTGGGTAATGGCATGTGGCGAGCATCCGGTGATTGGGGCTACGCATGGATCTGCCTGCTATACGCAGCGGCCAGCAATCATTGACAAGAGGCAGGGAGAGTGGCTGCTCAAGAACGCATCATTGTTTTTCCTTATTAGCCAAATTACACAATATTTTTTGTGGAGTTTCATAAATCATGAAATATAGGCTACCCTTCATTAGGATGGCATAATCTATCATTTAGCTTGAACCTCCATGGAATCCTAAAACACAGAGCGCTCAAAAACAGATGGAAGCTACTAACTCGTCAAAAAAGACTTGTAATTCGCATTCTGACCCCTGTCCGACACAGCTTTCCTGCAAGTGCAATAGGTCAACCAGCAGTGGGAGAGGAAGGGAGCAGTCCACTAGAACCAAGTGAACTTTATTCTATGGGAAGTTACAATTATTTCATAGTGAACTTTTTTTTTTTTTTTTATAATTTTTTTTCCCCACTGGGGCCCGTGATTGGCTGCAGCAGTTCAGTGTGAATAGGAACCACTCACCCTTAAAAGGAGTTGTCCAGTTGTAAGCCATTAATGGCCTCTCTGCAGGACATGTCATCAATAATAGATCAACAGATATCTACCATCTAGGACCCTGCCAATCAGCTGAGCTGCAAATAGCTCCATTCTCACAGCTGTGGGCAGTCTTGCTACTACGGGCATAGTTTCAATTCAAGTCCATGGGAACTTAGCCCTGTTCTCACTGCAGTGGCCAGACTCGGCCATACAGACTAAGTTCCTATAGATTTTAGTTGAAACTTTGCCTGTCGTACCAAACCTGGCCACTGAAGTGAGAACGGAGCTGTCTGCTTTCAGCAGAAATCAGCTCAGTGGATCAGCATATCAGCTCGATGAACAGCTGATCTATGAGAATCCTGGGTGGCGGACCCTCTCCAATCTTCTATTGATGACCCAAATCTAAATCTAAGCCTCTAATAGTTTACAACTGGAGAACCACTTAAAATATTTGAGAATGCAGCAGTTTTCTTTGAGTGTACAGATGCAGCAAAGTTTATGCATGCCTTAGTCCCAATGCACACGGGCGGATTATTGCTACGGATTCAACCGTAACGTCTGTCCATAGCATGCAATGTAAAATGATTCTTCCATGCACACGAGCGGAAATCACTTGCGATTTCCGCTCACAGAGGAATAATCACAGCATGCTCCATTTTCGTGCGGGACTCGCGCGGACGGCTTCCATTACAGTCAATGGAATCGTCCGACCTGCGTCAATTCCACGAATCCGCGACATTGCGGCATTCTCTGCACTGCGCATTTGCGCCAGCCGACACAGCCGCAGAACACAGAAGACCAATCCGCACAGGTACGCAGGGGGTCACCGGCCGCCACAGGGTCCGATTCTGCTGCGGGATCCCGCATGCAGAATCAGAACCGGCCATGCGCTCTCGGCCATAACGAGTTATGATAACTTTCTGCATTATACCCTTTCAATGACTTCACAAGGCTTCTTGTGTCAAGATCAAAGAACAGCAGCTTTTTAAATTACTTAAGCCAACTTGTCACAGAAAGTTCTTAGGGTCAAAAGCTCCGCTCCATCTGTAGTAGGAGAGAGGCGTCTCGGGTCTAACTTCAGCAGTCGGATCTGCTATGTGTACGAGGGTCGCAGGGCAACACAACCAGTACGGAACGGAGGCGAGCCAACTTTTTTCCCTCATCCAAACTAGTCAGAAGTTTAGCATAATGTGTACAAATGTTACACAATGTGAACACCGCTTAGTCCTAGAGCCTGGAACATGCTTGTTCTGCCCCATTAATTTTAAGTGCCACTATATCAACACTTTATAGCCGTCTCCCTCTACGTAAACATTTAACAAAGGGTTAATATTCTGCTTGAGACGTCACAACACTACATAATACATTTATGTAAAGGGGTCATCCAGCAGCAAAACAGCTCAGCCTTGAATACGTCATCTAAAGAACAGAGCCCTTACTAATAATACAGGAACGACACTCCGATCCGGTCCTCGGTCACATGGTACAGGAGGGGGTGAAGCTTCTTTCTGTGCTGGGACATGAGGACAAGGCACCACGTGACGAGGCCTCCCTCGCCCATCCATGATGGCATGTCACCAACCACAGAACCTAGTTTGGCAGCCTGAGCAATAACATAAGCATGGGCCTAGTGTGCCAGTGGTCAGACAAGATGAACATGTCATATTGAATGGGGACAGGGGGTGCGGAGGAGAGGGTGCTTTGGTGCAGGTAGGTGAAGGATGTGCTGTGAGCATGATGGGGGGGGGGGGGGGGGTGAGGCTGCAGATAATGTTGGAGACAACTATGAGCTGCAGGCAGCAGGGAGAAGTTATAAGGAGAAGGAGGAGTATACCGATGCGTAAGGGCGCCTGCACACGAGCGGGAAGTCCGCGGCGGGATTACCACCCCTGGAAGCTGCCATAGGATTGTGTTAACAAAGGCAATCCTATGCAGACGGCCGCGATTTGGCCACGCGAAATCTCGCGCGGCAAACAAATCACGGCATGCTGGCAGAGCCCCGCACAGAAACGTCACTCACCGGCCGCCGGCCCCGCTCTGCACATGCGCCGGCTGCCCGGCAGCTGGCACTTGAAAGAGTCGGGGCCGCGGGAGAGGTGAGTGCCCGTGCTGCTCTCTGCAGACACTCGGGTCGGGTCCCGCTGCGAGAATTCTCGCAGCCGGATCCGACCCGGCCGTCTGCAGACGGCCTTATAAGACTGACTGGTCCATCACTGCGGCTCCTGCTGAATGCTTATCTAGGACATCTTTAGTGTCTGGTCTAAAGACTAATATACACGCAACAATTATCATGTAAAAGTCATTCAAACAACCACATCTGAGCGATAATCATTACATGTAAACGCTGCCATTGTGCGTTTTTGGGCTGAATGATGATTTTAGGGTGAACTTAAAATCCATCATTCAGCTTCAGAGAGATAAAGTATCTCTCAACAGACTGCATGCTGTGTTCTCCGTGGGAGACGGGAAATTACATTGTATTCTGTCAAATGCCCCGATGAGAACAATGCAGCTGTGTGCACAGCTCCAAACAGCTCCAGTGCCTATTAACACTTCATGCAAAACGATCCTTAAACTTTCAATTGTTCAAAAGATTATCTTTGTGTGTAAATGGGCCTTAAGTTTATGCCACCTATCAGTTGGCTAAGTTTTGAACCAGTTTTGACATTCGATTTAGGGTGCTTGTCCTGGCACGCAAGGTCGCATTTAGGCTACGCCATCCTGTCCATTCAATCGTGTCCCCTTTCCCACAAAGACATATCCCGTATTTCAGATGCAATACAAAAAATTTAAAAATAAAAATCTACAAAACATGTCCCATATGCAAAAAAACATTAGATACTTGTCTAGTACAATTTATACCAGAAAGCTGGCACATTTTCCACAGTACATCTGCCCCAGTGTGTCTTTATAATAACAATTACATTCATTGGCAAAAAAATTCATAAAATGCCCCCCTAGAAGGAGTTGTCGGAAGAGAATGAAACTTTCTCTGTGCAATTGTAACGTTGGTATAAGTCAGTGTTCCCCAACTCCAGTCCTCGGGGACCGCCAACAGGTCATGTTTTCAGGATTTCCTCCGTGTTGCACAGGTGATGTAATTGTTGTCGGTGCCTCAGACATTGCCACAGGTGTTCTTACCATAGGATATCCTGAAGACATGACCTGTGGGGGTCCATGAGGACTGGAGTTGGGGACCCCTGGTTTAAGTGATTACAGTGTCAAAGCAGAAGCATCATTTATTGAGGAGGACTAAACTGAAGGGAGGCTCTAGTACCCTGCTGTACCGCCTCTAGCTTGGATACAGGGTGTGCTGGGTGTGTGTGTGGGGGGGGGGGGGCATGGAGCCTCTAGTACCCTGTTGTACCACCTATAGCTTGGATACAAGGTGTGATATGTGTGTGTGTGGGGGGGGGGGGCATAGAGCCTCTAGTACCCTGTTGTACCACCTATAGCTTGGATACAAGGTGTGATATGGGTGGGCATGGAGGCTCTAGTATCCTGTTATACCGCCTATAGCTTGGATACAAAATATGATACCGACGTTCATGGAGGCTCCAGTACCCGGTTGTACCGCCTCTAGCTTGGATACAAAATGTGATACAGGTGGGCATGGAGGCTCTGGTACCCTGCTGTACCACCTCTAGCTTAGATACAAGATGTCATATGCGTGGGCATGGAGGCTCTAGTACCCTGTTGTACCGCCTATAGCTTGGATACAAGATGTGAGACGGTCAGGCATGGGGGCTCTAGTACCATGTTGTACCGCCTATAGCTTGGATACAAGATGTGAGACGGTCAGGCATGGGGGCTCTAGTATCCTGTTATACTGCCTATAGCTTGGATAGAGGATATGATACCGACGTACATGGAGGCTCCAGTACCGTTGTACTGCCTCTAGCTTGGATACAAGATGTGATACAGGTGGGCATGGAGGCTCTGGTACCCTGCTGTACCACCTTTAGCTTAGATACAAGATGTCATATGCGTGGACATGGAGGCTCTAGTACCCTGTTGTATCGCCTCTAGCTTGGATGCAAGATGTGATCAAGGCTGGCACGGAGGTTCTAGTACCCTGTTGTACTGCCTCTAGCTTGGATACAAGAGGTCATATGGGTGGGCATGGATGCTCTAGTACCCTGTTGTACCGCCTCTACTTTGGATACAAAATACAATATGACATAGTGGGTGGGATTTGTATGTCAAAGGCAGTACACGTAGAGGACACCGAGACCAAATGTCCTCCAACCAAATGCCTGGAAATTGTCCCAACAGTAACAAGGGCCTGTAACGACGGTGCCACCCATCTCTGGATGGCAGACAACAAAATGGTTGGATCTGCTTGTGCTCATGGAACGATCAAATGATCCTCTCTACTGGTGGTTTATGGAGGATATTCTAAGCCCGGTCGCGCATCCACTAATCCCAACAGTCTGGTCAGAACGGCCCAGGTGGCGGGTAAATTGGCAATACGACAATCCAGGTTTTCGTATTCCAATAATGCGCCCCCTCTCAAACTCTGCTAACTTGGCAAAATCTCTAAGTGCATCGTAGAGACGTCTAGGGGTCAACAAGCTCTACTCATGTGGGGGAAACACAGGTCACTGCACACGAGGAGCCTCTGAGAGCCTTTGTATAGACCACAGGTGGAACCACTTTTAGGACCTCAGGTGGCAAGACCATTCATCTAATCACCCCACAACTCTCATCATTTGTATATCTGCCTGAGATGGAACTGCATGTCGCGTTTTGCAGTAAAAAAAAACAACTTCTTCTAGCGCCATGATTTTTATTTATTTTTTCGATAAAGTGTATTTAAAATTTAGCAAAAAAAATGTATTTGGCTCCTGAATTTTTCAGCTTAGGAACCAAAGGCACCTAGCTAACTTGGGTAATTTAGTCTGGAGCACCAATATGTCCATTTCAAAAACATACAGAGCTGCAGTGTAAAGAATGGAGTAAGGACAGAGCAGCAGCACGGACCTCTGCAAAGAGAAATAAAGCCAAAACATTACCCTGATCGTGTTCACTGAGGTTTTAGCGCGGCTCTAAATAAATATCAGCTAAGTCGGCTGTACTTGTACAATACTTATGTGGCTTTTCTTCTTCTTTCAGCATACACTAAAATGTCTTTTTTAATCCATTCTAGTTTTTTGTCATTTTCTTCCAGGACCATTATTTATCCTCTGGCAGTGAGTGAGGGATAATGTGCTGTAATAAGAATATTAGATTCGGCTTTCATTGAGCAGCATTAAATCAATCTAAGCTGCATTTGTTCTAGCCTCACACCTCAGGATACTTGGGGGTAATTTCATTATTGCAATTGTGAAGAGCAAATGTCAAACAAAATCCAGGAATCTATTCCCTGCCTGGAAGGTGAAGCAGGGAGCCCGCACCTCAAGACGGATGTAAAATTACTCAAAAGTGGGTTCAAATGATATCCGGCAGCAGGTTTTCATAATGACTTTAGGTCCTCGGTTATAGAGTCGTCTTACCATCACGGCATCATAGAGGGATGCAGATATAAAATGGAATTAAACTTTTTTTTTTCCTAGCCCGGCGGTAAACGCTGCAGAATTCCACTGATGGCATCACTGTGGGCATTCCACGGCATTCACAGTACAAACCACCGTGCAGAAACTTTCCGCTACTAACCTGCAGATTGTACATCTACAGCAGGTCTATTTATGCTGCGGGATACAACCCTGGAAAGACAAGGGTTAAAGACAGTACCTGATCCACAATTTAAGACATGGCCATATCCACCCCATTTAGGCTATGCTCACATCTGACATACAACGAGGGACGGAAGAGTTCTGCATGAAGGCCTTTTCCTTCCGGTAACTGGCGGGCGCCTGAAGGGACTCCATGCTATTCAATAGTTTTCAGGCAATGCGAGTAAATGAAAACGCAGAATTGTGAAACCAATGATTTCATTCCCACTTGCGATGTTATCACTCATGCGACGTGGAGTGAAAAGAAAAATATTTTTAAAATCGTGTCATGTGCTATTCTTCTGCATTTTGCTATTTTTTTTTTTTTTTTTATTTCCCATGCTTCACTATGGAGCCTCTTTTTTTATGGCATCGCAGCGCATGAACTTGCAGTTTTCGGATGAAGCCTTTTTAATATTAGAAACTCCTATTGACTTTTGTGTGAGAAAATCCCAGGCGGCAACAACAATGCAGGATTACTCTCAGGAAAAGGCATCGCTGGTGCTAAAAATCACCATGGCAACCAGAGACCTAACAATGGCTTTCCAGGTACAGAAACCTATTATGCCTTGACAGAAGCCGGGTCTAATAGGCTGTCAGTCTGCAGTGCATTACGTAAGTAGAAGAGATTGCATCTTCAAGTCACATACTGAGATTATTGAAGCCTCAGAGGGGCGATCACTGGCCTCGGCATGAATGGTACATGGCCACTGTGGTCAGTAACTAGCCACACGAGCGATACATGACTGCGGCAGCCTCTTAGAGGAGATTACCTGGACAGAGGCCATTGGAAAGGACAGTTTATAATAGGCTACACTTGGTTTCTGCTCAGCTGTCTGGCATTTTACAGGAAGAAACCGCGTTGGGTGCAGCGCCATTTCCTGCGGTATTTGGTGCCTGATCTGTGACAACCTCTGAACATGGGTCCCAACACAGATGTCATCCCGGCCCAAGGCTTTTTTTTCTCCAATTTACACCTTATAAAGAGAGGATAGCAGATAATCTCTGAAACACCCCTTAAAAAAAAACAACCATGAAAGACAAAAACCTGACATTAAGAAAAAGAATGCTGAGTGTATCAGATCGCGCTCCCATTGGGGGCCACGGCTGCGTGGGATCACAGCCACAAGCCCATACCCACTATATAGATACTGCACCAAGTCAGATAATAAAGTTATCATGTTACTTATAAGGTTTGGTAGACACTACAAAACATGAAATAAAAAAATAAGTTACATTTGCAGTTTGCTTTTTTCTTCTTTTTATAAAAGAGCCCTCCCCAAAAAATAATAAAAGTTATAGAAAAGATTATATATCACAATAGAGCAAAAAACAAGCCTTCACACAGCTATGTCGATGAAAACAAATATCTAACAGGATGGTGGCACATTGCTTTATCTGGTGTCCTGGCCTGACCTCGGGTCTCCTGACCTGAACCCTGACCTCGGGTCTCCTGACCTGAACCCTGACCTCGGGTCTCCTGACCTGAACCCTGACCTCGGGTCTCCTGACCTGAACCCTGACCTCGGGTCTCCTGACCTGAACCCTGACCTCGGGTCTCCTGACCTGAACCCTGACCTCGGGTCTCCTGACCTGAACCCTGACCTCGGGTCTCCTGACCTGAACCCTGACCTCGGGTCTCCTGACCTGAACCCTGACCTCGGGTCTCCTGACCTGAACCCTGACCTCGGGTCTCCTGACCTGAACCCTGACCTCGGGTCTCCTGACCTGAACCCTGACCTCGGGTCTCCTGACCTGAACCCTGACCTCGGGTCTCCTGACCTGAACCCTGACCTCGGGTCTCCTGACCTGAACCCTGACCTCGGGTCTCCTGACCTGAACCCTGACCTCGGAGCTCTTCTGTATTACAGATGCAAAACAGCGGTCAAAATACCGGCCTTGATTTCATTAAGAGCACTTCTAAGCGCTGGCCACTACGCGGGTGCTGATTTTGCCCCAGTTGTATTTTTGGCGAATCCAACGCGGGTTTTAAGCCTTGTATTTCACAGTATAAATCCACAACATAAATGGACATACTGCGGGTTTAGAATCTGCAATGTTTTTCAAAAACTCTGCGGATTCGGTGCAGAAAATTTCAGCTCTATGTGACGGAAATGTTATTAAATCCCCTCCCCATGAACGGACAGCGTTTAATACACAGCCCCACTCTGTAGAGGGGATAAATAACATAAAAATCACTCCGTGCACGTCTGTGACGTCAGCATCCTGGGCATGCAGAGTGCCAACCACAGCCCTACGAGATCTCTGCCGGCATGGGCAGCAATGCTACAAGCAGCGTTGTAGAGCCGTGTGAATGAGCCCTTATGGCCTGTGAGGGCGGCCTTATAGCTCTGGGATTAAGACAAGGAAAAAAAACGCAGTAAATATTGGTAGTCATTAAAGACTCTTTATTTGTCATTGATGACCAATCGCCTGATCAGGCAATTCCCGTGGCCACTGTCACTGCAACCAGTGCAGGGAGGAGACGGCGCTGACTGTGGCAAAGGGTTGGAAGCTGCGGCCAGTAATGGTTCCGGAATACCTCCTCAAAGCCCAAAATAGTTGGGTCACTAGAGGGGTGAAAGATCATGCAGGATTAGTAAAGAAGGTCTAGAATTGACCACCCCTATTCTCCAGCTGGTCTGGTATTGCAGTTTTTGCCACATTATCAGATAACCTGCCACCAAGTATTCATCTGTTCTAGATGAACACAAGGGCACATGCTGCCCGCGCACTGCCACGTAGTGGGGATTTACCTACAAATCCTAGTTGTTGAGAGAACACTACGAGACCGGACGCAGAGCTTTATAAAGGAATCCCCCACATCCCTAATCGTCCCCGGCCATTACAGTACTGCGACAGACACGGAGATTTCAGCCACTTATTCTGATCACTTCTGACCTTTTTGAAAACATATGTTTGAAAGTGTGCAATGCGGGCGAGAGGAGTCCGGCGCGGCTCAATAATATTCATAGTCACCGGTCTCGGCTGCCGTACCCCGCAGTATGGTGAGGTGGAGAGTGAGGGATGCTATACACAGACAATGGTCGGACATAAGCAGCGTCATGGCTGAATCGGTGTGACTGCAGGGTGTGGTTGATGGTGGCTAGCAGGGACCGCACAATAGGTCAGGGGGCATGTCATCAGGCGGAGTACAGTACTGCAAGGCTTAAAAAAAATTAAAAATTTTACCGGCGCAGCTAATATTTTTCACGGACATTGGAAAAAAAGATAAATTTTTATGGACTGCCCAAAAATTTCTGGAGGGATGGCAACTCTGCCGGCACCTGGCGACTAACAGGCACACACTCAGAAAACACTACAGGAATCCGTACATATGACGGGCTGCAGGAGTCTGCGTATGTCACTAGACTGTAGTGCCCACAACCCAGGGGCCACCAGAGACCCCACAGCTTCCTTTTGACAGTTTTTGTCCCCCCCTTTTGTCAAAATGCACTGTGGCCGGATGTTACTTCAGCCCCTTTATGAAGTGGCCTCTTTTGGCCTTTAGGCTGTTTGTTTCCTCCATCCTTCTTCAGCCTTCTGATTTGTCGAGTAGGACTATGGCGATAGAAGTTTTATATAGTTTTTCACCGCAATATTCTGAGCCATTACATTGTTATTTTTCTATTAAAAGGCGCTGTCCACAGACACGCTTTATGGATAACTTTCTCATCGGCATCATTTTGGAGTAAGACCTTTTTATTACTTTTTGGGGAGATGCCATTTACAAAAAACAGCAGCTCTGTCTTTTGATGGCATCCTCCGGCAGGTTAACCATCATTTTATAGCGTGGGTCTTTACGGATACAATACCAATTATATCTATCTTTTCCATAGTAAATGTTATTTAGTAGGTGAAGGATTTGGGATTTTGTTTTTACCATAAATTGTAAACATTGTATTAATGTTTTTATTTTTCAGTTCCACTAGAGGACTGGACCCTGCAATCATAATACACTGTAATACTTCTACACAGTGTATAATGTATAGGCCCCCTGCACACGGGCGGAAATTCTGCGGCGGGATCTCCCACAGAATTTCCGCCCCTGCCCACCTGCATAGGATTGCATTACAAAACGCAATCCTATGAAGGCGGCTGTGATTTGTCCGCGTGAAAATACACACGGAAAACAAATCGCGCCATGCTCTATTTCTGTGCGGGGCTCGCAGAGGCCAGCACAGAAATGTCACTCCCCAGCCGCTGGCTCCGCTCTGCACATGCACCGGCTGGCCGGAAACCAACACAGCAAAGAGCCGGAGCCGCGGGAGAGGTGAGCGCCGCACTGGTCCCTGCAGGGGCTCGGGTCCTGCTGTGAGAATTCTCGCAGGGGATCCGACCCGGCCGTTTGCAGGCGGCCATAGTGTATTGAGCCCATCAGTGCAATGCTGACTGGCTTTGGCAGGTTCTAACAGGTGTAGTAAGATGGCAGACCTGCGGGCCATTGTTGGCTTTCTACCTCTGTTTAATGACTTAGGTCCTGCGGTTCATAGCAACCACTAGGTTGTTAAACGGCTGAGATTAGCAATTACCACCAACTCCAGCCTTTGCAACAGGAAGTCAGCTGCACAGGCTCAGCTCCGGGGTCTAAGCCATCCCAGCTCCTTACATGTACACCGACTAATGTGAACCCCTTAGCAGCACCACCAAATACATGGTGTAGTCATCAAGGAGTTAAAGTATACAGAGAAATATAAAAAAGGATTTGGTTAAGTAGCTTTTAAAGCTCCGCCTGCTGCAGGTAAGGAGAGGGGTTTTTTTTGTTTTTTTTTACAAGACTTAAAGATTATAGGGAGGGAAAAAAAACATACAAAAAAAACAAAAAAAAAACGAATTAGAAATGTACTAAAGTAAAGAACACTATAAAAAAATAAACCTTCATGAAAAATTCTTCAAAATGTTTCAGGAAAAAAAAAACATGTTTGTTTAAAGGGATTTTCCAGACAAATACTACTTGTGACCCATCCTCAGAGTAGGTCATCAATAGTTGATCAGCTGGAGTCCGCCAATTGGGACTCTGGACAATCCGCTGATCAGGAGCCTGCTGTCAGCGCCACAAGTAGAACCTGTGGCTCCAACCCGTGTCGGGGCCCATGCTTCAAACTGCAGACTGGAGTCTCATTAAATCAACGGTAACTGCCTGCAATTACAAATGCCAACCACTACACAAGGGTCGGAGCAGCAGCTTCCACTTCAACCCCTGTGTATTGCAATGCTGACAGCAGGCGCCCGATGACGTAATCAGCCGGAGTCCTGAGCAGCAGACTCACACAGCCGTTCATTGGTTCAGTGAGCACTGGCTCTGATTGGTTCTCAAGCGCCACGGCTCAGCCAATCAGAGGCAGTGCTTACTGGAGGCGGTTTTTTTGAAAATCCTGACCAGGAAAGCCTTGCCTGAACACTGAAGACAAGAGCCGGAGACGCAGAGAAGACCTTCACTGGAGCCTGGCAGTGCCGCTTAGGTGATGCATTTGTTTTGTGTTTTTTTATGCAGTTAGGGCTTCAGTTTCAAGCTCCCCCCTCCGTCCCCGAAAATCCGGGCAAAAAAGCACTACAAAGTTACATGACTTTGCAGCAACACCAAATCGCGATATCGCCGCAAGAAAAAACAGCATACCGCACAGAACACTGATGCGATTACGCTGCAGTTCTCTTGCGGTGATATAGCGTCGCTCGTGTGCGTCGGGCCTAAAACACATAAAACCCGCCAGAAATACTGAGGATTATTTACTAATACGGTCTATTAGACAGTGCAAACTCACACTAGACAGCCCGCAGCAGGTCTGCTGAGAGACAAACCTGTGGAGCTTTAGGGCCGTCTAGTCTCCACTGAGACCAACCTTCCATTGGCTTAGTTTTGACGAAAATTGTGCAAAAATTTTGGCCTAATTCGGTGTTTTTTCACAGATAATTGATGCTACACCTGCTTTTTATGAAGCAACGCCTCTTTGTCAAAGACAGCAAAAAGAAAGTTTAAAAGTGTCTAAAACACAGAGTATAAGTGGCATAAAGCATGCTTGACAGCTTTTGGGTGCAATTTGAGCCAGAAAATGGTTGAATTTTCCATAATAAGTAATCCCAGGTAACATCAGGAAGACGCCCGCCAGGGTCCCTCACCAGCGATCAGTGATCACCGCCACCCTGCTGTACGGGACACTTGTGCCCTACTACTGATGCCCTACTACAAGATATGTCTCCGCACTACTCGGTCGTCGGGGGCCAGGGCTGTGGGGTCGGAAAATATGTACCAACGCCGGCTCATAAGAAAATCTGAATTAGATAGATAGATAGATAATTCAATGCCAAGTGCAAAAGTAAGTGCACCCCTATGTAATGTAACTTCCCGGTGTCGTAGAAGTGTGAAATTTGGCGCGAGCAATCTTTAGGTTCTAAATGAGGATGGGAGGGGTTGTACATTCTGCAGAGGGACATCAGTACATGCAGTCTGAGGAGAATCTAACACTCCTCTATATGTATACATATTTTATTCCTCGGTTCCTCAGAAGTAACGATGACTTCACAAAACTTTCGGTGCGAACAACAGGTAAACACCTGTACCAAATTAACTGGGGCGAAGCCGGGTATACCAGCTAGGCAAGTAATTGTATTGCACATGCTTCCGTAAGCTCGCCGGCGGCGGTGCGCAGTACAGGGGTGCGTTTACTTGTATTTCTGGCGAGGCTGCTCAGCAGTGACACAGGGACCAGCAGCCCGGCTAAGAAGGGCTTTTGGGCATTTTGCATTGGTGGCAATGGCTGATGGGAAGAGGGGTGTAGAATAAAATATAAAAATCCCCCCCTTCCCCATTCTGCGTGCTCCTCCCCCTCCACGGCTACATTGACCCACATGACCTCTGCAGCCAATGGCAGGCCGGCAGGGGCATCCCGTAAACCTATGGGATTCTACTATATAACATACATAGAAAGAACTCGGAGAACCTGACTAGTCGGAGGTTTGGCTTACAGATTCCAACGGTCAGCTGACTGTGGCGCCGCGGGCAGCACATAGCGCTGTCTGCATGGCACAACCGGTTTGGTCCTACAGTCTTACTGGCAGACCCCCCCAGAATGCAGCTCATCAGCACCCCCCCAGTAACGCCTGCATCACCTCTAGTAGCTTCACACCACAGCTGCTGCAGAACCTCAAAAGGGACATTCCAGCCCACTAAGCACTGATAGGTGTACTGTGTCATTCTACAGGGAGCACCTGCTGCAGAACCTCTTACTCGCAGGGCAGAGAAAGCAGCACGTCAAGGACTGCCAAAGAAGGTGTGAAAGCAGTGGCCTTGTATACCCCGCAGCTGTGACGTCAGCATGGAATGTATATAGTCCCCCAGCATGCAGGACGGGCTCAGAGAAGTTAGAGGACATGGCCGGCTTACCGTGACGGGCTGCTCCTGTAGGCTCCCCACAGAGAAGCAGTTATCCCCCGGGTTGACGGCTCCGGTCAGCACCTGGTGCAGATTCATGGTCCAGCGGCCGCATAGAGCGACAGGGGGTCAGCACGGCATGGGACGTCACTGCTAGTCGGGCCCTCTGACAACACTGCAGGCACAGGACAGCTGCCGCCGGCAGGGAGCAGGCTACTGAGGAGATCGCAGCGGGCAGCACAAGCCAGACACTGAGGTAACCACTCTCTGCGCATGCGCCCGGCTCTCACTGCACCTTCGCTGCCGTCATCAGTGCGCCAGCTTCACCCTCCGCAATCCCGCTCAACCCGCCCTCTAGCGGTGAACCGGTCACATTGGAACAGGGGAAAAGTTAGGGCCGGGTGCCGGAAGGTCGGCTCTCATTGGATGCCTTGGGATTTTTTCATTGAAAGGCGGGGTTTAAGGTGACAGAAATGCGCATGCGTAGTGGCTGCGGTGTCACGTGGGTAGTTGCTGTTCTGCTTTTGTGTTGTGGTTGCAGTCCTGTGATGTGGCTGCCTTGTGGTGTGGCAGATGTGACTGCTGTGTAGTGTAGTGTACTGCAGTGTAGTCTGGTCACGTGTACTGCAGTGCGGCCATGCTTTATACTTCATTGACTGTTGCTGCAAAGTTTGGAAACGCTTGTTTTGTGGAAATATGTGTTTGTGTTAAAAGTTAACCCCTTAGTGATGTCAGCACATCTTTTAACTGGCCCCAGTCATTAGGGCTTTATTCACATGGGCGTATATATGCAGCTATCTACCCGGGTAAATACGCCCGCCACCAGAAAGAATGCGTTGGATTCAGCTGGCACGGGTAAATAGTGCATATATATAAGTATGCTCATGTGAATAAATGAAGGCTTCTGTAGCTGATCCGACCCGGTGCCCAGCCGCTGAGCTCTGCCTACCTGACCCGATGTCAGGTAGGGTCAGATGTACCAGCTGGCGCACATGCGCAGTACAGATGTGACCGCGCCGTCGCTAGGCAATAACATCTATATACGCCACAATAGAGAACAATGGACTCTTCCTTGCCTATATAAGCAGCAAAATATAACACGCTGCCTTCTTTTTTGGCCTTGTGTATTATGCAATTCATTAATTGCCTGCAAGTTACCACACGGGCGCATAGAGCCCGCGTAATATGTGGCAACCATAAGGTCATGTGAGACCGGCCTTAGAATAAAAAGATTTATTTTTAATTATTTTTTATTCTGCTAAAGTAGTAAAAAAAATCTTGGTATCGCAGTAATTGTGATGATGCAGATACGAAATGTTAATACCGGTATGTTATTTTTACCAAATAGTGAATGTCTTAATACAAAACCCCCAAAACGATGCCAGAATTTCTGGGGGAGTTTCTTCATGCACCCCAAAAAAAATTTAATAAAAGTTATACAGCACATTATCTGTACCCCAGAATGGTGCCATAAAAAATACAACTGGTCCAACAAAACCAAGCCTTTACAGCTATGTCAATGAGTTATGGCTCTTACAATGCAACACCGAAAATCACTTGGTCCTTAATCCCTTAAGGACCAGGAAGTTTCGGTATTAACCCCTTAATGACGCGGCCCTTTTTTTTTTCCATTTTCATTTCCCCCCCCCCCCCCTTAAAAAAATCGTAACTCCTTTATTTATCCATCGACGTCGCTGTATGAGGGCTTGTTTTTTGCGGGACAAGTTGTAGTTTTCAATGGTGCTATTTAATGTACCATATATTGTACTGAGAAACTTTAAAAAAATTCTAAGTGGAGTAAAATGAAAAAAAAAACTACATTCCACCATCTTTCAGTGCGTCTTGTTTCTACGGCGCACAAACTCACCAAAAACGACATGCAACTTTATTCTATGGGTCGGTATGATTACTACAACACCAAACTTGTATAGTTTTTTTTTTTTTTTTTTTTTTTTTTTTTTACTGTACTACTTTTTTTTTCAAAGACCTTTAATTTTGTAAAAGTATCTTCTGAGCGCAATAACTTTTTTATTTTTCCGTCAACGTAGTTGTGCAAGGGCTCATATTTTGCGGGATGTCCTTTAATTTTTGTTAGTATCAATTAGGAATACATACGACTCTTTGATCGCTATTTATTGCATTTTTGTTTGGGAGACGGTGACTAAAAAAGTGCATTTCTGCCGGGTTTTTTTTCGGACGACGTTCACAATGCAGGGTAAATAATGCGCTACTTTGATGGGGTTTTTTTTTTAATGGATGCGGCAATACCAAATATGTATTTTTCTTTCATGATTTAGATTCTTTTTATTATAGATATGGGGACAAACGGGGGGGGGGGGGTTAAACTTTTAATACTTTTTTTTACAATCAAAACTTTATTGATATTATTTTCACTTTTTTTTAAAGTCCCCCTGGGGGACCATAACTAGTGATGCTTTGTTCGCTCCTGCAGTATGACGTAATGCTATAGCATTACGTCATACTGTGATTTGACAGGCAGTCTGTCAAGTCACCCCACGGGGACAGCCTTCTAAGGCAGCCCTGGGGCCTTTCAGAAGACCCCCGGCTGCCGTGACACTTGTACTGCTCCCTGCGTTCTCATGCGGGGGGGTGGGGGCCGTATGGGACCCCTGAACATCCTTCGGGGGATTTAAATGCCGCTGGCAGAATTGACAGCAGCATTTAAAGGGTTAATAGCCGCGATCAGTCGCGCGGGCTATAGATGCAATTGAGTTTCAGCTATAATAAACAGCTTAGGCCCGCGCTGTATGAAGAGAGGTCGCCCCGCGACCTCTCTTCATACATACCCCGATGTACATTTACGTCCTGAAGCGGGAAGGGGTTAAAGGACCAGATACTTTTTAGGGAGTTTACACATGTGGTCGTTTTAAGGTCCTATTTTCTTTCTTCAGCTACCAAAATCATTTTTGTTGCCTTTTTTTTTTTAGGAACATATAGGACTAATTTTAACATCCTTTTTCAGAGAATGTTTTTGTTTTTTTTAGAGGTAAAAAGATTTGAAAAAAAAAACTTTATACAGTGGTGCCTTGGTTTAAGAGTTTAATGCGTTCTGTGACAGAGCTCTTAACCCAAAACACTCGTATGTCAAATCACTTGTCCCCTTTGAAATGAATTGAAATGCTAGTAATCCGTTCCAGACCTCCCCAAAACACTGCAATTTTTTTGTTACATGTTCTGCCATTGATTTCAATGGGGCTGCCGGCGGCTCCATTGAAAGCAATAGCATGCCGGCAACCCCTGCAGTGATTTTCAGTGAAAAGCTTTAAATATAAGCACTTCCCTGAAAATCATCCCTAGCTGTAGTAAAAAATAAAAATATATATATACTCACCTGTCTGCCGCTGATGGGGCACAAGCCAGGGTAAGACTGTATTTAATTTTTAAAATTAGCATATTTACGCTAAAATAAAGTACAGGAACATGTTCCCCATTTTGTTTGGGATGTTTGTATAATTCCAGATTACAGGGCAGATATGGTGACAGTTTAAGTTGGCATCAGTTGGCATCCTAATGTCAAATAGGACCTGTTGGGGACATACACACTTTTTTAGTTTTATCTTTTTTAATTTCATACTCTTCCTCTGTAACTGGTACCACAGTTATAGGAGAAAACATCTCCCTGTAGTGACAATAGTCACTGGCAGAGCTGATCCGGGTTGGCTAAGATCACATGATCGCTGGGTCAAATAGTACTGTGTTTCCCCCATAATAAGCCCTATCCTGATTTTCGAGGGGGGGGGGGTCTTAAAATATAAGCCCTCACTCGAAAATAAGACCTAGTCACACTGCATAGACAAAAAAAACTCATCTAGCAGGTGTCGTTCGGATCCCTCTCGCTGCTCTCCAGCTGTGAATGGCTGTGATTGGTTCATCAAGCTCCGGCTCTAATTGGCTGAGGCGGCGTTCCGGAACCAAGCACAGCAATCTCTTGCTGGAGGTAGGGTATTCAAGCCCCGTTACCAGGAAGAGAATGCTCTCTCAGCGCTGAGGACGACATGGAAGACTGCCAGAGACCAGCATGAGGGAAAGAACTGCGCCTGCTAGGTGAGTATTAAGACCACCCCTCCCCACCCTGAAAATAAGGTGCTGTGCCTCTTTTGGGGCAAAAATTAATATAAGACAGGGTCTTATTTTTGGTAAAACACAATAGAAGCAGCGCTTCTGCTTTCTCTATTCTCTACATAGCGCTCATTGACTGCTATGTAGCCCGCAAAAGAGAAGGCAGAAGCAGTCAGGTCATGGACTACCGAGGACTTGACCTGCTCCTGCTAGATTTGAGAAGTTTTAATCTTGCACTATATTTTTACTATTATGCGGGATTTAAACTCAGGACCAAGTGCCGTATATTTACGCCACTTGGTCCTTATTGGGTTGAGACACAAAACAGGCTAGTCACTAAGGGGCTACCTGCCCCAATAATGTT
Organism: Eleutherodactylus coqui; assembly: GCF_035609145.1. Lineage (NCBI taxonomy): Eukaryota > Metazoa > Chordata > Amphibia > Anura > Eleutherodactylidae > Eleutherodactylus > Eleutherodactylus coqui. Next base: position 124,006,832 of record NC_089841.1, on the reverse strand, counting down.
TTTTGAAACCTGTCAAGATTGATAAGAAATGGACAATGGTTAGACCATAAAAAACGATTTCTCTTCATGTTAGCTGATACATTCATTCGGAATCTCCATTGGCGCTCTCCATATGATCGGATGTCTGGTGGGCCAGGGCTGATGAACTTATTGGAATCTTGTTGATTACTGCCTACCAGGATTGGAGGCGAGCCGGACTGTCCATACTAGGAGGTTCGGGCACACCAGGGTGAGTTATATATTATATTATGTTTTTTTTTTTTTACTTACTTTATCCCTGGAGCGCTGCCTTTAGCTGAAGATTGATAGGAAGACATAAAAGAAGTCATACCTCACCACAAATAGCAAGAGCATCCAGCGTGCAAGTCAATAAAATGTAATTTTTATTCAAATCATTTAAAAACTGTATCAGCAACTCCAAAAGTGGAAACAGTGAAGCAGAGCTGATTGTATTTACCTGCATGTAGCAGAGCTGAGTCTATATACCTGCTTATAGCTAAGCTGAGTCTATATACCTGTGTGTAGCAGAGCTGATTATATTTACCTGCGTGTAGCAGAGCCGAGTGCATTTACCTGCGTGTAGCAGAGCCGAGTGCATTTACCTGCGTGTAGCAGAGCCGAGTGCATTTACCTGCGTGTAGCAGAGCCGAGTGCATTTACCTGCGTGGAGCGGAGCCGAGTGCATTTACCTGCGTGGAGCGGAGCCGAGTGTATTTACCTGCGTGGAGCGGAGCCGAGTGTACTTACCTGCGTGGAGCGGAGCCGAGTGTACTTACCTGCGTGGAGCGGAGCCGAGTGTACTTACCTGCGTGGAGCGGAGCCGAGTGCATTTACCTGCGTGGAGCGGAGCCGAGTGCATTTACCTGCGTGGAGCGGAGCCGAGTGTACTTACCTGCGTGGAGCGGAGCCGAGTGTACTTACCTGCGTGGAGCGGAGCCGAGTGTATTTACCTGCGTGGAGCGGAGCCGAGTGTATTTACCTGCGTGGAGCGGAGCCGAGTGTATTTACCTGCGTGGAGCGGAGCCGAGTGTATTTACCTGCGTGGAGCGGAGCCGAGTGTATTTACCTGCGTGGAGCGGAGCCGAGTGCATTTACCTGCGTGGAGCGGAGCCGAGTGCATTTACCTGCGTGGAGCGGAGCCGAGTGCATTTACCTGCGTGGAGCGGAGCCGAGTGCATTTACCTGCGTGGAGCGGAGCCGAGTGCATTTACCTGCGTGGAGCGGAGCCGAGTGCATTTACCTGCGTGGAGCGGAGCCGAGTGCATTTACCTGCGTGGAGCGGAGCCGAGTGCATTTACCTGCGTGGAGCGGAGCCGAGTGCATTTACCTGCGTGGAGCGGAGCCGAGTGCATTCACCTGCGTGGAGCGGAGCCGAGTGCATTCACCTGCGTGGAGCGGAGCCGAGTGCATTCACCTGCGTGGAGCGGAGCCGAGTGCATTCACCTGCGTGGAGCGGAGCCGAGTGCATCCACCTGCGTGGAGCGGAGCCGAGTGCATTTACCTGCGTGGAGCGGAGCCGAGTGCATTTACCTGCGTGGAGCGGAGCCGAGTGCATTTACCTGCGTGGAGCGGAGCCGAGTGCATTTACCTGCGTGGAGCGGAGCCGAGTGCATTTACCTGCGTGGAGCGGAGCCGAGTGCATTTACCTGCGTGGAGCGGAGCCGAGTGCATTTACCTGCGTGGAGCGGAGCCGAGTGCATTTACCTGCGTGGAGCGGAGCCGAGTGCATTTACCTGCGTGGAGCGGAGCCGAGTGCATTTACCTGCGTGGAGCGGAGCCGAGTGCATTTACCTGCGTGGAGCGGAGCCGAGTGCATTTACCTGCGTGGAGCGGAGCCGAGTGCATTTACCTGCGTGGAGCGGAGCCGAGTGCATTTACCTGCGTGGAGCGGAGCCGAGTGCATTTACCTACGTGGAGCGGAGCCGAGTGCATTTACCTGCGTGGAGCGGAGCCGAGTGTATTTACCTGCGTGGAGCGGAGCCGAGTGTATTTACCTGCGTGGAGCGGAGCCGAGTGTATTTACCTGCGTGGAGCGGAGCCGAGTGTATTTACCTGCGTGGAGCGGAGCCGAGTGTATTTACCTGCGTGGAGCGGAGCCGAGTGTATTTACCTGCGTGGAGCGGAGCTGAGTGTTTATAGCTGCGTGCAGCAGAGCAGAGTGCATAGAGCTGCGTGCAGCAGAGCAGAGTGTATATAGCAGAGCAGTGTATAAAGATACATCCAGCAGAGCAGAGTGTATATAGCTGCGTGTAGCAGAGCTGAGTGTATATAACTGCGTGTAGCAGAGCTGAGTATCTGCCTGCTCGCTTAGCAACGCTTCACTCTCCCTAGCGACGCTCCACCTAACATAGCAACTTTGACCTGGCCTGACAGGTGACTCGATATATCTAACTCAAATTTTATGATTTTACGGCGGTAATGGGAACAAACAAGCTGATTCTTGGCCCATGTAATAAAAAAGAAATCCGTGCCAATCAACTTGCATGTTACACCATGCCGAGAAGTCTGCCCGTGTGAAAGGAGCAATAGCCAGCATCCTTCTACTTTAAGGTGCGTCAGTGTTATGTTTTGCTAATCGGTATACATTGTATTTATCATCCATACCCGTTCTATCACATTGTGACTGCGCCGCTATAGCTCATGGCATTACTCTGTATAAGCAGTAAACTGTAAAATAGCACAATTTTTTTTTACTGATAGTGTGAAGTATAACAGCAAGAATCTCATGTACTGTGGTTATATTCAGGATGTGGAGAGCAGAAACACCAAATGGGTATAAAGTTTTCCGCTTCACTGCACAGACTGAGCACACCTGAAAGCTGAGTTTTTGATCGCTGTGTACAATACAGCAGAGAGGGTAGAAGCAGTAAAAGGAAAAAAAGACTCTCTTGGGAGTCAGAAGCAGATTGGCTCAACTTTTAACCTCTTAACATTAAAATTGGAAAAACCCTTGTGAAAATGTCACTTTTAGGCTTTATTCACACAAACATTTTATCGCAGCAATTTTGCCCGATAAAATGCTGTTCCGAAATTGCAACCATCTGATGCATTGGATTCCAATGCATTTGTTCAGATGGGCGATTTTCCGGTGCGTAAAAATGACCAGCGGGAAAAGCTAGGCGTGGACCTATCTTTGACCAGAATACGGCGTCCAGTCCCATAGACTCCTATGGGAGCTGCCGTAAAAGGGAGGTGGGAGAGAGTTTAGCAATGGCTCTGTGAAACTCCCTCCCTCTCTCTGCCCCTTGCCGGCAAAGGGATGGAACGGGAGTTTGGCACACTAGCTCCCGCCCCCTCCCATTGTTGGGATACTGCAAGGTGCGGAGAGGGAGTTTAGCAGAGCTATACTCTCTCCCCCCGCCCGACGGTATCCCAGGCTGCGGCGTATATGAGCCGTAGCCCCGGCCGTCTGTACAAGCGAAAAAATGGGAGATGCAGCCGTGACTTGGTCACAGCTGCCTCTCGTTCATGCAATTTTTGGCCACACTATGGCCGTGACGTAGCCTTTATAGTGTAGATTTTGAATTTGTGTCTCAAATAAATATAACTGTCACATAAGTCAGATGCCATAAGTGCTAATGCAGCAGCTAGTTGTAGTCTTAAAAACTAGTAAAATATTAAACCCCCTATGTTCCAGCAGTCATAACTAATTTTTATGATGCAGCTGTATGAGACATTCTATTTTGTGGGGAAAGTTGTATTTTTATAGCAACCATTTTGAAGTACATATATGTGAGCAGCAATCATTAAAGGGGTTCTTTTATTAGAAAAAAAAAATCAATACTTACCTATTCCTCCCCAGGTAGTCCTCTTACTGCATCTTCTCCTGGCTCCTCCAATCCCCCAGGTCACCTCACCTCCAGCTGGCAGGATCCTCTTCTTCCTGTGACATTACCTACGTTCTTGGCATTCTGCTTCCTGCAGGTCAGTGTACGCTGCGTCACTAGTGACATAGCATTCACTGCCTGGCCGGAAATGCCGTATCCTATTCTGGGCTATTGCGGCAATAGTATATGAATGCTAACAGCGAGACAGTGCGCATGCGCAGTCTCAGCAATAGCCCAGCACAGGATTCTGCATTCTCTGCTAGGCAGTGAGCGCTATGTCACTACTGACTGGGTACACTGACCTGCAGGAAGCAGAATGCCGAGAATCGACACTTCATAACAGGAAAACCAGCTTGCTGGAGTTGAGGTGACCCGGGGAACTGGAGGAGCCAGGAGAAGATCTGGTAATAAGGCTGCCTGGGGAGGAACAGGTAAGTATTGATTTTTGTTTTCTAATAGCAGAACCCCTTCAACACTACTGATGGTGTGCTATAGTAACAAAGGCTGGACAGACATCTGTCTGGGATGATTTAGTGAATCCTGCACTGAGCAGGGGGGTTGGACCAGATGACCCTGGGGGTCCCTTTCAACTCTACCATTCTATGTTATTAATGTAGCGCCTTCTGTCATGCTAATAATTGCTACATTTGTATCTTATATTGCAGACAAAATAAAGAATTTTTGGGGAAAAATAGTTTCCGCCACTGTGTTTTGCCTTCACTGGTCATGAATTTGTTTTTTAATTTATACATTGGTTGCTCTGTGCTCATGTCATTTGCAGTCATGGGATGTATACTTTCCATCCTTTCACCATCACATACTTTCGGAAAATGCACTCCAAATATATAACCTTTACATAAAATAATACATACAAAAACTTTATGTATAAACCATTTGATATCTGACAATAATGGTATAAATAACAGTAACATTCAGTTCGTAGAAACTGGCATATCAATGCAGCGGTATGACTTGACTAAACTTTAAATTGGCAGTTTGTATCTTAAAGCAGTTGGTTGCACAGTCTGATGAGGTCACATTTGTTAATAGTAAGTGGTGGTTGCTCTTCTGTTTTTTTACCCCTCTAGTTTAACTCTTTTCAATTCACTGAACAGTCTGGTTACATGTTTGATTTTTATTAGTTTTTTTTAAGTTGTTAGTATTGTCTGACCTCAAAGTCTTACGAGATTTGATGTTATGTTAGACCTCCCAGCCCTTACTTCAACAGAATATTTCTAAAACATCTCTTCGCCCAATTCCATCCTAAACTGTAAGGCCGCCTGTCAATGGCCGTGACAGAATATCACTAGTGATATTCCGCCATGGAAGAGGAGAGGGGAGCACTGTAAGGTTTCTGCGATAAGCCTATCTAATTGATAGGCTCACCACGGAGAATTGCAGCATGCCGTGATTTTAATCACGCGAGCGGAGAATCGTTATGATTCTCTGCTCGTGGACATCGGGCTGCGCTTTCCATAGTTATCCTAAGGAAAGCGTGTCTTGCGAACTCTGCGGGCGATTTTTCGCCATGGAGCTTGCTATAACATCTCGTCGTGGGGGAGCAGGGTGGAGAACTGACAGGTCTCCGCGGTGAGCCTATTGATGGGCTCAACGCGGAAAATCGCAGCATGCTGCGATTTGAATCCCACAAGCGGTTTCCTTTATTTCATCTCATTTTTTCTGACACCATTCACTTCTAGATGGTGAATGATGGATAACAGGCTGACATCTTTTTACCTTTCCTTCTAATTGTTAGGTGCACTGTTCAGACACAATGTTCTGCTTCTGGGTCTGGGTCTGGCAAATATGGGTGTTGTCCCATTCTGTCTGTTCCCTGAGCTTATATTCACTCTCTTCCAGCACTCCCAGGATTAATAGCTTCTGGTCTCCTGTTCAGCTGATGCTCCTTTTCTAATCACCATCCTATATAGCTGCCCTGGGTCTTTCAGACCTTGCTGCAGTGTTGTTGAGAGTTTGTTACCTTCACGTCATGTCCAGCCACTGCTTCAGCAGTTACCTTGCGTTCTGCATTGTTCATTCGTGTACTTTGTGGTCTGTTATTCCCGTTGTCCGCTTTTCTGTTTATCCTTGTCAGCTTGTTACTCCTTTGTTTCATCTTTGTCCTATAGGTGTTCTGGCCCGCCAGGGTAAGTCAGCGCCTATAGGAAGACCATGGGGACGTCCTTATCAGGACGAGTGCTCCGATTATAGGCAGGGGTTTCCCTCTTCTGGTTATCAGTTCAGGGCAAGATACCTTCCCTAGTTTCCATCGGTATACAGGGCTCTGTTCATCTGGTATCTTACCTCCCACGCTGGGGTTGGCTGTCAGCCGTGCTGGTTTGGATCTTCACCTATCCTGTAGGTTGACACAGTGGTTCCACATCCACCATCCTTACACTAATTATGCAAACTTTGCATTTTTTGATATGCAACAACATGTTGTCCATCTTGACTTAGTTTTGTAGTTCCAAGATCACTTCCTTTCTGTACATTCACATAAGTTCCATACATATCTGGTTTGTTTTAGAAGCAGATTGACTAATTGGGTGAGGTAGAATAGTCCAAGGGTGCTCCTACACAGGACAACTGTTAAGCGCTTAAGCCCCTGTTCACTGTCCCAGCGACTACTGTTTCTGTGCTTTTACACAGGAGCGATAGTCGTTCAGGGTATAGAGGCAAAGCGTGCAGGAGATCTCTTCTGGACACCCCTTACATTCACTGTGTACAGGCTGTTGTTCCTAGCCTGTTGTCACACAGAGAGAAGTCGCAAACTAGTCACCTTGCTGAAACATAGCAACCAATGGTGTCTGGCTGCTGACGCTGCATGGGGGCAAGGCACAATACCTGAAGGTGTGAACAGAAGTATAGTGAAAAAGCAGGCTGGAGTCAGGACTGGCAGGACAGGTGCCTAAATGAGGTCCAGTCTGTAACTCAGCTCAGGCAGCAAGCAATAGCTGAGTCCAGAATACAAAACCGAGGTCAGGGAACAGAGAAGGCAGAATGGTCAATAAGGCAAGGGTCAGAACCAGGAATACATATGAAGAGAGGTTTTGTCAGAATGGCTAATGAGACCAGTTGCTTAGGCATCCACCCTAGGGTGTGGATGTCTAATATAGCAGATGCCGGCTGGTTATTGGTGGGGGACAGAATTAACCCCTTGAGTGGCACGCCCGGAAAAGTTCCGGGACGAGCTCCACTGCTCATAGCAACATAGTCCGGAATATTCCCGGGCTATGTATCACTATGGGAGCTGCAGAGCACAATGCCACAAGCTGTGACAGTGTGCTCTGCCTGCACAGTCCCACAGAGAACAAAGCAAGGGCTTTGAAAAACCAGCAGAAGATATTGCCGACATGTCGGCAATGTCCTGCTTTGTTTACAGGTTGCCATAGAGACCATCGGCTTGTCAGAAGCAAGCCGATGGTCTCTGTGGCAGGGAGAGCTGGTGCTTGGCTGTCAGAGGACAGCTAGGTACCAGCTCTTACAGCAGAGATCAGAGAAAACCTCCGATCTCTGCTGTGTTAACCCTTTACATGCTGCAGTCTATGTGACTGCAGCATGTAAAGGGCTGTCACTGCAGCATGTAAAGGGCTGTCACCATCGGACCCCTGGAATGTGATCAGGGGTCCTGATGGGTCCCTGTGGAAGTCCCCTAAAGGGACAAAAAAAAATAAAAAATTTTAAAAAAATTTAACAAAAAAAAAAATTGCAACTTGTCCCGCAAAAAACAAGCCCTCATATGGCCATGTCAATGGAAAAATGAAAAAGTTATGGCTCTTGAGACGCAACTGCAAAACTAGTTGAAATTCAATGATAAGACCATTTTAAAAAAACCTGCCCTGGTGGGCACGACAGGGTGGTAGGAAACCTGCCACTCAAGGGGTTAAAGAACGCACTGGCCCTTTAGAATAGAGGGCAGGAGCGTGTGCACAAGTCCTACAGGAAGAGGTTTGGGACCGAGCAGAGATGGAAGAAGACCATACAACAGGCAGCGGCGTCTGACTGCTGGTCCCGGAACAGGTGAGCGATGGTGCAGTGCTGTGACAAATGCCCATAGCTTTGGGTTACGATGACTGCTTGGGTCAAAGGACTCACTGTCAGCAAAAGTTGTGTATGTGTTAGCAAATGCGAAGTCATGGTACAAAATTATCTAAGAAAAGATTGGTGTGGGTTCTTTGACCAATGCATTCTAAAAGTTTGTTTTACAACTGTTCCCTACTAAATTACATTGGCCTGGAAAACATTATCTCGTACTTAGTGGGTTGCCATTTCTTACTCCAGGAAAATGTAGAAGCTGCAATGAACTGGTTAGCAAAACAATTCACTTCTAGTACTATTAGATCTATCAGATGCATGTCAAAAATGTACAAAGTATGTGATACAGTTGTTATCCTCAGACTAAGGCCACTCTCGCAAGCCATTTTGATTGTGGCGTTTTACCGCAATTTTACCGGTCTTCGACAGCGTTTTTAACGCAACATATCATTGTGCTGGGTGATAAAGTGCAATAAAAAGTGCAAAGACGCGCCAAAATCATTAGAAAACGCCACGTTCAAGTGCAGATCTGCGAAGCCCCATTGAAATCAAGTGTGCACTGAAAGACTAAAAGTCTCGCCATCCTCTTTCTCCTGCAGTCCTGCCATCTCCTCCCACAAACATGCATCTGTCGCTCCATCCCATTCAGCAAACAGGATCAGGTGTGTAGCAGGGAGGACACTTCTAATTCATGCTGTATCCCCTCTCCTTCTTCAGGTACCTAAGTTTTATTCTTTTAAACTGGGCATGAAAGGGTGTTTGGAACAAAGATGTCTATCTCCACAGGATGGAGTGCAATCAGCATCACATAGGCACCATGACCACATTCGCAGGGGTCTGATTCTACAAGTACACCAGCACCTTGCAGGAGCAGAGCTCACCTGCCTCTTTCTCTCCACCCCTTGTTTGTCGGATCGTCAGTTATCACGTGGCACAGGGAGCGGTCAAGCTCACCCCTTGCAATGACATGAAGGATGACAACCCGACAAACAAGGGGGAGGAGTACGAACCCAATCAGGGTTCCAGTTGTTAGTGAAGCTGTCAATCACCTGAGTGTCTGTACCACCTCAATAATCTGTCTCATTATGCGTATTGTTTTTATGATACACTGATAATTTTGGGATTTACTAAAAAAAAAAAAAATTACTATTTTAAGTCTGTAGGCACTTTTGTGTCACTCTTTATTTGGTACAAACAGGTACTTTTCACGTCATGCATCATTTAATGTATGAAAGGCATTTACGTAATTACTTTCCATGGTTTAATTTACACCTTTGCATACTGAAATATTGATGAGCAACATAACACATTCCATTTCCAAGGTGGACCTTCACTTTAAATTAATGGCTTATTTAATTAAATACTATGAGATAATTGGTTATTCCAGCTTAATTAACTTTGTGGTGAATGATCCATAGCAAGACACTTGGTTGCCATACAGGCCTCCCACATCATAAGGCTCTTGGTGTCCTACTGAGTATGTGAACATTTTGGTTCATTAAAGCGGCCCTTTGGTCCTGGACAAAGATGAACGCACAGCTTCTCTGACTAGCTGATGCACACGGTGCATTAGTATGCATCATTAGCCAAAGACTGCACAGTGGCTTTGTGTGACTAGTGTTGTCCATGTGAACAGCATTGGCCAATCAGATCAACATGTAGCGGAGAAACAAAGATGGCTGAACTGCTTCACTGACTATCTGATGCATATTGTGCATTAGTATACGTTGGTAGTCTAAGGGTTCCTGCACACTGGCGAGAGCGATATCAGTCCGTGATTCACAGCCCAATATCACTCTCACAAACCTTCTAAAAGCCCCTGGATGTAAGGCGTTTTCATGTCAAAACAGCCCCGCATCATTGCGGGGGGGGGGTCCCTTCATCCCATTGCTTTCAATGGGGCTGCAGCAGCAGTGGCCCCATTGAAAGCAATGGGATGAAGGGACCCCCCCCCCCCCCCGCAGTGATGCGGCAGCAGGGGATTCCTTCAGCCTGGCAGGGATGTGAGGCTGTCACATTCAGGGGTTTAACTTTGTTCTCAATAGGTTCGGGGGCAGCAGCGCCGGCCCCATTGAAAGCAATGGGAGAACATTCTGATCTCCTGCCTCTGCTGTGACAGCTGTGTCAGGGGATTCCTTCATCCCTGTGGGGAGTCCCCTCATCACTGAACACCCTACCGCTGCTGTCACAGTGTTCAGTGATGAGGGGACTCCTACGATGTTCTCCCTATGTTTTCAATGGGGCCAGCACTGCTTCTGCCGGCCCCATTGAGAACAAGGTGAAACCCCTGAATGCAAAAGCCTCACATCCCTGCCACGCTGAAGGAATCCCCTGCAGCTGCTGCTGCCGCCGGCCCCATTGGAGACAATGGGCGATATCACAAAAAGAATCAGCATGCTGCAATTTTTTTTTCACGCAGCATCGCAGGAGTGAAAACATTGCAAATGAGAATGAAACCATTGAAATTCATTGGTTTCATAATTATGCATTCTCATTCACGGTCGCAGCGCAAGAAAATCGCCCAATTTTCTCGCCAGTGTGGAGGCACCCTAAGGCTGCTGCCGTATTACACAGCAGCGTTTCTCCCCTGCAAAACACAGGTGGAGAGATGCTGATTGCAGCTGCCAGGAACCGTCTGCAATCAGTATATCTCCTCCTGTATTTGCTGTGTAATAGCAGCCTTAGGGCTCTTTCCCACGAGCGTAGGCGTTTTTAAGTGCGCCTGCCAGCGACGTAAAAACGCGTGAACAGGCGCACAAATCTAATGTTTGTGTGCCCGTTCAGCCAGCATAGGCCTGGTGCATATACGCTGAGGCCGCAATCCCGTTGCCTCCTCTTCCCTCCCCTCGCTAGCTCACCTCCTTTCTCCTTCCCTCCAGCTGTTTGCAATTTAAGTGGGCGGGACAGAGCTAAGCACCCACCCCCTCCCTGTCCCTTGTCTGCAACTAGCAATGGGAGGTGGTGGAGCAGGGGCGGAGCTTAGCTCCGCCCCCATTTAACCCCATCTTATTGCAAACAGTCGGAGGGGAGTAGAGAAGGGTGAGGGAGTTTAGCAGTCACACCTCTCTCCCACCTCCCTTCTTCAGCCGCAGTCATTGGCTCCCATAGGAGCCTATACAGCGGCTGACGTTTTCCGGGCACAAAGATGGTTCCAGGACTATCCTTGCTGCCCGGCATAAAAGAAACCGGCGCTATATTTGCCGATCGGGCGCATTTATGCCATGGAAATATGTATGTGTTATCTGATGCATTGGACTCCAATGCATCAGATGGTAGCATATATCGTCCGGCCGTGAAAACGGTGGTTGATATACGCTCATGTGAATAAGCCCTTAGACTACAAATGTGTACTAATGCGCAGTATGCATCAGGTAGTCAGAGAAGCAATTCAGCCATCCTTGTTTTCACAGGCCCAGAGGGTCACTTTAAATAAGGTATCTCACCAAAAACATGTATAAGTGTACAACCACTGGAGCCCTCAGGTATCATGAGAATGGTTCACCACAATTTTCCTGGCTGAAGGCAGCAGTAATGTGCATGCATGACCACTGCTCCATTCACTTCTATGGGATTGAGGGAGATAGTTGAGTGCATTCCTTAGCTACAGTATCTCCATAGAGAGTGAGCGGAGCAGTGGTCATGCATGCACACCACCTCTCCATTCACAGGGTGCACTGTTCTCGTGATCCTTGGGAGTTCCAGCGGTCATACATGTATCACCCAGCCTGTGGACAGCTGCAAAACGTATTTAATGGATAATTCATTTAAGGTAGGTGTACATCATGTTTTAGCATCCTGTTGTGGTGCAAATATAGTTGGCTATTTGTAGCCCTCCATTTTGTATTTTATTGTAATACAAGCCTACAGTATATAAAATTACTATTTATGTTCCTTTATCCTCCATTTTGTATCTTAAATGTGAAATGCTATGAATACTCCTGTGGACTTTAAACCTGTTTGATGTAGGCTTAGTTATCCAAAACAGTGGTAATTGAATCAACTAATTGCATTAACTACAATTCCGTTTGTATAGGTTTGTTTGAGCTCTGTCCATATACATTGTATCACCATGAATCTGTTGAGTCTTGTTAATCCTGTGATACCATCATCATTGTCTAGGGAATTTAGTTTTGTTGATTCTGAACCTTCCATCAATGAATCTGGCTACTTCAGATGGGGGGGGGGGGGGCTCAGATTGATAACATCTTGGTTGCAAAGCTTGGAGCATATGGCATATGACTCAGCAAGTTATAGTGTATAAAATAGGAGAATAATGCAGATCAGAAGCATCTTGTACCTGTAAGGTGAAGACGATCTCTTACAGTGTTGGTCCATGAAACCTGTCTGCTTTTCACTGTTGCTTCTCCAGTGAAAAGATGAACTCCAGGCAGAAGTATTTAAAGGGGTTGTCCCGCGCCGAAACGTTTTGTTTTTTTTTCAATAGCCCCTCCGTTCGGCGCGAGACAAACCCGATGCATGTGTTGAAAAAAAATACCGGATAGTACTTACCCGAATCCCCGCGCTCCGGTGACTTCTTACTTACCTTGCGAAGATGGCCGCCGGGATCTTCACCCTCGGTGGACCGCAGGTCTTCTGTGCGGTCCATTGCCGATTCCAGCCTCCTGATTGGCTGGAATCGGCACACGTGACGGGGCGGAGCTACGAGGAGCAGCTCTCCAGCACGAGCAGCCCCATTCAACACGGAGAAGACCGGACTGCGCAAGCGCGTCTAATCGGGCGATTAGACGCTGAAAATTAGACGGCACCATGGAGACGGGGACGCTAGCAACGGAACAGGTAAGTGAATAACTTCAGTATGGCTCATATTTAATGCACGATATATATTACAAAGTGCATTAATATGGCCATACAGAAGTGTATACCCCAACTTTGTTTCGGGGGACAAGCCCTTTAAGGCTGTAAGTATGTCTCTGTAGGTCTTTTGTATTGTAAAGTGTGTTTATGTCTTATCACTTGCCATATATCACCTATTTTTATGTAATTGTTTTATTATCATTTATTCATTTGTATTAATAAATTTTGTTGAATCAACCCACTTGTCCTTCTTTAAAGCCGTATCCGAACTTGTTCCCTTTCAATTGGCAAAACACCAGCTGAAATGTACTTTTTATTATGATAAAAAAAGCAAAACAGATGTCAAACAGGACAATGGAATGTTTTATTATCTTGTAGCATCCTGTTGCCATAGACTAGCATTATACAAAAAACACCAAAATGGATAGGTCATAATCCTGTAGTTGAACAGAAAATGAAACTGTATCTGCTTTTCTGTCCTGTGAAAAAAATGGGATCAAGGCAAAAAATTTGTCAGAGAGAAGTGCAGACTTTAAACCTTGACAGAAGCCCCACGATAACGCATTCATTCGAAGAGTAAAAATCAAATCTATGTTTTAACAGGATACTAAAATGTGAATCTAGCCCTAAGCTGGTTTCAGATGATCGTATTGTAACACGTCTGTAATACGGATCCATAATACAGCCTTGTTACAGATGACATATGTCTTCAGTATTTGCCGTAGTATATTTCACTTTATACTGGGTAAATCCGTATTTGCCGAATTGAAAGTAATAGCAATACGGAAGTAAATCGGCAAAAAAATCCGTCACGCTACTTTAAAAAAATGGCTGTGAAAAAAACGAACATGTGAATAGATACATAGGTCTACATTAGCCCCAGAACAATAATTGCTGAGACAACCTGTTGGGCATGTGCGGTTCTGAAGGATTTACATTGGGTTTTAGCTCCCTAGAATCTACTGTTCTTGACATATTTGCAAAATATCTGAATATAGATGCGCTAACAGACAATGCATGCCTCATGTAATTGAGGCTACAATACTGACTGGCTGGCCTCATAATGAGTATCTCCTTAATTACCAAGGCATAAGGCTAGTCCCTGAAAATTGTTGGTGTCAACTTGGAACAACCATGCTTTTCTCATGGACAACTGTATGTTGTCTGCTCTACAGTTGGCTCAAGCAGAAACCTGTATATACTTGCTCTGGAAAACAAGACAGGAAATGTAGTCTACCCAACAGTGCTGTCTTAGATTAAAAAAAATAAGATTGGAAATAGACCCGTGCGAAACCAGGTAATTCTGCTAGTATGCCATAAATATATAATTGTCTGGACCTCATCGATAACACTGGCGAACAAAATTTTTGGTGACTGAGATATCAGAACTTTTTGGGGGTATTTTGGGGTCATATATTCCGAAAATGACATTGATTTTTCTCCATTGGGTCTGCTTTTTCAAGCTATGACATATGTCCATATAAATGTACACATATTGTATTCTAAATGTAATGCCTGCCAATTAAAAGCTGAAAGTACAAAGATAAATCCCAAGAAGCCTTGAACATGAAGAAAACAACATTTTAAAAAAAATTTTCATTTAGACATTTCGATGAAACTACATTTTAGTGATTTTTTGCGATTTATTCCTGGTCATTCGCTCTAGATGTTTCACCAGTAGTCCACCATCATATGCGTAGCCCATCGTCTGCAGTACTGTTCTTCAATGGTCCTTATTTCCTGGTGAAATCGTTCATCATTTAGATCACCAAGACAACCTAGAAATCCATCTAAAATGACTGCAGGTCCTGCAATGTGATACTCATGTTACAACCAAGTGTTCAGAAACAGAAGTGAGCATATTCTTCACAAGTTCACCGTAGTTTACGGCCTTATAGTTCCCAAGGAAATGCTTTACAACCATACAAAACAGCGATCACGCATGTGCCTCAAAGCTGTCCACTGAATCTTGGAAATGCTGGTCTTAGACTGGTAGAGTTGGAAGGGACCTCCAGGGTCATCGAGTCCAACCCCCTGCTCAGTGCAGGATTCACTAAATCATCCCAGACAGATATTTGTCCAGCCTTTGTTTGAACACTTCCATTGAAGGAAAAACTAGCCACCTCCCGTGGTAACCTGTTCCACTCATTGATCACCCTCACTGTCTAATATCTAATTTGTGTCTCCTCCCTTTCAGTTTTATCCCATTGCTTCTAGTCTTTCCTTGTGCAAATGAGAATAGGGCTGATCCCTCTGCACTGTGACAGCCCTTCAGATATTTGTAGACCGCTATTAAGTCTCATCTCGGCCTTCTTTTTTGCAAGCTAGACATTCCCAGATCCTTTAACCGTTCCTCATAGGACATGATTTGCAGACCGCTCACCATCTTGGTAACTCTTCTCTGAACTTGCTCCAGTTTGTCTATGTCTTTTTTAAAGTGGGGTGCCCAGAACTGGAAGCAGTATTCCAGATGAGGTCTGACTAAGGAAGAGTCGAGGGTGTTAATTACCTCACGTGATCTAGACTCTCTGCTTCTCTTAATACATCCCAGAATGTATTGTGTTTGCCTTTTTGGCTGCTGCATCACATTGTTGACTCATGTTCAGTCTATGATCTATTAGTATACCCAAGTCTTTTTAACATGTGCTGCTGCTTAGCCCAATTCCTCCTATTCTGTATGTGCTTTCTTCATTTTTCTTGCCCAGATGTAGGACTTTGCATTTCTCCTTGTTAAATACCATGTTGTTAGTCACTGCCCACTGTGCAAGCTTCCCTAGATCTTTTTGATTACTCTCTCTCTTCGCTGGTGTTAGCTATCCCTCCTAGCTTTGTGTTGTCGGCAAATTTGAGCAGTTTCCCATCAATTCCCTCCTCCAGATCATTTATAAAAATGTTGAACAACACTGGGCCTAGGACAGAGCCTTGTGGTACCCCACTTGATACTTTCTTCCACTTGGATGTGCAGCCATTTATGACCTCTCTTTAAATACGATCACTCAGCCAGTTGTGAATCCACCTTACAGTTGCCTTGTCAATCCTCTATTTGGTCATTTTTTTCAATAAGTATAGTATGAGATATACTATATGCACTGCATTTCCCTGATCAACCTGGTCGGTGATTCTGCCATAGAAGGAAATTAGAGTCGTCTGGCATGACTTGTTTGTTACAAACCCATGCTGGCTCTGGTTAATTATTACTCAATTTTCCATTTTCATCCAAGTATTTGCATACATGCTGTTTAATAATTTGTTCAAATATCTTTCCCGGTATAGAAGTCAGGCTCACAGGCCTGTAGTTTCCTGGATCCACATTCTTGCCTTTTTTGAAGATGGACACAAATTTGCCCTTTTCCAATCTTCTGGGACTTCTCCTGTTCTCCAGGAATTTTCAAAGATTATGGCGAGTGGTTCAGCAATTACCTCCGCTGCTTCCTTTAGTATCCTAGGATGTAACCATTCCTCTGCTTTTCAGATAGCCTGCATTATTTTATTCCCCCAATAGCACAGGGAAGATCAGTTAATGTTTCATCTACTTTCTGAGAGAAAACAGATACAAAATAGGAATTTAAAAGTTCGGCCTTCTCAACATCATTCTTAACCAATTCGCCATTTTCATCTTGTAAGCATCCAATAGCATTTTTGACTTTTCTTTTGCTTTTGACATACCCCCAAAATCCTTTTTTATTGCTTTTGGCCTCTGCAAGCCTCAATTCATTATTAGCTTTAGCTTTTCTGACACTTGCCCTACAGTTTCTTCCTTTTTAACATGTGTGCAAGTTCTGTGTTCATCCATCCTGGTCTCTTTAAATGCTTCCCATTCTTCCTTCTTTTAGGGATTGTTAACGATTGTGCTTTGAGAATCTCATTTCACAATATTTCCCAACCTTCTTGGACATTTCTGTCCTTAAGAACATCCAGCCATTGGAGCTTCCTACCCTCTTTTTGAGTTAATTGAAATATGCCTTTCTGCCTTTCTTTCATGAGTTCCCAGATTTGTGGTCCATCGAATTTACCTGCTTTTAGCTTCTCCATGTTCAGCACAGGAAAGTTTCTACATTTATAGCCAAAACACATTACCGTATTTTTCGTTCTATAAGACGCACTTTTTTTCCCTCCACAGTGGGGTAAAAAAGTCTGTGCATCCTATAGAGCGAACATGCTGCAATCTGACCTGACCGGCAGCTGAAACGAATTGTAAATCCTTTTCTGAGCTGCCGGCCGTTTGCATACAAAGCAGGAGAGCAGAGTGGCCAACAACAGCTGTTGTACTGGCGGGCACCTCCTGCTATGGAGACAGTCTGATAAACATTGCAGGTCTGATAGATAGCAGCGCCCAGTGCTCAAACAAACAGCTGATTAATGAGAGGGAACTGCTGCTCCCCCTCATCAGTCAGCTGTAGGGAGATCATGCCATCTCAGTCCATAGTTGCACCCCTCAGGATGGTATTTTCCTGAGCTCTCTGGTGAGGTTGGAAAGCACATAAAGCAGAGATCAGAGGACCTGTAGCCGGGGTCATTGCTGCTGCCTGGATGGGACATTTGACATTCCCACACTTGCTGAGCAGGTGCAGACAATGACACCTGGGGCGTGATGCAGATTAAAGAACTCTGTGCACCCCATAGTATCCCAGGGAAAAGCATGATCACAGACAGGATAACAGGAGAGGGGGAGTATGGCCTCATATCCACGGTTGGGTCGGGTTGTGTGGGCGAGAGCCCCACCACGGAATCCCGCCCTGCGTGCAGCATGAGGACAATGCTTACCAGTCCGGATGCGTGTCGGTTGTCCGTTGTCTCCTCCGTGCATGTGAGCAGGCACGCCGGCATATGGGTGGGCCCGCCAGTCAGCACGCCCCCCGCACATGAAGATGTTGTTTTTTTTAAAAACCTCCTGCTTTCACGCGAGACCCGCAGCACACCCGGCGTGACAGTTCCGGGTGTGCCGCAGATCGGACAGCTTCCATTGACTTAAAGGAAAGCCATGTTTGCAGGATCCGCAGCAAAATGGAGCATGCTGCCATTTGTTTTCCGGTCTGGAAAACAAACCCGCATGCTTTAATATAAGCTGCGGGCACCCATGATTGTCTATGCACTGCTTGAACTCCGGATCATCCGCACGGGTGCCCTAACGTGGATCCCGGAATTCAAACCGGCCCGTGGACATGACCCCTTAAACAGCAACAGGAAGCCAGGGAGGTAGGACACCATGAGATCTAAGCAAATGGACAATACTTATCTGCTGGCTGCATAGCAGAGGGGGAGGAGAGGGGGAAGAGAGCTGCCTGTATGGTGTATACATTGGTGCCTAGTTGTGCACAAATGTATAACACCATACCTCACCATAATAAGACATGCCATGTAGGATCCTGAAAAGTTGAGTGACAACTAATGGAATTCTCATTACATTGTCACTAAACTCTTCAAGGATCCTGAATGTCAGCTACAGAGTTATGCAAGCATGTATAGCACATGCATTGATATAACTAGTCAAACATGGCCTTCAGGGATCCTTGAAAGCTGGGTGACAAGTAATAAGATCACCATAGGCGTACCGGCAGGGGGTGCCGGGGTCGCAACGGCGACCCGGCCCTTGCGCTTGAGGGGGCCCAGGGGCCCCCCTCCAGCATATACTGCTTTACTTTCACTTCGTGCTGTCGGCCGCCGCTTGCTAAGTTAGTGCGGTCCGGCCGGCCGACAGCATGAGCCAGAGAGTAGAGTAGGAGAAGGGAGGGGGAGGACTTGAAGAGAAGACAGGAGAAGAGGAGGGGGTAGGGGAAAGAGCAGAGAGGACACAGAAGCAGACTCACCGCACACGGGCACAGCACAGCATGGCATCGAGTGCAGCAGGGATGAGGTCATCTCCCTGCTGCTTCAGTCCTGCCAACACTGTGTACAGCTGCCCTCCTCAGCAGAGAGGTAATCCGGGCACCAGGGTATGTATCTGCTTGTCTGCCTGTCTGTATGTCTTTCCATGTGTCTATCTATCTATCTATCTATCTATCTATCTATCTATCTATCTATCTATCTATCTATCTCATATCTATCTATCTTATCTATCTTATATATCCTATCTATCTTATCTATCCTATCTATCTCATATCTATCTATCTATCTATCTATCTATCTATCTATCTCATATCTATCTATCTATCTAATATCTATCTATCAATCTATCTCATATCTATCTATCTCATATCCATCTATCTATCTATCTATCTCATATCTATCTATCTCATATCTATCTATCTATCTCATATCTATCTATCTATCTCATATCCATCTATCTATCTCATATCTATCTATCTATCTTATCTATCTCATATCTATCTATCTATCTATCTATCTATCTATCTTATATCTATCTATCTGATCTATCTTATCTATCCTATATATCATATCTATCTCATATCTATCTATCTATCTATCTCATATCTATGTATCTCATATCTATCTATCTTATCTATCTATCTTATATCTATCTATCTATCTATCTCATATCTATCTATCTATCTTATATCTATCTTATCTATCCTATATATCATATCTATCTCATATCTATCTATCTATCTTATATCTATCTTATCTATCCTATATATCATATCTATCTCATATCTATCTATCTATCTTATCTATCTACCTCATATCTATCTTATCTATCTCATATCTATCTATCTTATATCTATCTATCTTATATCTATCTATCTATCTCATATCTATCTATCTTATATCTATCTATCTATCTGATCTATCTTATCTATCCTATATATCATGTCTATCTCATATCTATCTATCTCATATCTATCTATCTCCTATCTATCTATCTATCTATCTCTCTATCTCATATCTATCTATCTATCTCTCTCTCTCCTATCTCTCTCCTATCTATCTCTCTATCTAGCTCATCTATCTATCTTATCTATCTATCTTATCTATCCTATATATCCTATCTATCTATCTATCTATCTAGCTAGCTAGCTATCTATCTCATATCTATCTTTCTATCTTATATCTATCTATCTATCCTATATATCTCATATCTATCTATCTATCTATCTATCTATCTATCTATCTATCTATCTATCTATCTATCGCATATCTATCTATCTAGCTAGCTATCTATCTCATATCTATCTATCTATCCTATATATCCTATCTATCTCATATCTATCTATCTCTCTATCTCATATCTATCTATCTATCTTCTATCTATCTATCTATCTCATAGCTGTCTCTCTATCTCATATCTATCTATCCTATATATCCTATCTATCTATCTATCTATCTATCTATCGCATATCTATCTATCTAGCTATCTCATATCTACCTAGCTATCTCATATCTGTCTATCTATCTCATATCTGTCTATCTATCTATCTATCTCATATCTATCTATCTATCTCATATCTATCTATTTATCTATCTATCTATCTCATATCTATCTATCTCATATCTATCTATCTCATATCTATCTATCTATCTAGCTCATATCTATCTATCTATCTCCTATCTATCTATCTATCTCATATCTATCTATCTATCTATCTATCTATCTTATCTATCCTATGTATCCTATCTATCTTATATCTATCTATCCTATATATTCTGTCTATCTATCTATCTAGCTATCTATCTTATATCTATCTATCTATCTTATATCTATCTATCTTATCTATCTTATCTATCCTATATATCCTATCTATCTATCTCCTATCTATCTATCTATCTATCTATCTATCTATCTCATATCTATCTATCTCTCTATCTCATATCTATCTATCTATCTCTCTCCTATCTATCTATCTCTCTATCTATCTAGCTCATCTATCTATCTTATCTATCTATCTTATCTATCCTATATATCCTATCTATCTTATCTATCCTATATATCCTATCTATCTCCTATCTATCTATCTATCTCATATCTATCTATCTATCTAGCTAGCTATCTATCTCATATCTATCTTTCTATCTTATATCTATCTATCTATCCTATATATCTCATATCTATCTATCTATCTATCTATCTATCTATCTATCTATCTATCTATCTATCGCATATCTATCTATCTAGCTAGCTATCTATCTTATATCTATCTATCTATCCTATATATCCTATCTATCTCATATCTATCTATCTCTCTATCTCATATCTATCTATCTATCTTCTATCTATCTATCTCATATCTGTCTCTCTATCTCATATCTATCTATCTATCTTATATCTATCTATCTATCTTATATCTATCTATCCTATATATCCTATCTATCTATCTATCTATCTATCGCATATCTATCTATCTATCGCATATCTATCTATCTATCGCATATCTATCTATCTATCTAGCTATCTCATATCTATCTAGCTATCTCATATATGTCTATCTATCTCATATCTGTCTATCTATCTATCTCATATCTATCTATCTATCTCATATCTATCTATCTATCTATCTATCTCATATCTATCTATCTCATATCTATCTATCTAGCTCATATCTATCTATCTATCTCCTATCTATCTATCTATCTATCTTATCTATCCTATATATCCTATCTATCTTATATCTATCTATCCTATATATTCTATCTATCTATCTAGCTATCTATCTATCTTATATCTATCTATCTATCTATCTTATATCTATCTATCTATCTTATATCTATCTATCTTATCTATCTTATCTATCCTATATATCCTATCTATCTTATATCTATCTATCCTATATATTCTGTCTATCTATCTATCTAGCTATCTATCTCATATCTATCTATCTATCTATCTATCTATCTATCTATCTATCTATCTTATATCTATCTATCTATCTATCTATCTTATATCTATCTATCTATCTATCTTATATCTATCTAATATATCCTATCTATCTATCTATCTATCTATCTATCTCATATCTATCTATCTATCTATCTTATCTATCTATCCTATCTATCTATCTTATCTATCCTATATATCCTATCTATCTTATCTATCCTATATATCCTATCTATCTTATATCTATCTATCCTATATATTCTATCTATCTATCTATCTATCTCCTATCTATCTCTCTATCTCATATCTATCTATCTCATATCTATCTATCTAGCTATCTATCTTATATATCTATCTATCTTATATATCTATCTATCTTATATCTATCTATCTATTGCATATCTATCTATCTATCTTATCTATCCTATCTATCTGTCTATCTATCTCATATCTATCTAGCTATCTCATATCTATCTAGCTATCTCATATCTATCTAACTATCTCATATCTTTCTATCTATCTCATATCTTTCTATCTATCTCATATCTGTCTATCTATCTCATATCTGTCTGTCTATCTCATATCTGTCTGTCTATCTATCTATCTCTCACTCTTAGGCCGCATGCCCACTTGCAAGCACGGATTTCACTGCTTAATCCCGCAGTGAAATCCGTCCATGCCCGCGGACATGGAGAGGGAAAATACATTACACTCACCTCTCTGGACGCTGCGGGGCTCTCCTCTGTGCAGACCTGATCTTCTTTCTTCCGGTCGGCGGACGTGCTCGGCATGCCGGCAGCGTGCCGCGTGCATGTGCACCAATATTTTTAAAAAATGTCCTCTTCTCCCGCGTATCCGCAGCACAGCACAAAAACAGCTGCGGCTGTGCCGCGGATACGAACGGCTTCCATTGGCTTCAATGGAAGCCGCGGGAGCCGTCCGTGTGGCAGATCCGCAGGAAAATAGAGCATGCTGCGATTTCTTTCTGTGCGTGTGACCCGCACTCTGGGAAGGAATCCCATCTGCATGCTTTTAGCTGCCCTAGCGATGCCAATGCATCCCTATGGGCAGTAAGATGCACGGATCTCCTGTGCGGGTCCACATGCGGATTTTATAAATAAAATCCACACGTGGACATTGGCCCTGAGGCATAGCCAAGGGGCGAGGGGGAAAAGGGCCTGGGGGGGGGGGGGGGGGGGGGGGGGGGGGGGTCCCGAGCTGAACTTTTGCACCCGGGTCCCTGAGCCTTTAGGTACGCCCCTGAAGATCACCATTACATTTACACTCCGTTTTCCTGGATCCTGTATGGCAGGTTGACGAGTGGTATATACTTAATTCTGAGGTGGTACTACTGCTCTTTATTCCTCCTGTAATACCTCCCTGTCTGGTCTGGGTGAGTTCAAAATATTTTTTTCCTATTTTCCTCCTCTACTACCTAGGTGCGTTTTATCATCAGGTGTGTTATAGAGCGAAAAATACGGTACATTTTCTCTGCAATGTCTTTACACATTGTTTCATCAAACCAAGTTTGATGTGCTGTGGTGGCGATATGTACCATATGTACTAATAGTAGGCAAATGCTGGCGGGAAAATAAAGTGTGTATATTTAACAAAAATAGACAATGACATCATGAATATCTCAATAACTAGAGCTCGTAGAACGAGATGGATGGTATTTTCGGTATCGGCAGCACAAAATTACCCATAATCGGAGTAATCCCAGGCACCATGAAAAAATAATTTTTTTGTTTTCTCCAATGTAATTAGTGGCTGTCATGCTGCAGTATTCTGGTCAGTATTTTGCATCTGTACTTGTAATACAAAACCAGGAGTAAGATATAAACAGGAAAAGTATAATGGAAAGATATGTACCTTCTCCATTTTTTGGACTCGCTCCTGGTTTTGACATACAAATAGTGATGCAAAATACACAGACTCAGATTTAGAGATCTGTCAGGTTAGGTTAATCACGTTACTAAAAGTTATGTAACTATGGCTGAAAACACTATGCATTTTTACTGCTTTTTTCCAGGATTCCTTGTACTTTGCACCCAAGTTAGAGTTGTAAAGAGGAGTCAGTTACCAGAGAAGAGATATTGCCCTCCATTGCTACATTAACCATGGATTTCAGTCCTTAGGCTACATGTGTTCCTATTAGTGTTTATCTGCATTGCTGGACTCCTTGTGAGTTTCTGAAAACAGGGTTTTCTCTGTATTGTTCTGCTGCTGTGCCTGTGTACTGTACACACACCAGGCCCACAGAGTAACAGCATAAACAATGGGAGCCTAGAAAGATTAGCTTTGCCTTGCATTCCTTATTGATCATATGTTTTTGAATAGACAGGAGATCTTGTCAGTAACTCATTAGCCTGGAACTCCTTGTTTCTGTAGCTGGATATACTGAAAGCTACCATCAGATGTACAACTATTTGTCTGATGACCATATTACAAAAACAGAACCGAACAAGGATTGTCCAGTCTGAAAGTAGAGTGTAAAATGTTCACCCTAAATCTAAAAAGGTTTAAAATGTTGTGTGATTAATTTCTTGATATATTTTAATATTGATCAGAGCTCAGTTTATCTTAATAAAGGATAGCAGAGGTGA
The DNA here is from genome assembly GCF_035609145.1 of Eleutherodactylus coqui. Classification (NCBI taxonomy): domain Eukaryota; kingdom Metazoa; phylum Chordata; class Amphibia; order Anura; family Eleutherodactylidae; genus Eleutherodactylus; species Eleutherodactylus coqui. Next base: position 123,982,779 of record NC_089841.1, on the reverse strand, counting down.
GCCAACATAGGGTCACAGGGCCCCCATTCTAAAGATACAGGAGTCCCAGAACTTGCACCTATAAGACATTTATGGTACATCCTATGGACATGTCATAAATATCCAAAAGGAAAATACCCCTTTAGAGGGTTTTCCACTTTGGCCATCTTTGGACAACTTCTGATTGTTAGAAGGGGCCCTTAAAATGGCCCTTAAGATTTTTATTTCCTATCCACAAAAAAAAAAATGCCAATGGTCAGACCCCCAGAAATCCCTGAGAACTGTGCTCCAAAATGCCCCTGTGAATGGAGTGGCAATGCGCATGTGTGATCAGCGCTCCATTCATTTCTGTATGATGAATGGAGTTTAACGAGCACATCAATCTCTGCCTGTCTCATAGAGGTGAATAGAGCGGCAGCCGGGCATTTTCACTACCATTCTATTCATAGGGGCATTATGGGGGGACAGTTTTCGGGAATCTCTGGGGTTCCAGTAGTCAGATCTCCAGCGATCAGATATTTATGTCCTATCCTATCGATGGGGTATAAATGCTTTGGTGGTAAAACCCCTTTAACAATAGGTTGATCCCATGACACCTTGTTGGGACCTACACTATTCAGCTGTTACCTGTGGAATAACCTGGCTCAAGTGTTCATTTTCCCATCTGCGCCACCTTAGGGAAGATAAAGTATTACACCTTTGCAATTTGAAATAAATACTCATACATATACTGGAGGACAGGACAAGGCATACAGCGCAAGAGACGCTCTCTGTAATCCCTCCTAAGTTTGGCCAAGAGAAGAGGGTCCTGAACAGCGACCCCCTCTATTAATTCCGAATTCTTACGATAGGCGATTGGCCAATGGGCTTTCCAGACTTGGAAAGCCCTTTAATCACTAGAGGGACCATGATATATCACACGCTCATTATTGTTATATACAACTTTTGACAAGTAGTAAAAGGAGAGAGCACAGACATCTATTAGACAGTGGAGCCTGCTATTTGTAGATACTTTTTCTTTATAGAATTGTTCCCCAAGCTTCATCGCAGCTATAAAGAGGCTTCAGTGCTCATTCATGAAAATATCAGGTCTGACTCATAGTTTACATGTATAGCTGTGACGCACATGATAGTCTCTGCAATTATACTGCTACGCTTCTACAACCCACCCTCAAAGAAGGCTCTTTCAAACTATTCCTACTGGATGCATTATGTTAAGTGTTAAATAGGATACAACACCGGAATATTGACTTTGGATAGCAGGTGTTTTGTAGCTATCTTTTCACATGTATGTTTGTAGAATAGAGTAAATTACCAACAGGAAGAATAGATGATTATCTAGTCAAGTCAAACAACATTTTGTCTTAACCCCTTAAGGCGCATGTAGACCCAATGATTCTCACTCAAAATTCGCTCAAAGCCATCTTTTGAGTGATAACCGTTGCATCTAAATGCACAGACATCGTGCAGTTTTTCTGCACGAGTCATTCCTCACTTAATTCTTGTTTTCTTGAATTAAGCGATAAACTCTTATCAGCGTTGCAGGCTGTTATTACAGTCAGCAGCACTGATAAGATTCTTACAGCTCATGTAATCACGGAGAACAATACAGCTGTTTGCTTATGCAGAACAGCTGTATTGTTCTCATAGTTATCGCTATGCAGAGCTCTTTAGTAGCTATTTAGCTACTATAGACTATGCAAAGATGATCGCTCAAAACTGCACTCAAACTATTGTTTAAGCAACTTTTGAGCCATCATCTGCCAGCGTAAATTGGGTCTTAGTGACAGCCAATACACTTTTTTACTGACCTCACTAATGGGCTTTTAACCTGCACATACATCTTTTTAAGACGGTGTCTTAGCTGACTACTGACAGCCAGGCTTCTGTTCTAACTGCCAGATGTGGAGAAACCTTAGATCCTGGCAGTTTAACCCTTAACACGCCCAAATTAATAGCAACTACAGCATTTAAGCAGGGAGAGGCTGTTCATTCTGTCACCTATTGGCATCCCACAGTGCAATTTAAAGGTCACATAGGTTTCCATGGCAGCTGGAAGCCATTTTAGGCCCTGCCTCCGGCAAAATCTAATAGTAGCATCAAAAAAGTTCAATGAAGTTTGAGTTAAGATTAAAAGAAATGTTTAAAAAAAGGCATTTTTCCCCCCACAAAAACACTTTTCAAAATATTCAAAAGCAGGACATAATGGGTATTACCGCATTCGTAACGACCCAGAAAACAAACATATTTTGTTATTTATTGAATATAATGAACGCCGTAAAAACAATTTAAAAAACTAATGCCAAAATTACTATTTTTCTTTTGTTCGCCTGCCGAATGGCACAATAAAAAGCAATCCAAAAGTCACATGTACCTCAAAATGGGACCAATAAAAGATACAACTCTTCTCGCAAAAAACAAGACCTCACAGAGCTTCGTCGATGGAAAAATAATAATGCTATAAATCTAAGAATGTAACGATGCAAATGCAATTGTTATTCTTTAAAAATGTGTTTTTAAAATTCGTTTTATTTTGAAAAAAGGCATTGCAAAATACAGAATGAAGAAAAAGACTTATGTTAGGTACATCTTGTTCACATATACTTATTCTATTATAGTAAACCTATATAGTCTTGTTACTGTATTTCTTGAGTTACTTAATTAACCGTTGTAACAATAAATTTTTAACTTTACCAACCGATTCTGCTCAATCTTATTTCGGTCTTTAGTAAAAAACGAGGAGCGTAAGTCTGCAGACACTTGTCTGTGAGAGAGGGGGGGGGGAGAGGAGAGAGGAGGGAAGGGGGGACTGTGGGGAGGCAGGGGAGGGGGGAGATGTGTGGGTCAGGCCTTGAGGCTCATTCTGTAGGTAATGTTGTGCTGGATTACGGTTTCTCCAGCAGGCTTTGGGGTATTTTGTCGCTTTCCTAATTGTGTGGAAGCAGTATGCGCACACTGACCAAGTCAAACACAAGGTATGAATCTCATGTTAAAAATGGCTCTCCGTCCAGAAACAGCCAGACAGGGCCTTTTATTGTACAGACACACAATGGGCGTGCAACAGGTTACATCAGTAACATATAGGATTCTCATTTGTCGGATCATACAGAATCCCCCACCTCTCTGCCCACCTCTCTGCCCACCCTCTCTCACGTCCGCCATAGTATGGACTTTGTATTCTTTAGCATGCAGACAACCTTAAGGAATTCTGTGTAGTTGACAAGATGTGTTTAACTAGCTTGTGTTTGAAGAGTGGAAGGGGGCCTAGGTAAACACACAGGATATACACGACACTATGGCCCTTTAACTTCTTAGAAACTGGTTGAGCAACTTCGATGTATTTAGAGCAAATACATCACCCATCCATTGGCTAGCAAATACCATGATTAGATTGTGTGTGTCCTTTGAACTCCTCAGAGCTGAAAGTCATTACAATAGCAAAATACATTTGGGTTATATACAAATATTGATAGACATTTTATACTAAATAATTATCATGTCTATCACAATCCCCCCTTAAAATGTCTATCCTCTAATTTTCACAGTTCTCTGCGCATGAGCCTATAACTGGAGCGCGTTGAAGGTTCGTTTTAGGGTCTTCAAGGGGGTGTAGGACTTGTCCACTCCTTCTGGGGATGCATCCAGCAAACTCATGATGGGAGCGGCTTTTCCAGCATCAGTTTCACAGGTCTCTCTGACACAGGGGATAACACAGCAGACTAGAACAGAAAAGGTAATCATCAGTTCACATACAACAGCGACGCCCGTCTGTGCCAGGATCCTTTACCACCCGCTCATCCATGGCGAGTGCTGGTCCCAAAAGTTAGCTCTTTTTAGTTAGTGCGGTCAGCTTCTTAATGGCAAGTGCGTTTTTACCCGCGGGTCACGTGTCGTCTGGGATGTAGGTACAACAAGTCTCCCCTATCATCTTACAGACACTCCCCTTTTTTAGCTAAAGTCATATCTGAGGTCACTCTATTTTAAAAAAAGTCATAGTCGAGGTAGGTCCTATTGGTCGACTAGTCCCTATAAGGCGTCTCTAGTATAATTTATAAACCACTGCTAATTATAATAAACATAATTAATCCAGTCAACATTTATTTACCCTAATGATCAGGAAAATAGACTCGAATCTAGTTTTAACTTGGTCTCTAATTTTTAAAACTTGTCAGGTACCCCCCTTGGCTATCCTATGGCGTCAATGTATACGTGTAGATCAAAACTACCACCAGGGGTCTCTCTTCTCGCTCTAGCATAATGTTACAATACTAGTAGCGTGAACAGGTACGCACGGCGTGGGACTCCCTAATCTTCACCCACACCAATGTCCCTCCTGGAGATAGTCCTAATGGTGAACACGTCCAAGTCGCCTCACCCTTGCGTCAGGGCTTTCCCACTGCCCGTAAGTCCCTACTCCTTGGAGGGGGGGGGGGAATCCCTACCTTACCTCAGAGGGAGGCCATGGATTCCCTGGGCTCATTTCCGGGCATCCATACCCTCTATCTGTACAAGTTAACACCCCACAGGGTGTGCCCTCGCCGGAACCTAAGGTCTTCTGCACTATCCCTAGGCAAATGGGAATTCCACTGACAATCCATCTTAGGAGATCGGGGCAGGCACAGTACTAGTACATTTCTCCTTTTTCTTTGGTAGCGCATGTGGTTGGCATTATCGGAACTGGCTCTTCATCTTTTTCAAACAAGGGAAACGTTGGTGTCTGACAGGATGTGGAGGAGCATAAGGGCTTTACTAAGGCACACTCCCCTGTCCAATTACCCTCCAGGTGGGTCCTCTACCTCATGTCTCCACAAAGCCAGTAAACGTCTCCTAAGGACTGGACCTGATTCTGCATCTATTCCCCTCCTATCATACTGTAGGAGGAGCAATACCCGTTGGTGAGTTCCCCAAAAATCTCCCTCCACCCTGCCTATTTGCCTGGCAGGTGTAGTTTCCAGGGTAGTCAGTAATACTCTCTCCGGTGCAAACACTTAAGTAGTTATAGAGTATTCCTTCTTCCATTTCTCACGGACAGTGAAATTAGCGGAAATGTTCGTGAAGAGACTAATAAACCACTCTTCAGCATCTACAGGGAGATTTAGGGGGACCATCCCCGAGTGTAGTCGGGCACTACCGCACACGCAACAGTTAGACTTGTTGCTCCTGTTAGCATTGTACCTCATCAACTCCAACCAGAGATTCTGGTCAGAGTAGCCAGTCGCTACTGTCAAGGTGTCCTCAAAGGTAGGGTCGGCTATGATCATCATGTTCGTCAAGGTCTTTATCTTACGGCGGAGGGGGTTAATTATGGGCACGGGACTAAGTGAAGGCTTCCATTCGGCTGCATCTACCATATCCCTTATTTTAAACTTCCCTAAGGGATCTGTCCTCCCGTACCGGTATGTCCCCAGACTATAAGTCTCCCCGTCCCCCGGGCTTGGATCTCCCATGGTTAGTGTAACAACCACATTAAAACCAAGCAACATACTAAGTTCAGCCTTCCAATACCTGCTGTCCTTATTATTCTCAAGGAGGGTTATACGACTAATTAGGGATTTCCCGCTCCTATTTTTCTTATTTAAGGCACTTCGCGGTTTATAGGACTAGTCTATTCCTGTGTTCCATCCCACTAATCCCCAATAACGGCAGTCTTCTCCCCAGACGTTATCAGTGGCGCAAACATATTGTATTCCCCGGGTATATGAGTCATATAACCAGCTGGACTGAGCTAAATCTGGCCTGCGGTGGGATCTTGTGCCTAGACACGGGACCACAGTACAATAGTCGAAGGAATATGCGGCTACTTGAGCATTGGACGAGTTATACTAGAAGGTAACCATACCCCCATATTCTTCCGACTAAGGATTCCAGTTGCCACCCTCCTCTCTCACTAGCCCTAACCAGAGTAATGTCTTTGGCACAACTAAGACTGGTCTCCCGGATCTGAAGCTTTCTTACAGTATGAAGCACGGATCCATGTAAGTCTTTCGGCTAGTTTCACAGCTGTGGCAGTAGTCAGAAGCACCTGGTAGGGGCCATCAAATCGGGGCTCAGGAGGGTGCTTCCTGAGGAACTTCTTGACGCACACCCAATCCCCAGGCTGCAAGATATGTGTCCCAGTGTCTGCCTCTGAGTCTGGAAGAGAACACCTGTGCATAGGCTTTGGTTAGTTCTTTAACAACGGAAATCACATACTCAGTCAACACATCAGATTGTAATTGTAACTACTGAGGATAGTAACGACCTAGCCTTGGGGCTAACCCAAACAATCTCGTAGGGAGATAATGTATAATCCCCCCTGGGTTCATATCTAACACTGTATAAGGCTATTGGATGACAGTCTTTCCAAAGTGGCGTCATTTTTAAGTATCTTAATTTTTGCGTGCCACTACGTCTCTCCACCTTTCCACTACACTAAAGGTGGTACAGTATGTAAAAGGCCTGGGATACATCCAGAGCAGACATGACATGTTACATTCACCTGCAAAGTTTATACCTCTGTCTGACTCTGAATCACTTCTGGTACCCCATATTCACAGTTTACCTCGTTCATGAGCTTCTTTGCGGTTACCTACTTGTTTACCTTGGTAACAGGGTCGGCCTCCAACCTGCAAAGACATCAACAACAACAAGCACGTAGTCATACTTCCCAACAAGTGGGGAGCTGAACGTAGTCAATTTGCAATCCCTGAAATGGGTAGAGTGGTCCCGGCAAGTGTGGTGTGGCAAATTTACTTCTGCCCTGACTTACCCATGGCATAGATCATGCTAAACCGGACAAATGATGCAGCAGCTACAGAGAATCTAGAAGTCGCCCAACCTCTTTCAAGCGTCGTCGTCATTACTGCTTTACTAGGTGGGTCTTTCCATCCATCAGCTGGGCCATCATGGGATACAGGAACTGTGGTGGGCAAGTGCTGTTGACCGTTCACCACACGCTGTCCTGTTTCTGCTGCTCCCATATTAGTCCATTTATTTTTTCCTTCCTTGCTGGCTGGTAACTGTAAAAGTCTTTAGCATATCAAAGTCCAAATTTTTGTCAATGTCCAAAGTTTTTTTTTACCACTGACTCATGCTGTCAGTATCTTTCTTCTTTCTTCCACGGCTTGAGGGCCGCTGCCTTTGCTGCGCTGTCAGCGAGGGTGTCGTCTCTCGCCTCTTCAGTGTAGGAATCGGTGCGAACTCTCAACTTTGTCAGGTAGAAGTAGGGCCTCCATGCGACTCTGTACCGCTGCACCATTCTCAATTGGTTGTCCTGCTAAGGTAAAAAAACTGTCTGGCCTTCCATATTGGGCCGTAATCATGAGCTGTGCCAAATGCATACCAGGAGTCAGTGTAAAGGGTTGCCGGTCTTACCTCTCGCCACTCTACTCGCCTCAGTGAGGGCCTTCAATTCCGCTTATTGTACTGTGACATGCGGAGGCAGAGCTCTTCTAGGACATCTTGTTGTGTGACCACTGCATATCCGATGTGGAGTCATCAATCCTCACCCTGGTACCATCTGCAAAAAGCTCAACATATGCATTATCAACAGGGGTCCTGGTAACTGTTTGCATATCTGCAGTTTCTTACTGAATTAGTACTAAATAATCGTGCTGATGTTCTATTTCACATGGCTCGGAATCTTGTAGCACAAAATCATTTATTTTTTTTTTTTTCAAACCCAATAGCTGATCTACAACACCTAGATCATCTATGACCCAGATCACCTATGCCTCCCCCCTTTTGAACCGCAATACTCAATGGAAAAAGAGTCATTGCGTTCAAACTAGTAAACCAAGAGGCACAAAAACAAGCACTTTGTAGGTCAAGGTGACATTGTATGCAGCGAAGGCTGAGCGAAAATCTCCTTAAAAATTTTTTTTTTTTATTTCAGGTCGCAGTTAGCATTTTTTAACACAAGGGGGCGCAACACAAGTAAAATTTTACGTCACCCAGTGTAATAGTATTTCAGGGTATGGCCAGCGTTTAGCTTTTACTCTCCTGTCGGAATATAATTATAGCTTCAGTGTAGACTGACACTAGAATATACAAAAGACTTAAAGAAAAACTAAAAAATACGGATGAATTAACATCCTACTCTGGGCAATTCAGTCCCTCTTTCTTCACATAAAAAGTAAAATTACTTCACCAAATTGCATGAAAAAGTTTGCTGGGTGACTATAGGGAAATTATTTCATCTGTAGGAGCCTTCCGTAACATCATCTGTCTGAGTATCCATTGGAGAAGCGGGCAGTGGAAAACAGAGCCCCTGGGAACATGAGAGAGCGTCCCCTGTCATGTATTCCCGGCCTCTGCCCCCCATGCATCAACTCCAATCTTCCATGCACTATAAACCAGCTTAGTCGTCTACTATGTCCCAAGCTGCATCTCCACAAAGGTTTGTTTCCCTGAACTTATCACACATCCAAAGTGGCCACATCTTGGAGCGTAACAAAGTCTGGTCAAACAAAACCTTACTTCAGACAATCATGATGTTAGCACTGGATACAGTGGCATTGGGGAATATAGACCTCCCAAGTGCAGCAAAATGGCCGCCAGAGGCAGAAAGGGGCGGTGCTACAAATCTCCCAAGTGAGGCAAAATGGCTGCCGGAGGAACGGGCGGGGCCAGGGGCAGCAGCACTCCCAGGTGAGGCAAAATGGCTGCTGAGTAGCAGCACTTCCAGGTGAGGCAAGATGGCCGCTGGAGGAGGAAGGGGCGGGGCCAGGTCCTGCCCCGGATGGGGAGGGACCGGAAGTAACATCACACACCCTGAAAGTGAGCACATGGGGGGAAATAACTTCAGGGTGGGGGCAGGCCTCACTACATTTACTGCAGAGTCACACTATGTTGGATTGTAAACATTGCAAGCACGGCCGCCATTACAGGGAGGGGCTGTAGTCAACACAAAGACATTACATTGTTCATTAGCAATACACATACCCCCCTACATGCTTTCCCCTCTTCAATCTCTTAACTACATTATGCCTCCTCCTAGCAATCTAAAAACACCTTTCTTTCTGCTAGGCTTCCTGCTCATCTTCTGAAAACTTTCTACAGCCTATCTTATCTGTCCATGACCTAGCATTTCTTTCTGCAACTTTTCCTGATCCTTTCCCATTGTTCAGTAACCAAATCACAAGCTCTATGACCTTTGTCCTTGCTCACTTTGCTCCCCATTCTCTAAACAACCTGCGTCTATGCCTGAACCTTCTCAATCTGCTCAACTTTATGCTACCTGCTTATTCTATTCTATTCAAAGTTTCTGGACACAATAGTGTTCCTCTTGTAAAATCTGCTTTCTTCAAATCCTTCCCATATAACCCTTCTTTCCCACTCAGATTACAATACGCATTAATTCTATAAAACACAGGGAAAGACAAAGTAAACAGAAAGGGTTAATTGAGAAGTGCTCTTAGTGGCTTAACTTCAGTCCACTCTCTTACCAGCACCCCTCCCCCAATAATCAACACTGCACATTGTTTCTATAATAGCAGACAGACGGGATTACTGGAGAATACCCACAACGGCTCAAGGTATATATCTCATCTACCTTTATAACAGCCCACTGTATACTAGTAATCCCCAAGAGCACTCCTTGTACACGATCTAGACAGGACATTTAGCTATACACAGAGACTGACGATTATTTTCAATGACCAAGAGTTTCTGGAGCCAGCCGTCACACCACGGCTATATTCACCCGTAAATACCTTTCCACATATGAGAACATAACACGCTCAATCATAAAAGGTAAGTATACGTATCATAAATCTTCCTAACCTCACACTAGTTTTACCTAGGAGCACGTGTCACTGGCGTGTTCCCTCAGACTTAAACAGCCGAGTCCGCCCTCCCGACACATTAACCCTCACAGAATTTGTCTCTTGGTCTTGCATACACAATTTTTAACCGTCTCAGACATAATATACACAGCATACAAAATACCCCTTGAGCAGGTTAAAACGGTGGTGTCAGAACCGGCAACTCTCGGGGCCGCCGTGCCCGCACCACCGGTCCGGCCACCCGGGGTACAGGAGCACGGCGCAGAGGTACCCCGGTTCTTGTGATCTCCCCGGGCCGCTGTAAGACTGGTCGCCGCCGGGTTGCTAGGGAGGCAGCTGGTGCTTCTAGTCGCTTGACTACCAGGCTGGCTTCCCTGGTAACTGTCTGTGCAGTGAGACTGGGGGCGTGCCCCCAGCACCGCCCTGATTAGCCCTGCTGCTGTCAGGCTCCCCGCCCCAATCAGCTTCTGGGGCGGGAGCGCTGACAGCATTTAAATAGGTGTGTTTTCCTCTCAGGCCTTGCCAGTGTTAGTTTGGTTCTCCAGCTGCACCCGCGTTTATCCTGACTGCTCTTGTGACCTCGGCCTTTCTGACACCTGCTTTTGGACTTGACTACGTTTTTGCCTGACCCCTCCGTACTGCGTACCCTCTTGTTGCCTACCCGGATTGTCTGACCATTCTACCGTTGCTTGTCTCAGTGTCTGTTTGTCTCCCGTGTCCCGCTTCCCTAGTGAGGGTAGGGACCGTCGCCCAGTTGTCGCCCTGGGGGTTAGCCCAGGGGGGCAAGTAGGCAGGGACAGGGGTTGCGGGATATCTCAGGGACCCCCATATCCCGGACACTGTCCTGACAGTAACACTGGCCGAACTAAGGTCAGACCCTTGCATCCGCCCGGCAACTTTGAGCCCCTCGATGGAGGCCGTGGCGGCTGTAGCGAACCAGGTCCAGGTCCTTACGACCCTTGCCCAGGACCTAACAGCCCGCTTGCAGCCACGGGAACAAGTGGCAGCTGCAGGTCCCATGCAGCCCTCGTCCGCTCCAGGAACGATGTCAGAACCTCGAGCCACGCTTCCGGATTGCTTCTCCGGAGAGAGAGATCAGTTTTGCATTTAGAGAGAGCTGCAAGCTCTACTTTGATCTCCGCCCCCACTCCTCTGGTACTGAATACCAGAAAGTGGGAATCGTAATTACCCGCCTGAGGGGAGAGCCCCAAAATTGGGCTTTCTCGCTACCAGCTGGCTCTCCAGCCCGACTATCCCTTGACGCCTTTTTTTTCGCCCTGGGTCAAATTTATGACGAACCCGACCGGGCGGGCTACGCAGTCTCCAAACTTCTGGCCCTGCGCCAGGGTTGTAAGATGGCGGAGGACTACTGTTCCCAATTCCGTCAACATTGTACGGAATCCCGGTGGAACGATGCCGCCCTAAAAGACTTATTTTTGACCGGCCTGTCTGAGGGTCTCAAGGACCTACTTGTGGCCCACCCAGAGCCTAAAACCCTGGAGCAAGCCATGTCGCTGGCTATTCGAGCCGACCGACGTTTGAGGGCCAGACACGCCGCTCGGACCACCCCACTCCCCACGTCTACTTCTTCGACTGACCCGACCTTTTACCCTCCCACCACCGAGGCCATGGAGCTGGGAGCCGTGAACCCCGAGCAACGACGGGAACACCGCCTGAAGAAGAACCTCTGCTTCTACTGTGGGGAGCCGGGTCACCGCATTGCTACCTGCGCTAAGAAGCCACGGCAGGAAGAACTCCCGCTCCTAGGCAGTTATCGGGGGGACTGTCTAGGAGCCAAGGTACTCCCTGTGTTGTCCAAAATGTTAGTGCCTTGCACCCTAGAATTTCATGCTTTCCACCGTACTGGGCAAGCCTTTGTTGATTCGGGGGCTGCGGCTAATTTCGTTAACTTTAATTTCGTTGCTCAACTGTCCGGGGTTTTGTTACGTTTAGAAACTCCGATTCTGGTTTCAGGAGTGGACTCCACTCCTTTGCAAGCAGGGGTGGTTAATCTGGTGACCCCTGAAGTAAGGTTTACTATAGGAGCCTTACACGTGGAAACCTGCACCTTTCTAGTGATGAGAGATTTGTCTGTGGACGTCGTCCTAGGCCTCCCCTGGCTCCGGGAGCACAACCCCGTAGTAAATTGGGACACGTTGGAACTGGTAAAGTGGGGTCCCCGCTGTGCCAACCACCTTTGTGCGGTGAAGGTGGGAATCTCCACCTGCGAGGGGAGCCCCCTACCAGAATACCTCTCCGAGTTTTCTGACGTGTTCTCCAAACAATTATCTGAAGCTCTGCCCCCTCATAGGGAATGGGACTGTAAAATAGACTTGATTCCTGGGGCCAAACTTCCTAAGGGCCGCATTTATAACGTTACGGTTCCAGAGAGAGAATCCATGAGGGACTACATCCAGGACAGCCTGGCCAAGGGGCACATCCGGCCCTCAGAATCCCCGGTGGGTGCCGGGTTTTTCTTCGTTGAGAAGAAGGATGGGGGTCTCCGGCCCTGTATTGACTATAGAGAGCTAAATAAAATCACAGTCCGAAACCAGTATGCTCTTCCACTCATTCCTGACCTCCTCAACCAGGTCGCTGGTGCCCGATGGTTTTCTAAACTTGATCTCAGGGGAGCATACAACCTCATCCGCATTCGGGAGGGGGATGAGTGGAAAACCGCCTTCAATACGCCCCTCGGGCATTTTGAATACCTAGTTATGCCTTTTGGATTGTGTAACGCCCCCGCCATTTTTCAGGGGTACATGAACTCAGTGTTTCAGGATATCATGGGGGTGTTCGTGGTTGTATATCTAGACGACATTTTGATTTTTTCCTCCGACTTGCCGAGTCACCATACTCACGTTCAGACTGTGCTAGCTCGACTCAGACATAACAAGCTGTTTGCTAAACTCGAGAAATGTGTTTTCGGGGTACAAAAGATATCATTCTTGGGGTATATCATCACGCCATGCGACTTCCAGATGGATCCTGAAAAGGTGAAGGCCATCACGGAGTGGGCCCAGCCAGGGTCGTTGAAAGCCCTTCAACGCTTCCTCGGCTTCGCCAACTACTATCGCAAATTCATTAAAGACTTCTCCGTGGTGGCTAAACCTCTAACGGACCTCACCAGAAAGGGGGCAGATGTGAGGACCTGGTCTTCTGAGGCTCTGAGGGCCTTCAATACCCTAAAGGCGGCGTTCTCGTCTGCACCTGTCCTAGTACAACCGGATCTGTCCAGTCCTTTTGTGGTGGAGGTAGATGCCTCTGAGTTTGGTGTGGGAGCGGTACTGTCCCAAGGTCCCTCCACTCTCACCAACCTTAGACCGTGTGCCTATTTTTCTAGGAAGTTTTCGTCCACCGAACGGAACTATGATATAGGCAACCGGGAATTGCTGGCGATTAAGTGGGCTTTCGAAGAGTGGAGGCATTTTTTGGAAGGAGCCCATCACCAGATTACGGTACTCACTGACCATAAAAACCTCACTTATCTAGATTCCGCTAAGAGGTTAAATGCTCGGCAAGCCCGCTGGGCCTTGTTTTTCTCTCGGTTCAATTTTGTTGTTACCTATAGACCCGGTTCTAAGAATGTCAAGGCTGATGCCCTGTCTAGGAGTTTTGGTTCTCCGGAACCTTCCGAGCCGGAGCCTGAGAGCATTCTCTCCCCTGGGGTGGTCCTCGCTGCTGTCTCCTCCGACCTTTCACCTCTCATTCACGCCGCTCAACAATCTGCTCCTGAAGCCCTTCCGGAAGGCAAATTATTTGTCCCGTTGGCACTGAGATTGAAAGTGTTAGAGGAGACACATGCTTCAGTCCTAGCTGGACACCCCGGTATCAGGGGTACTCTGGAGTTAGCGGCCAGACTCTATTGGTGGCCGCACATGGCCAAGGATGTACGGGTATTTGTGTCCGCGTGCCCGGTTTGCGCAAGGGGGAAGAACCTCAGGAGACGTCCTGAGGGGCCTCTTCTGCCCTTGCCCATTCCGTCCAGGCCATGGTCCCATTTGTCCATGGATTTTATTACTGATCTGCCATCCTCGCTGGGGAATACGGTCATTTGGGTAATAGTTGACCGTTTCTCCAAAATGTCTCATTTTGTTCCACTTGGCAAGTTGCCTAACGCCAAACTTTTGTCTGAGATGTTCATCAAGGAGATTGTTCGGTTACATGGGATCCCCGAGGATATTGTGTCTGATAGAGGGGTTCAGTTCGTCGCACGCTTCTGGCGAGCCTTCTGTAAAAATCTAAACGTTAATTTGTCCTTTTCCTCCGCTTTCCATCCCGAGAGTAACGGACAAACGGAACGGATGAACCAAGAACTTATCCAGTATCTGCGACTGTTTGTCTCTGATAACCAGCATCAGTGGGCCAACTACTTACCTCTCGCCGAATTTGCTATTAACAACCATGGTAACTCGTCGACCCAACTGTCACCTTTTTTTTGTAACTATGGGTTCCATCCCCGGTTCTCGCTTTCTACTCCTTTGGTCTCGAACAATCCGGCCGCCGACATATCCGCCGAAGAACTGTGCACAGTTTGGGCCCAGGTTCGTAAGAACCTTCAGGGTTCCCAAGAGAAACTGCGTAAATACGCAAATAAAAGACGTACTATCTCTGCACCTTTTGTGGTCGGGGAGCAGGTTTTATTATCATCTAAGAATCTGAGACTTAAGGTTCCCTCCCTGAAACTTGCTCCTCGGTTCATTGGCCCATTTACGGTTTCTCAGGTTATCAACCCGGTGTCATATAAGTTGGCACTTCCTGACCCCTGGAAGGTCCACAAGGTTTTTCACAAGAACTTGCTTAAGAAGTATGTGACTCCAGTTCTCCCCACCCAGAACCCGCCTCCTCCCTCTCTGGTACAGGGGGAACTGGAGTATGAAGTAGAAAGGCTGGTGGATGCCCGACGGGTTAGAGGTGTACTGCAGTACCTGGTCCACTGGAGAGGATTTGGCCCTGAGGATAGGACGTGGGTCCCTGCCAGGGACGTTCATGCGCCACGCCTAGTCCAGGCATTCCACAGGGCTTTTCCGCTTAAGCCCGCACCTGGCCATGGGGGTCCGGTGTCCCCCCGTAGAAGGGGGGGTACTGTCAGAACCGGCAACTCTCGGGGCCGCCGTGCCCGCACCACCGGTCCGGCCACCCGGGGTACAGGAGCACGGCGCAGAGGTACCCCGGTTCTTGTGATCTCCCCGGGCCGCTGTAAGACTGGTCGCCGCCGGGTTGCTAGGGAGGCAGCTGGTGCTTCTAGTCGCTTGACTACCAGGCTGGCTTCCCTGGTAACTGTCTGTGCAGTGAGACTGGGGGCGTGCCCCCAGCACCGCCCTGATTAGCCCTGCTGCTGTCAGGCTCCCCGCCCCAATCAGCTTCTGGGGCGGGAGCGCTGACAGCATTTAAATAGGTGTGTTTTCCTCTCAGGCCTTGCCAGTGTTAGTTTGGTTCTCCAGCTGCACCCGCGTTTATCCTGACTGCTCTTGTGACCTCGGCCTTTCTGACACCTGCTTTTGGACTTGACTACGTTTTTGCCTGACCCCTCCGTACTGCGTACCCTCTTGTTGCCTACCCGGATTGTCTGACCATTCTACCGTTGCTTGTCTCAGTGTCTGTTTGTCTCCCGTGTCCCGCTTCCCTAGTGAGGGTAGGGACCGTCGCCCAGTTGTCGCCCTGGGGGTTAGCCCAGGGGGGCAAGTAGGCAGGGACAGGGGTTGCGGGATATCTCAGGGACCCCCATATCCCGGACACTGTCCTGACAGGTGGTCTTTTTTCCGAGTAAGAAAGAACTATATTACCTGCCTTTCATTGATTTATCACTCTGGATCAGGAACAGGCAGAAAAGCAGTCAGAACCCAGATCACATCGGTAGATTTACATAAAGCAATCTTACCGTGTTCTGTAGATTTTCGGGCCCCTGAGTTCTGCGTGCCGTCTGCCGATCTCTGTATTTTTCCAGAATGAAAGAAATCAAAATCTCTTAACTCGGTCCACCCAGGAGACGCCAATTGTGCTGGATTACGGTTTCTCCAGCAGGCTTTGGGGTATTTTGTCGCTTTCCTAATTGTGTGGAAGCAGTATGCGCACACTGACCAAGTCAAACACAAGGTATGAATCTCATGTTAAAAATGGCTCTCCGTCCAGAAACAGCCAGACAGGGCCTTTTATTGTACAGACACACAATGGGCGTGCAACAGGTTACATCAGTAACATAGGATTCTCATTTGTCGGATCATACAGAATCCCCCACCTCTCTGCCCACCTCTCTGCCCACCCTCTCTCACGTCCGCCATAGTATGGACTTTGTATTCTTTAGCATGCAGACAACCTTAAGGAATTCTGTGTAGTTGACAAGATGTGTTTAACTAGCTTGTGTTTGAAGAGTGGAAGGGGGCCTAGGTAAACACACAGGATATACACGACACTATGGCCCTTTAACTTCTTAGAAACTGGTTGAGCAACTTCGATGTATTTAGAGCAAATACATCACCCATCCATTGGCTAGCAAATACCATGATTAGATTGTGTGTGTCCTTTGAACTCCTCAGAGCTGAAAGTCATTACAATAGCAAAATACATTTGGGTTATATACAAATATTGATAGACATTTTATACTAAATAATTATCATGTCTATCACAATGTAGAGTGGGAGTCTAACCACATCCCCCATATTTTTTTAAATTTAGCCGGGCAGCCTCGGTTCTGATATATAATTTTCTCATAAGAGATTACGGTATTTACCAGTTGGATCCAGTGTGGGATTGAGGGGACCTCTGAAGCCATCCATTTCGTGTTAAAAATGTGTTTTTATTGTGCAAACATAGTATAAAATAAATAAAACAACATAAACTTGGTATCGCAGTAATCGTCCTGATCCAGATAAGACATTTCTCATATTTTTTCCAAATGGTGAACATCGTAAGAATAAAACACGGAAGCCATGGAGAAAATTCTGATGGGAAGGTTGGTCTTATCAGTCCCCGTAAACTCAGCAACTGCAGCAATACTAGTGTACTAAATAAATGCAATCCTACCTCTATACCAAACAAACAA
This sequence comes from Eleutherodactylus coqui, assembly GCF_035609145.1. Lineage (NCBI taxonomy): Eukaryota > Metazoa > Chordata > Amphibia > Anura > Eleutherodactylidae > Eleutherodactylus > Eleutherodactylus coqui. Next base: position 123,965,994 of record NC_089841.1, on the reverse strand, counting down.
GAAAGAAAACTCAGAGTTTGCAAACAAATATAGATAGGGGATAAAAAAACCCCACAAACCCTGCACAATATATTTGTACCCAAGAGACAAAATTGTAAATATTTCTATTTCTTCGTATGCAGTCAGTTAGACATATTTGCTTAAAATGTCTTAATTAATGCAACCAGGAAGAAAAATTGCTCCCATAACAAATAGTGCCAATATATTCACTTTCAAATGACATGACTGTAATTGTAATTGAATTGGTTATTGTAGACTAGGGGTTCTTCAGCAGCCAACTGCCCTGATGGGTATTAATAGTATTTGCCAGTCACCACGGATAGTTTTGGGGTGTTTTTTAAAATGCATAGAAAAAATGCTTGTAGTTTGGCGATATTTTTCTCATAGTGCTTTTTACACGTGTTATTAGTGGAATCTTTGTAACCGCTTTTTGCACTGCAGATTTATAGAACTGGCGGGTAATATTTCCTGCATAGACACTACCATTAGCAATGATCGTCAATTGTACAATAAGCTGACATTGAGTTAACTCCAATCTCAGCTGTTCACACCTGTAAATGCTGCAGTCAATAGTGACCACGGCACCCAAGTGGTTTTACAAAGGGAGTGGTCTAGGAGCAATGTTGGTCAATGGCATGACAACTAGAGCTCATTAAAGTTCCACAGGTCTGGATAGATGTAAGTCTATTAGGCTGCCCGTCAGTATTAATCTAACATAATATACTCCTATACAGAAGTTTTGTGCAGTCTATTATAAAAGTGATCAAAAATGGTCAAAGCCCATACTGTGTCCCAAAATTGTAAGGAGAAAAAAAGTTGTATATAGTGCAGTGGCTTCGGGTGGCATTGCAGGCACAGCTTTCATGGAATTCAATGACAGCTAAGTCTGCATTTTCAAACCGAGCCACTGCACTACAGACAGAGCTGTCTGCTTCGAGCTCTGTCCACAATAATAGCTGTCCCTATATCAACTGGTTGGTTGGGATTCCAGACAACCCCTTTAAGGACCCGACCTATGTAATTATCATAATATTTATCATACACAGTGAACCCTGTATATCAAAATACAAACACTTGAAATTTTTGTTCATCCTGTTTCCTATAAAAACGTCAAGTCGTCCAACAAAAAACAAGCCCTTATAAAGCTACATATAGGGGCCCATTCAGATGGCCATATATTCAGGCTGCGTGCTGTCCATGTATTCCAACGACAGCACATGGCCCCCTAGTAGCTTAGGAAGCTAATCAGATTTTTCTCATACGAGAATAGGATATGCAATGTGCGGGGTCCGCGAATATTACACCACACACAAACTGGTGTCCATGTGCAGTCTGATGAAGTTGTACCTGAGTTTCTTGGGTATATGCAGCCGTCAGAAAACTTTTAAAGAGTACCTGAACTTTCACTTCGGAGCCCATGTGCCCTGTCAACAATTTTTAGCTCCTTCTGGCAGCTGAAGATAACCCCATATAGCGCTTATATAGTCAACAGTGCAGGAGCATTCAAAAGTGAAACTGAAGGTATTCTAAGTTTCTATTGCATAGAAGTGGCAAAACAAAATGATATAAAGTTGGTATTTGTTGTGGTAACAAAGTTCTCGTGACTTGCTGCACAGTGAATGCACAGTAGGGACAGTGCATGAAGCAGATCGTATTGACTATACTGTAGCGGCGCAGTTTGGAAATTCAACACGAATTGTGCCTGCAGTTTCAAACCTGGCTGCTGTAATGCGGTTGGTATAATCTGTTTCAATATGAGCTCACCTGCAATTCCAATCTGGGCCTCCGCAGTAGTGATCTGCTTCCTGTACTGTTCATACTAACAGCGGTTTAGGGAAGCAGCTGATCATTAGGGATCTGGAGCGGCAGAACCCCTCTGATTATCTATTGATGACCTATATGTTGCAGCTTCTCAGTTGCGACGGCATCGTCGCATGGTAGCCACGAGACAGGGTCTCACTCGTCACCCTGTTACTATGCAGGACAAGGGTTAATGCACATTGTGCAGAGATTGCTAGCTGCTTTCTCTCAGTTCACTGCATATTTGTATGCTATTAGTCATACCTGAAAGAGGGTTTGGGGTGTGGTTCTCTAGATGCTCTACCTATCAGCAGGTTGAAGAGCTTTATATTCCTACCACGCCCTCTTCTCCTTGCTGTTTATTTAGGTTCTATAGAGGAGTGGTTGGTTCCTCTGTGCTGGGTGAAAAACTTCCTTTTCAGATTAAATACTGGTGATTGTTTCTGTTCTTTGTTTCCTTTATTGTTTAATTTTGCTGTGTCAGTGCACCTCTTCAGGGGTTTCTGAAAAGAATAGTCAGGGCCCAGGAGAAGACAGTGGGGCTGTCCTTATCAAGACAATTACTCTGCTTGTAGGAAGGGGCTCCTCACTTCCCTGTTGGGTAAGGGACAGGTTTTGCATTCTGTGTGCACATCACCCTGCGTCCGTGCTGTGGCGAGGTGCGGAAGTGACACTATCCTTACAATAGATCATGAATAGAAAAAATGTCCAAATTCCGAGACAACCCCTTTAAATTGTGTCATTTTGTACAAGTGTTTTTAAATCCTAGTGAAAAGCTTATGAAGAAAAATGCCTCAAACACTCCAGACTTTCACCTTTCTCATTTTTTTAAAAAACTGGTTACCAACCAGACATGATAATCTTCATATGCCACACTGTGGGAGACTACTGTGGTGGCCCAGAGTTAATGGGGTTCCCTCCAGAATGTTCTATGTTTGTCTCTTGTCAATGTCTTGTCAGTATCTTGTTTGTGGAATGCATCAAGTTATATGTATTGGATGGTTGCAGGACTGAAAGGGTTAATGTATGGTATGTTCTGTCCTGTCTGAAAAATGTATCATTTTGTGAGTATTGTTTGTGAGCAAGTGATGATGCCTTGATATATGCGGTTTGCAAGAAGGAAATGGGGAGTTAGTTGATTCAGAGAGTTCGTTGGTGAGAGTCTGAGACACTACAGAGAGGCTGTCAGGTTGGTTCGTGCATGCAGTATGGAGGAGGCAGAGTGATTGTCTGATGCTCAGCCTGGGCCCGTTCAACCCAGGGAACCTCTGTACTGCTGCTGAGTACGGAGAGAAAGAAACCTCTTATTAGTGACAAGAGAAGAAAGTAAGAGTGAGTGTTGTTGCCGGTGGAGAAAGTGATTGCCAGGAGTGAAAGGACCTACAGATAACTTGGCCTGTGGATTTTTCCAATACCTCGTGAGATCCACCGTGAAGTAATCTGGTATACTATTGTACTGAGACTGTTGTATTACTTTAGCAAGAAGTTTAAGTAAATGGACAAGATTGACCGTTCCCGGGTTTGTTCCAAAAATAAACTCTTCTGTTGTGGGACTATTTTATTCTTCCACAAGATCCATTCCAGGAGAAGGAACGGTGGCGTCACGAGTGACAATCGGACTTAAAGGGGTTGTCCCGCGGCGAAATCGAAATTTTTTTTTTCAATAGACCCCTGCATTATGCCCTGTTAAAAAGAATGCATTTGTTAATTTTTAAAAATAACATTTCGCTTACCTGCATCCCCGTTCTGCAGCTTCTTCTTTTCTTCTTTTAAAGATGGCGCCGCTGGTCTTCTACCACGGTGCACCGCGGGTCTTCTTCCATGGTGCACTGTGGATTTTCTTCTCCTCTCTTGCGTTCCACTGCCGATACAGCCACCTCATTGGCTGATCGGCACCACGTGACGGAGGCGGAGCTACAATGACGACGTGCAGACCAGCTCTCCGGCGCGAGCGCGCCGGAGCGGCCCCATTCACCAGGCAGAAGACCACACACCGCAAGCGCGTCTAAAGCAGCCAGAAGACACAGAAATTAGACGGCACCATGGAGACGAGGACGCCAGCAACGGAGTGGGTAAGTGAATAACTTCTGTATGGCTCATATTTAATGCACGATGTACATTACAAAGTGCATTAATATGGCCATACAGAAGTGTATAACCCCACTTGCTGCCGCGGGACAACCCCTTTAAGGTAACCTGCGGTTACTACCCCTGTGATCTCCCCCAGCAGTAATGAGGTTAGTTCCCGAGCTACCCTTAGGGAGGAGATGGTAAAGCCCCGTGACAAGGTTAACATCTCTACCCTGCTCCTCAGACGCTGCACAGCATGTATGGATCTGCTGCCGTATCTGCCGAGAGAGCAGAGCAACGAAAGCGATCCATGTAGCAAAATAGTTCACAACTTTTGATTCCTTGTTTTGCGCTGTTCCAACCCAATCCATTCTCATTATGAGACAACTTCTCCAAGAAAAATTTAGAAGTAGGTGGTTTGGGTTGGTTCCAAAGCTGAAAAATAGATTTGAGGGCAGCAGTGGTAAACCAAATTTTGAGGTCATAACTGCTGAAGCCAGACCCCTCTCTGGAGACATGGTCATAAAGGGTTCAGGTAGAGTTTAATGGGACCTTTTGCACCAAGCATCGAGAGATGAAAGCATGATTGTGTGACCAGAAAGTTTGTATGTGGGGACTGCTCCACATACAGTGAAATAAAGAGGCATCTACGTACATTCCTCACATTTAAGGCACAGACAAGAATAAAGTCCCACTCTAAAACCCTGTTCGGAGTAAGAAATGACCTGTACATTTTAAGAGTCATTTCTAAGTATCTAGGCATCAGAAAAATGTGGAAAGATTGTTTAAGGGATGCTAGGATAAGGGAGGGTACAAAGGTTATTGCGTCATGCATCCATTTATTTATAGCGAGATTCATCGTGTCGTAGCGTAGGGCATGATGCAAACGTATATATAGTTGTGTGATATATGCTTTACGGGAGCAGAATGTAATGAATTATAATTGGAATGGGGATGACCTCTTGTGTTCTGAAATGTTAGACAGAATGCTTGTTAGTAGTGTAGGAAGGGGAGCATATGTCGGGTTATGTCTGCTGCAGTTCTAGGAAGGTAGGAGTCCTTTTTCTGCAGGGTTGATTAATTCTAATATGGTGATAATTCCCGCTTCTTGTCACAGGTGAAAAATGGGGTACGAAAGGGATAGTTGAAACTGGGGGTTAAACAATAGGTAGTAGTGTGGGTTAAAGTGGTTGTCTGAGTTAGTTAACGCGTCTCGTTACTTCGGTGAGATTGCGATCCTCCGGTGTGGCTTTTAGTCACGTTGGAGGATTGGCAAGTGTTTCCCATTGTTTTCAATGGAAAACCTTGTATCGCACCTGTGTGCACGTTGCGCGCAGTGTGATGTGTTTTTCTGTCCCATTGAAAAAAATGGGTGATGAGTTCCAAGGGAACACCCAAAGATAGGACATGCTGTGATCCTTTCCCGCAATGCGATGCAGGGGGAAAAAAAAAAAATCGCATATGTATGTGACTGCATTCAAAAGAATGGGGTTCATATTCGTGTGTGATTTCTGCGTCTTGCAACGCACAAATCTCGCACGATTTTCACAGCCGTGTGAAAGCGGCCCTAAAGTTTATATCTAAAACCCCTTTTGCATGCAGTAAAACAACAAATAGGCTTATACTCGCCTCTCTCTGCTGTGTTGTGCGGTGCTGCTCCAGGTCTCCTGTGTGACGTCACGTTTATAGGTTTCCCCAGCTAGTTTATGGGACATCGCAGGCGCTGCAACCAATCAGAGCTCAGCGATCAATCTTTTTGGCTTTAGTGCCTGTGACAACCCATAAAACAGGAGGGTCTACAGCCTGTAAAGATACACAGACGCAGACGATCGGACACGGCGCAGGATGCAGAGGGTGTGATTAGGAGTATAAGCCTATGTCTTGTCATACAGAAGGGGTTTTTATAAACTATAACTTGGACAACTCCTTTAGGCTACATTCGCAAGTTTTGTGTTTTTTTTTTTATTTTTTCCCCACCTCACAGCGATGCTGCAAGGTAAAATGTGTTCCATTGTTTTCAATGGGACAGTCAATCACATCACATGCCGTGTGATGTGATGCTTCCCATTAAAAACAAGGGGAAACACTTACCAACCCTCTGACATGTATGAAACAAGTGCCGGAGGATCGGAATTTCCCAGAAGTGATCTCTCGTCCTGATATTGCACTCGCCTGTGTGAATGTAGCCTAAGACCTCATTCAGATGAGCGCTGTTTTAGTGGATGAGAGGCACGTGAAAAGAGATCTTCTATGAGAACCAATGGTTTTCCATAGAAACGTTCACATGAAGGAAATTTAGACGCGCTAAATACTCGCACCAATCAAAGACAGGACAGCGACTGCAAAGCTTGTATCTAAGGTCCGTCATGCGAGAAAAGATAGGACCTGACCTATCTTTGGTGCGTGCTCTCCATAGACTCCTATAGGAGTTGGAAAACACGCACCACACACCTCGGATTGTGTGAATGGGCTAATTTAAATAGCTGAAATTCACCCATTTACTTGATCTTTAGTGCAGTATAGCGCCTAAACTGCGCTAAAACAGCGCTTGTGTGAACGAGCCCTAGGGTGGAGTAAAGCCCTTACCTTTCACGGTTTTGATAAATATGCCACTAACCCCAAAAACACTACTAACATAGACTCCGAAGAAACATTCAACCGCAGGATTTTAGCCCCCACAAAATAAAAGAAAACTGCATTGTTTTCTTTAAGTGTCTTATTATTTTGCTAATAAGCTGAGATTTCAGTCTCCCTCATATCTTTGATAATTAATTACTTCTCAGCACAGACTTTTTTTTAATTCCTTGTTTTCTCTATTTATTGTTCCCTAAATTCCCTTAATGACACAAGAACTGCACTGACTTCCTTCTTTCAACAGTCTTTGGTCAGGAAAAATCACAAGACAAATGTGTGTAATCACATGGAAGGAAGCTTGGAAAGGTAGCGCTAATCACTCTGGCTGCCGCTCTTCTATTGTTAAAGGGCGCCCTCTCTTGTTCAATACCTGTCATTGCTCAAATATCGTATATTCTGATTTTTGTATATTTTGATTTTTTTTTACATGGATTTGAGGTTTCTGGGAATATAAGTAAGTAACTGACATAAAAAATTTAAGTTTAAGCAACTGCAAATTAGTTTGCTTTAACCCGTCAAGGACGAGGCACTTTGGGAGCTCTTGTTTCTACAGTGTATATTCTGCAGCAAAAATGATCTGATGATTTCATTCTGGGGGTCAGTACGATTACTACGATACCAAATAATATAGTTTTCTTTTGGGAAACTTTCACATAATAAAATATCTTTGGAAAAAAAATTATTTTCTCCCACCATCTTCTGACAGCCATAACTTTTTTTTTTCATTTTTCCGTTGACATAGTTGTGTAAGGACTCGTTTATTGCAGTACGTCCCGCAGTTTCTATTGATGCCATTTTGGAGTACATACTACTATTTGATCGATCTCCTTTTTCTTTTTTTCTTGGGGACAGGGAAACCAAAAAAAGTACAATTCTGCTGTTGTGTATTTTTTCCTGACGATATTCACCGTTCGTGGTAAATAGTGTGATACTTTTATGAATGCAGTGATACCAAATATGTTTTTGAATTTTTTAAGTTTAGATTATAAATATGGCAAATGGAGGGGGGGGGGGAGGGAGTTAAATTTTTATGACCTTTTTATTTATTTTTTCAATCATTAAAACTTTCTAAAACTGATTATCACACTCTTTTTAGTCCCCACTGGGGATAAGAACTTGCGATCGCTCCTGTAGTATGAGGTAATATCTTAGTATTAGGGCTAATGCTCACAAATGGATTTTCACCGTGGTTCCCGCGGCGTAAATCCGCTGCTATTAGGTTCTATTAAACCTAATAGCTCAATGCTCACATGCGTGATTCTGCCGTGGATTTTTCCCCCGCGGGAAAAAAATTGCGGCATGTTCTAATTCACCATGTTTTTCAGCCACAGGAGGTCTCCATTAATATAGTATTAATGGAGACCTCGGGATTTCCACAGTGGAATTACGCGATTCCTCGCAGGCAGTCACCTTTTTAAACGCGGTACTCCCGCGGCGGAAATCTGCGAGCGTATCCCGCTCTATCTGTGGGCATGAGCCCTTAGATTGCCTGTCAGAACTCGATATACTGTATAAAGCCATGCCATAGGCGATCTGCAATGGCATCCCTGTGGGCTTTCAGGAGGCCCCCAGCTGCCATGGCAACCAAATGGCACCCCACAATCTCATCATGGGGGAAACCAATCAGGGCATTTTAAAGTGTAAACAGGGTTGTGATCAATGGGAGTGCTGATCACAGCTTTTGCGCGCAGGTGTCAGCTGTAAGTAACAGCCGGCACACGCATTGTATGTGGCGGGATCGGCTCTCGATCCCCCTCCATGCAAACGCTGAACCTCCATGATATAACTGTATGTCTTGGAGCGTTAAGGGCCCATCCACACTGGCACTTTCAAGTATATTTCACATATGCGAGAAATGTTTTTAAAATCAAATGTGCGGTATAATCTTTGATCCATTTTTGATATGAAAAATGTTTAATTTTTTTACCGTAAACCCTTTTTTTAAAATGAAAATCCTAAAGTTCAAAAGTCTTAAAAGGAAGAATGTGTTTATTACAAAAAACGTAAATGTTATGCGTCTGAAAACCTACAGCAATTTCCATTGACTGCAATGTTGAAAAAAAAACATATTTTCCATATGCTTTTCTGTCCCAGAAAAAAAAGTCTGAAAATGTATGCCAGGGTCTCCATAATCAAACGTATCCGACTACATTTAACCCATTATAGCCCATGTTTCCATCCATTTTTTGGACAAAAACGTGCGCATTTCACATACGATCATATGTTAGTGTGGATGCATCCGAACGTTTATTTATTTCTATAATCACTTCCTGCAGAAAACAAATTAAAAATTATCACATAATGTAGGTTTTTAAGCAGAAAATGCAAAACCTCCACCTGCTAGACGTATATGAGGCTATCCCATCACAAAGCTGCCAGTAAATAATACAGAAAACTGAGGTTTCTGTGAAATATTTATCAAAATGAAAACTTTGTGTTTGTCAAGCAGAAGCTAAATTACACTCAAAAAGGATTTCACTGGTATTAACCCTTACGACCTGATCAATCCAGGGGTAAACACCCATGTGAGATAATGCGTTCACACGTAGTTTGTCCTAACAGGCTTCCTGTAGTGGAAGCAGTCACGTGACAAAGTGATGCTGGAACGCATGAAGCTAAGAGTACGGAGAGCGAGAGGAGACAGATGAGTGCAGCGTTCTGAGCTTTCCCTAGTCTGTGTGAGTGTAATTAGGGCTCAATAAAGCTTTACACCCTTCACTGGTGGTATAGGAAAGTGGGACTGCTCATAGAGCCATCACGTGTCGTTCCATGTGTGTACATGTGAGATGATGCCAAAGAGAGTCCCCAGTGAACACTACTTCCCTGCATGCCATGTTAGCAGACACAGGGGGCATGACCATGCTGCTACCCTGGACTCCATAGTCCTCATCGGTTTGGTGCTGCAGCACACAGATGAGGCATATGCTTCCCAGGAAATACCTATTGTTTCTGTTGTGCTGTTAGATCCTCTTGTATACAAGTATTACAGATGTGATGCCATATTAGATGACCGGAAGAGTTACGTTTACTATTAGCCTTTTTTTTGTTTTTGATTAGCATAGCAGGAGAAGTATCCAAATGTTAAAGGGGGTCTCCAAGAGAAGCCCTCTAGCCGGTCATGTGTATATAGGGAGCCCATCACCAGGTTCTGCATGACAAAGACGCACTGTGACGCCATCATGACACTTTAAAGGGGGTTTCCAGGAAGAACAATTTAGCTGACCTATCCTCAGGATAAGTAATCAATAGTTGATCAGCTGGGGTCCATCCTTCGAGACTGGACCGATCAGCAGATTGTGGGGCCACTGGCAGCTCCCCAATAATACGGGTCGGAGCGGAAGTCTCTGCGCTGACCTCTGTGTAGTGGCCGGCGCTTGTAACTGCAGGCACAGCTCTCATTGAAATCAACACAAGCCATGCGTGCTTAGTGGGGGTCTTGTTGCTGAGATCCCCACTGATGTCTAGAACAAGGGGTCTGCAGTTCTCCCCTGACCACTGTCCGCCCTCGGCTGTCTTTGATGCTTTTGGCTCTTGCCAGTAGCTGAAAACGGAAGCATGGAGATCCGTAGAAACTTCAGCTGCCGGAAGAAGATTAAAAGCATCAAAGACATCCGATGGGGCACAAATGGCAGAAAAAAGAAATGTATCTGCATGTTTCAATTTGCAAAAAACCTCTCACCAGAAAAGAGCACCAGAATTGAGTACGACTGCCAGCAAATACCCTGCGCTGATTTTGCTATTGACCTAAAGCTAACATCTAGACTCCGGGCTCGTTCCCACGGGTGTATGCGTATTTCGGTGCCTAATACGCAGCCTATTTACACAGAAAATTGCATATTTCCCGTGTATTTCAGCATGAATACACAGCATATTTACATGTGTATAAAAAAAAAAGCAGAAGGCCCATTGTTTGGATACCCAAATACGCAGGGAATAAACAGGTTCCCTGCGGATCTATGCTGGCCCGTTCACTAGGGCTTATTTCAGTGCATAAATAGGACATGCTGCATATTTTTTCATGTGACCGAAACTTGTTTAAAGAAAATATGCAGCTGTGAATGAACCTATTGAAATCAATGTGTTCTATTCACTGCATATAAAATACGTGGCGTGTAAATGCGCTCGTATGAATGAGTCCTCAGTGCTATTATAGTCAATGGAGTCTGCCTGCCGCTGTTTGGTTCCATCCACAGATAGAGCCCTTCGGCCGCTGGGACTCCCTTTACGGCTTCCGGAACGGAGCATGTAAGCGGAACCCCCAGCGCAGATGGGAAAGCAGTCTAATATAATTGTAGTGGAGAGTACTACATTGCAGAACGGAGGTGGTAGATGTCATGTCTACAGCTCTGTAGCACACATCCAGATGGCCTCTGAGTGCCTCAAGCCAGCCATGACAGTACTGTTTGTGTTCTTTCCATGCAGGGAACAGACAGGATCTCTGGAGTATCTGAATGACATGATGGATCCAGATGCTACATGCAGCATTGACAATGGCGCATGCGAGAACCTTCTCCGAAGTCCAGCATTACCTCCTTGTGATCAGCCATGTACTAATGCCCTGGATCACTTCCTCATACTGGACTGCAGCCCTGATTGTGAACCTCATGAATGGTCACCAGAAGGTACTAAAGCAGAGATCTCTAGTCTGACGCAGGACTGTGTACATGGTGCAGGTGACCCATCGTCAGATGATGAAGGAGCTTTTCGAGGTTTGTCTGACCTTCCTGTGGAGAACAGTGCAATCCGGAGAGCCCGCTGTGCCCGCTGCAGGTGAGCACTCTTCTTACAAACCGGGCAACAGATTGCTGTCAGTTGCAACATAGTAGCTCCATGTAAATACGGTTTAAAAGCCTGGCTGTGGAGTCGTTAAGGCAAACCTCCGACTCCTCAATTTTCCCAGACTCCGACCCCCATTTCTGACTCCTTCATTTATGACAAGTTGTTTTTAAGTGATACATTTACAGTATTTGGTCGGCTTTGGTAATGGTTTCTGATAAATAGGTGCTTAGATTAATAGAATATATATTTATAGGACACTTCAAACTCCTCCTAAATTCCTATGAAAGGAAATCTGAACACATTTTGAATTTGATTAATTGTACCATATTAATAACATATATTTTTTATAAGCTTGAGTTAAGGTTGGTACATTTCTAACAACTCCACCAAAATGGGACTCTGACTCCACAGCCCTGCTTAAAATGATGGGCCGATATTCTGCAGAGCGTGCTTGTTTGGGATTGCTGTATATTAGTTTTGGCCACTGTAGGTTATTTGCCACAATTTTGCACTGTGGTTATTTGCCATGTAAATACAACCCACGTTATGCTTAGAATTACAGAAAATTAGATGTATGTCCTACAACAACCATGTCATTATAACACTTATTATAATAGTTGAATCTTTAAAAACCATGCCCCCAGTAATCGCATCGCAAGATTGCAGTAAACCCTTGTGCGATTTTTATTTTTTTTTATTTTTTTCTTGACACAGTTTTAACCATATGCTCAAAACCATCTTATGTACTGTAAGGGAGATCTTACATGAGCGGATTCCGCGGTAATACACAGGCACTGAAATGCATGGACTTCGACCAGTTCGCTCACATTTGTGGTTAGGAATTGCAGATTCCACGAGTGGAAGAAAATTTCTTACAACGCATTAGTTTGTTTTGAAAATGAATGTATTGTTAAAAACCACATGCAGTTTTAAAAGAAGTATGAGGTTTTTAGAAAACTGCATGCGTTTTTTTTCACAGTTTCAATCGTGGTTGAAAACTGCAATAAATGGTTATGTGTGCATGCAGCCTAAAACAGGTTACATTTGAAAGCACCGTCAACATTTGGAGTTTTTTTAAAATTCTTTTAAATATGTGAATTTGTGCTCCCCATGCCCAAGCGTAACAAAACCTCCTATACTTGCCTCTCTTGCCTATCTGCCAGTCCAGCACTGCATATCTGTACTCGGTACTGGGTCCGCTTACAGGCTACAAAGGTAATCTCATTGAATGGCTGTGATTGGTTAACCCAGCGCCACCTTTCATTGGCTGACGCAGTGCTGAGTTAACCAATCAGAGCTTAGCTTGCTAGAGGCGGGGCATTCAAGCCCCACATTCAGAAAGCAATGATCTGTATCAGCGTGGAGGAGAGAGTGACAGCCTGCAGTAGTGCGGCAGACCATCACGAGGATGAAACGCCGGCGACAGGTGACTATAGTTCCCCCCTGAGTCTCAGCTTTCGAGTTTTTCAACTTGCAAGCAGGTTCATACCCCGAGTTTTTGTTCGTAAATCAGAGCAAAAATTCAGGAGACAGCCTGCTCAAAAGTCAAAAAACTAGCAAGTTGAGGCACTCTCATCCCGAGGTACCACTGTACTAATAGATTACAGACTGAACATAAGTCAACAGCGTGATGCAGTAACAAAAGAGGCAAACACAATTCTGGGATGTCTTAAAAGAAGCATAGAGTCTAGATCACGTGAGGTAATTATCCCCTCTACTCTTCCTTAGTCAGACATCAGCTGGAATACTGTGTCCAGTTCTGGGCACCCACTTTAAAAAAGACATAGACAAACTGGAGTAAGTTCAGAGAAGAACTACTAGGATGGTGAGCTGTCGGAAACCATTTCCTATGAGGAACGGTTAAAGGATTTGGGAATGCTTAGGTTGCAAAAAAGAAGGCTGAGAGGAGACTTAATAGCTGTCTACAAATATCTGAAGGGCTGTCACAGTGCAGCGGGATCAGCCCTATTCTCATTTGCACAGGGAAAGACTAGAAGTAATGGAATGAGACTGAAAGGGAGGAGACACAGATTAGATATTAGAGAAAACTTTCTGACAGTGAGGGTGATCAATAAGTGGAACAGGTTACCAAAGGAGATGGTGAGTTCCCCTTCAATGGAAGTGTTCAAACAGAGGCTGGACAGACATCTGTATGGGATGATTTAAGGCCCATTTACACACACAGATATTTTTCAAAAGATTGAAAGATCAGCAATTGCTTTGCATAAAGTACTAATAGGCACTAATTGCTATTAGTACTTTATTAGCTTCATTTACATGCAAAGGAGCTTCTGGGAGCTGTTACAGAACTCAGCAGGAGGTCTGAGCTCTGTAATTAGCTCCATTGTTCAGCCACTGGCTCCCTGTGGAGAATTCAGCACCATGAACAGAAGACACAGAGTGCGCAGTTCAGCGGGGCTGAGAACTGAGAACAGCTGTAACAATGTTATCAGCTGTTATCAGCGCTTCCTGGGTGAAACACACCCTGTGGTCCTGCTTATCAGCTGTTCTGCTGAATGACTGTTTTCAAGCAGAACTGAAAAACGTTGTTTGGTGAAAGATGGGCACATTTACACAATGATTATCGCTCAAAAGACAGCTTTTGAGCGAATTATGAGCGATAATCGTTGTGTCTAAATTGGCCTTTAGTGGTCCTGAACTGAGAAGGGGGTTGGGCCAGATGACCCGGGAGGTTCCTTCCAACCTATATGATTCTATAAACAGTCTATAGATGACCCTATATGAAAAGTAAAGTGAGTGTGAGCCTGTACTTAGCAGCAGCCATGTGGCTGCAAATCACACCCAAATGATGTGACGAATGGCCATACGATTTTGCTGGTAATACTCATAAAAGTGTGCGGCCATTCGCCACTGAATGTGGGCGTGGGTTGTGGCTGCCGCAACATGTCCTCACATTTTTTTTGTGATGTGATACAGGAAAGTGCAGTCTGCTATGCCCTCCTATACAGTAGGGAAAATAGGTAGAATTGCATATACTGTCCCAATGGAGGCAAAAGGAAACTCTTTTGCCCTCTGTAACATTGGGGTTTTTCCCGTGTATACGCCAAACAGGGTTCCAAAGCAGTGTGCAACGAAGCTAATAGAAGCTGTGGGACAGAGCATGTAGCTCTGCACTATAGTATCAAGTACTCAGCTTTTGATGTATTCTACAGGATATGCAAAATGTAAATGTTCTAGTAAAACTTGTTGACCGTCTCTGCCAATTAGGGCGCATTCACTGCCGTTATCAGGTCTGTCATCTGTTTCCATTGTTCACCTCCTGGAACTGAACAGCCAAAAAAATGGAGCGGAATGGTGCTGACCTCATTGACTGTATTAGGGTTTCAGTGCCTTATGGCCATCATAGATGCACATATGGGCAGTCGTTACATATTATATAATGGCATACAGGCGTAATTAAAAAACGGTTGCTTATGCATTTGAATGGGCAACATCTAATAGCACGTTTCTCCTTAGAAGCTCTTCTAGGAGAAACCTGCGGCTGCCAGCAGTAACAGCAGATTGCTGGCGAACCTGTGATGGTTGGCTTATGGCCAGTGGGCCTTCATTTAGAGACGGGGTGATCAGTTTTGTAACACTGCTAAATTTCTGTCTTAGCCCTAATAAAGTATTGTGCTTTTACCAGTGTGTCCTAACATAAGTGCAATTTGTGACATCAGCGCCATAGGATATAACTTGAATTGTAGTATGAATTTCTATATTTCGTGTTCCAGTGGAAGCCCTACGTAATGTTGGCACTCGACTTTCACACACAAGGATAAATGTAAGAAAAAAATGTACAAAATTGTTACTGACTTGATAAAAGAGAAGCCAAAGACCTATATTTACTGGTGATTTCTTGATATTAGAGGAAAAAGCTTTCATTCCATGTATCTCTGAATCGCCGCTCACCAGTGCAATGTTTTACAATGGCGCCCAGTGAGGGTGGTATTTATATTGATCTACACTATGGTAAAAGTACAGTTTGCTGCAATATTATTTGGAAACAAAGATAATAGTGTCACACATTTCATATGAAATCACCCCGTACCATGAAATAGAAAATGGATTTATCGACCTTCTCACAGCTGAGTGGAAGCATTTACTGCTAGACAGAGGTGGCTTGTGTTAGCGCATATAATGCAGTGGGTAGGTCTCCCATCGCTGTGTACGGCCATCATCTGCACAAAAATGGTGTACTGTGACTCATTGCTATAGGCTTTGTTACATGTGAATTGTGTTAATGCACCCCTCTCAGATCGGGCGTTAAGCAATGTCCACACGCAACAAATAAACACCAATAGATAACACGTAGGATCCTATAAAACACAAACCAAACACATCAAGGGGGTGAAAAGGGAAATCTAGCCCTGCAATGCTAATACATTAAAACCCCTGCCAATAGCGGGGTGATCGTCCTGATAAGTATGGCCCCATGTCCCAAACTTGCACCACCTATACTGTTCCTAGATGGAAATGGGTAAGGCCAGTAAAAAATTGTAATCACTATTGACACAGCAGTAGATATGGCAGATACAACACCACAAAAGGGTAACTTCACGCAAACCTATTTCCACGCCTTTTTGCGTGCACAAAACACAAAGAATGGAATCCATTGATTTCAATGCATTTGTATTAATTTCCTTTTTTGTGCGAATATTTATTTCGCAAGCCAAAAAATAGGACCTTCTTTACCTGTATGCGTTTTTCTGTAGCAAAGGTCCCCGTAGAAGTCTAAGGGAGGTGCACAAATGCGCACATAATACACAGTGGCATGCAAAATATGCTTCGCAAGACCATGGGGGCAATAACTCATCTGGACCTCATTAGGCTAAATAGCCTATTAAATCGGCAGGGTGTGTCACGTGCGCAAATGAATATGGCCTGCATGTGCAAAAACGTATTGTACTATGCGCAGACATTCACAGAAATAAACCTAGTTCACTGCACAGATACGTTGTGCTGAGGTGAGCGTATTTGCACATGTGCGCATCTGAAGAAGCACTAAAATGCACCAGTAACTTATCCGACAGCATGGTTGAACCAGAGGAAACTTCACCAACCTGATGAATAATAGGCACTGTACAAGAGTAGCCGCTGGAATATGTAAACTTCCATTATTGATTGCTCAGCCGGGGAAAACCGAAAAACGTAGGCTGCTGTCATACAGAGCGCTTTTTACCGCGATTAGCGCGGTACAATGCCACCGTTGATTTCTATAGGGCCTCGCAGACAAGTGCTCAAACACGATGTTTGTAGCACTGCGAATTTCGAGTGCTATCTGCTCTATCTTCATGCGTGTTAGGGCTTTTTAACGCATCTCATCACCCATCACAGTGATGGGGTGCGTTAAACACTGTAACATGCGTTTCAAAATGGCGTGCAAAATCACAGTTTCACGCAGCGTTTTCTGAGTGCATGTATAAGAGCAGCCTTAGGCCACTCTCACACAGGCTGTTAAAACTTCGCACTAAACGCTGTAAAACACCTCCATTAATTTCAATGGGGCTTCTCAGACGAACGTTCCTATGCACCTCATCACCCATTGCAATGATGGAGTGTGTTAAAAAACGCTGGCGACCGCGGTTGTAAACGCCGCCTTTAAACAACACCAGTGTGAGAGTGCCTTAAGGGATTTTTAACATATGACATCCAAGGAGCCCTCTTCAATGATGGTGAACATTGGAGATATCAGACATATAACGCCGAAGGTAACTACTACTTTTTTTTAACAGACCTTGTAGATGGAATCAGTTGGGGAAAAAAAGGACCATTTGTAGCAGTTTGTTTTCATTGCATTTCATTTCCATCTTTTTTTCATTGCTCATGGTTTTGTATTATTTTGTCTGTCTTCTCTTCTGCGTATGCGCACGGACTGTAAACACAGAAACGCTTCTGCTCATTTCTGTCACTCATTGAATTTAATGTATATAAAAAAAACCTGCAACACCCCCCCCCCCCCCCCTTTGCAGAAATCTCCTTTCCATTTTTGGGGGGGAAATAATAGTACATCAGTCTGCCCTATTATTTCCATTTAAAATACTGAAATGGAACACAAGGTAAGACTAGAGGCAATAGGATGAAACTGAAAGGGAGGAGACACAGATTAGATATTAGACAGTGAGCGGGATCAATGAGTGGAACAGGTTACCACGGGAGGTGGTGAGTTCTGCTTCAATGGAAGTGTTCAAACAGAGGCTGGACAAATATCTGTCTGGGATGATTTAATGATCCTGCACTGAGCAGGGGGTTGGACCCGATGACCCTGGAGGTCCCTTCCAACTCTACCATTCTAGGATTTTAAGTTAACTGAGCATCACTCATAAAAACCTCACTGAAATCTATAGAACTTAAAACTGAAAACAAGAACACTAATTTGAACAAGCCCTAAAGCTGGTGTCATCTTATGTGACAGAGGGGCCTTCAGGTCCTCTAGGGCACCAGGGCTCAAGTGTGACAGTTATGGCTGCACCCACTATAGCCGTGTCCCTAGTTGCATACAACCTGCCCTTCCCCTCTTCCCCCCACCCCACCCTTAGCCATGTGCTGTTGGTTATTGTAGCCCAAATTATACTTCTCTGGTAGATGAACAGTAATTTCCTGATTTAATGTTTTTCAGGTGTTCTAATATAAGAATAAAGCAGGGAAATCGTAGAGAATTTGGACCTGTCACCAGGAACAGGTGTTTTTTCTTAGGCAGAATACAGGCTGCTATAAATTCTGCTGCCGGTTTGTAGTTCAAGGACCGGGAATTGTTTTTGTCTGCTGCTGCCATTTGTTGTAAAGGAAGCGATGGCTCTTAGAGAAGTGATCATTAACTAAGTAAAACAAATCTCACTTTGAATGAAGTTTATTGAGACGACCACCAGATGATTTCATCCTTCGTTCTGCGTCTTGTGTCCCGGCTCTGCACCCAAGTGACGAGCTTACAGAATGTGCACCCGGACCCCTACGGCCCTCTTGAAGAGTAATGTATGCAGGCTATCTAGGAATGACTTGGTCACTTTTCATGTGATGCTCCTCAGACATATGTACACACAGTTCCTTTTTTACGAGGAGACCTAAGTAAGTGGCAGAGGATATCTCCTGGGCTTCATTTCTTCGAGGGCTTTGTTTGTGTGCTGTTCCCTGGTGTTCTGGTGTTTTTATCCCGCCTGTCTTCACCATACACCCCATAAAAGATGCACAAGACGCAGCGTCAGGAATGGAACTTTGTGTAAACTTGATTATGGCCAGTGGTGCCTCCGCTGAAGTGAAAATAAAACAGGGTAATGATGTGTTTAACAAGATGCAGCCTCTTTTACTTCCTATAAAAGCAAATAGGACAGATGTTTGTTCCCTATTGGATTTGTCTGTCTATCTGTTGTTATGAAAATCTCAATTAAGCAGGACAGTTGTGTAGAGGAACATAAAAGCCCAGGCCTGGAAAGCTCGCAGCACAGCGCTCGATCACTTTTAAAGGTTGCTTCACATAAAAAATATATTTATTAGCTTTGCAGACTCTGCGAGATAACCTGGGAATAGTATATTCATAGAAATGGAAAATGCATTCATCCTCGGAACAGACCGTCTCTATTGGTTTCTCATTTGTTGTTTCCAAGAAATGACTTTCCTCAAAAAATAAAAAAATAACCAGTAAGTCTAATTCTTCAAGCTTTCGAATATACCATTAAGGAGGTCAAACCAGAACTTCAAGTTATCACATATCCATACGATAATGAATAACTTGCTAGTCGGTGGCGATCTCACCGCTGATACACCCTTCCCGATCCTGATATTTGGGTCCCATGCCAACCGTCCTCCGCACAGTCGGCTTGCTGCACCCCCTGCAGTAAGGAGGAGACAGCGAAGCTCTGGTCTTGCTAGCGCTCCATTTGTTTTCAATGTGACTACCAGAGATAGCCGAGCGGCAAGCGCTCAGCTATTTCCGTCAGCCCCATTAAAGTAAATATAGATAGGGAGAAGCTAGTCATTCCGGTACAACCCATTTAATGTGCGAGGGACACAAGTTTGACCTGTTAAAGTGATCACGTATTTTAGGTGATACTCAAGGGGTATCGTTGCCTTATCAATCAGTATTCCTAATTATTATTCAATGCACCAGAGAAGAATACAATGAGAAACACTCAAGTGATGTTTCCAGGCTCTTCTGTTTTACTGTTACAATGCAGGAGATTGTATAGTGTGGCATCCCCACAAAATCAACAAGTCAAAGTCTACAGCATGTGTGATACTTCTCTCTTAGTAAAACATTACAAAGGGTAATAATGACAAAGCTGCATGCTGAGTGTCTGAGACCCTGTTGGTAAAATTTCACTACAATGTGTCTTTTGCACACATACTTCTTACTATACACTCGACACTACTGCATACAATATAATTCAATACTTTCATAGACTGCTGGAATTCCCACTATTCACAAAAATGAAGAGAATTCTGTGCTCTCCTCAGGTTTTCTTTGATGTTTCTACAGAACTTTAGCTTCTTTAACTGCACAATTACATCTGCTGTATGTTAGAATTCCACAAGACGTCCTTAATGCTGCAGCAGAAAGCTTTTCCATTGCAGAATTACATTTTCCGGTTTTGAAGTGAAGGCAGGCGGCTTTTAACAGGTTCAAAATTCAAGCCCCATAGGGATAACATTGTGATGCAGAAATGTCCAAGTGGACTAGTTCCATCCCGTGTAAAAGGTTCCAAACACATCCCTGTTCTCTACTCCTTTTACTGCTCTAACTCCAAATGTGCCACTCCTAGTCGTGCAATTGTGCTTTTTGTGCCTCCTTGGAATATAACGCGTGCCTACATGGAGATAAGAACACCCCCAAAGCCTGCTGGGGTTTGGAAATGCAAACTCCTCATAGTAGGGTTGCTATTGACTTTATTAGTAGGAGCTATCCTATATAGAGCAGCTGAAAAATACTAAAATCTGCAATTAAATAAACAGGTTGAAATGGAGATTAAATTTCAAGCAAGGTGCAAAAGAAAAGATCACTGCTTTCATATCCTGGTAAGGGCTCACTCACACGGGCGTATGTGGCCCGCGTATTATGGGCATATTTTTCATGCTTGCAATATGCGGTGCTAAAAGCCCATTGATTTCTCTTTGGGTGCCTTCACACTTGCGATCGCGATATCGCAGAATTTTTTTTACTCGGATGTCAATATGGTATTATCTAAGTCGCAGACTGTTTGGCATTGGCTAGACTAGGATGCATATGATCTAAAGGATCCACTGTGCTTTTCAAGTGTCGATCTTGCTGCAGGAAGATTCCTGTGCCCAGAATAGTCATGGATTGACGGCAGGAGCACTGATGAGTACCTGGGGTTTATCACCAGCAGAATGGTCAGGATGCTACAAGACGAGATGGAAGTGTAATCAGGACTGTAGACAGTCCAGAGGACAAGACAGGAGTGAGCACAGGAACAATATTGAGAATACCAATGCACAGGAACAAGAGCTAGGAAAGAAATGTATTCCAGTTAGCAGGCAAATCCTAGCAGGATGATTGCTCTTTAAATAGACCTCCAGCCCCAACACCATTCTCTAGTGCCGGTTGCCTTGGCAAGTTGGCGCCACTGTACAATAGGAGCAGGACACTGAGGCCCACGAAGGGAGAGTAGAAGCGTCTCAGCTGGATGCACTTGTCCGCCGGAGCTGGCCTTACTTTGGGACATGACGCTGGGATCGGACAAAATAAATAACAATCCGGAGTATGCTTATGACTAGGGACCTAGTCACATGAATGAGAAGCTTGGGTGACTTTTGCACAATGCCCACAAAATTCACACCAAGTCACACATCAATTTTGCGAGGGGAAAAAAACATAGCTGCGTGTCCAATTTTTGAGGGCGTTTCATTGGCGATTATCTCACACTGTGAGTGAGTGAAAATGCATGATTTTGAAACCAATGAATTTCAATAGTTTCATTCTCATTTGCAATGTTTTCACTCCTGCGATGCTGCGAGAAAGAGTAATTGCAACATGCCCTATCTTTTTGCAATATCACCCATAAAGCAAAGGGAGAAGATGACAATCCCTTGCTGCAGCTGTGACAGCTGCAGAAGGGATTCCTTCATCCATGGGTTTCACCTTGTTTTTAGTGAGGCTGGGGGGAGCAGCGCCGGCCCCATTGACAACATAGTGAGAACATTGAGATCTTCTGCTCTGCTGTGACAGCAGCAGCAGGGAATTCCTTCATCCCCATGGGGAGTCCTCTCCTCACTGAACACTGTGGCAGCAGTGGCAGGTGTTCAGTGATGAGGGGACTGCATGCAGGGATGAAGGAATTTCCTGCCGTGGCTGTCACAGCAGCGGCAGGAGAACACAATGTTCTCCCATTGCTTTCAATAGGGCCATCGCTGCTACTGCCCCATTGAAAGCAATGGGATTAAGGGAACCCCTGAAGTGATGCAATGCTGTTTTCACACAAGAATGCCTTGCATCCAGGGGTTTTAAGAAGGATATTGCTCTCGCCAGTGTACAGGAGCTATCACAGTTACTGATGATGATCACACAACTCTTGTCACACAGGTATAATAGAGAAGATCACAGCTCATCCTCCTGACTGTAAACTTATGGTCCCTAGCTTATTTAATTGAATATAGATGGTAATGATAACCCTCCTCCCAGCAGGCAGAATGGTATAGCCTCATAGCTAATGTTGTGCTGATGCATCATGCAATTGACTTAAAGTTAAAGTAAAAAAACCTCACTCTCAAGATGGTGTCTGATAAGCATCAGACAGGAGGCTGTACTTCATAGAAATGACTACAATACATAGAGGAGACCTCCAGAATGTAACAGGCAATCAGGTGAGGGGTGCAGGGATGGAAAAATGGGCTGCAGCACTGGATCACTGGGCAGAGGACGGGTAAATACCCCTGCTTTTTGTTATTTTAGCACATTTGTATCCATAATTTAAAAAATAATCTGGGAACTGGACAGGCCCTCTAAACAGGACAGATCCGCTAAAGTACTTGCTGACATGTCTCCGCAATGATGTTTGAACAAATACTATTTAATGATTGTATATAACACATACCTAGCAATGTATGATATAGTTTTATCAGTGGATTCCTTCCTTCACAAATGATGATCTATTAACCCTGCCTATCCTGGAGGGCATCAATGATATAAATGGTGCTTTACTGGAGCAGCGCTGTCGGGTAAAATAAATAGGATTATTTAAAATGCCCTCACCTTGTATAACAGGCGGTAATGCCATGTATTTCAGAAATGAGTTCGGGCCTTGCAAAGTGCTTATGGAATAATATTCTCTGCTTCAGTCATTGTTCACTATGTGACCTTGTAGTCTGTTAAAAGTTCATTAGGGGATCATAACTGAATGAGCAAGGCCATCTAATGTGTTGTGATCTGAATTGTTACAACCCTGTTAGCCGGAAAATCAGATTGACAGCCATTGTAAAGCACAACAAACAAGTGCTGTGCATCATTATATTTCCAAAACAGGGTGGTGCCATGAAGCCGTGATGAAAGGGAACCGACTGAAATTGTACATGGAGAACTTTTCAGTGGCTTTAGACTTGCCGCCTCGTCTAGGAGAGCACTTTTAATTAGCAGGCAATAAATCTTATGAGGTCACTAAGGGCTTATTCACACGAATGCATTTGCGCTTTGTATTACACGTGCAAAACTTACGTGTGCAATAGGCAATGAATAGAACCCATTCATTTCAATGGGTTCAATCTCATGGGCATATTTTGCGCACATTTTATTCGTGCAAAAAATATACAGCACATTCTATTGTGCATGAAAACAGCACCTATTAAACTAGTTAAACTTCATTGCTTATAGAAATCAATGGGAGCATGCTTGTGCGCACAAAGACACAGGCATGCATGCACAAGAAATACAGCTAATTACGCACACGTGATCAAAATCGCACCATTATTACGTATGTCCCCTTCACTATTATGTATCTGTGAGCACATCGCAACATGTTGGCTGATACTGACTGCAGCTCTACCGCTGATGCTGCAGATGGGGTTCCTGATGGTTTCCTTGAGCTCATACGGGGTATGCGGATTATTGGTGTATACTTTCTGCTTTAAATTTCCCCACAGATAAAAAGAGCATGTAGACCAGTCCAGGTAGTGTGTTGGCCATAACCCCTTGCGCACAGTACACTCTTTGATAAAGAGTTCATGAACCCGTGCCAGTGAGTCGCGGGAGGTATGGCATGTTGCCCTATCTTGTTGGAACAGGCACTACAGTCTTTCTTCTGGTGTTAGTTAATCGTAAAAGTGTTCAAACATGTCCAGATAAACCGCGGCATTCACAGTTCATTTGAAGACAATTGGGCCCAATATTCGTGTTCCTGCCACTGTGCATCACACGATAATTTTCTGGTCGTGCAGTGGTGTTTTGTGAGGCAGATGGGGGTTTTTAGTAGGCCAGTACCTTTTATATGATATATAACATATCAATCGGAGTGCGATGCAAGGTTTCCCATTGAAAATAATGGGAAACACATGCTGATCCTCCAACGCAGCTGCATCGGAGAATTGCAACTTCCCAGAAATGATGGGGGGCGTTTTTGATGGAAAAACACATCACATCCGCCAGTACATTGCCCGTTCAATAGTGTGATATCGGCCAGAGTTTCACGGTCCGATATCGCGCCCGCCCATGTGTAGGCAGCCTTACTTTGTCGAGCTCTTTCACTTCCTGCACACGTTATTTGGTATGGTTTCATGGTCAGAGATTTCAGTACTCGCCCACACGCTATTCTGAATACAGTATTTAGCAGGTGATTTTGTAGCTGGGTATTTGTCGGGAAAGGCCTCTTGCATTTCCTAATCAGATGATCGGTCCCAAGTAGTGGACCCAGATGATCAAGTATTGATGACCTATCCTGAGAATAAGTCATCAATAATAGAATCTGTGACTGCTGATGTCTGTGCCGAAGTGAGAGGTCAGCAATCACAGACTTGGCATCGGCTGCCACTGTGCCGGGGCTGCAAGCGGGTGAATGTAAAGCCTATAGGGATGGTGTCCGTCCAGAGGCCATTAGGGCCTTTCTATTGGCCTTTGGCCAGGTAGCATCCCCGGGTCTACTGTGTAGTACGCAGTTACTACTAGGAGCCACTATGGGGGTAATTTACTACTGGCCCCACTATGGGGTTCACTGTTACTACTGCCCCACTATGAGGTTCACTACTAGGGCTTGTTCACATGGGCGTAAGTGCCTTTCAGTCATAAAAATATGTTTTTACACGCTTAAAAAAAATCGCTTATGCCTGCGTTATTCAGCCGCATGTAAAAGAGAACGCAGACAGGCTCATTGAAATGGTGCGCAAATATGCAATGAATACGCAGGTATCCTGCATATTTACTGTATATTTGCGCACACCCATTCACTTCAATGGCCTATTGCAGTGCATAATAAGCACCAAAATAGGTAATGCCCAGTATTTTTTCACGCAATTTCACATCGCATGAAAAAATACGTTCATGTGAACAAACAAATCAATGGGTTCTAGTCACTGTGTGTTATGCGCACAAAAATTGTGCGCGTAATACGCTACGCAAATACGCTCATGTGAACGTATTTGAGCCCTCACAATTAAAATTGGCCCTTGAAGGCAACCATAAGGCTTATGTGGCCCCTATGAAAATGAGTTTCACACCCCTGATCTGGAGTGACAGCGGGGAGAGGAGCTGGCACTCTAGATGGCGTGGGTGGGGAGAGGCTGGCACGGCCCACCCCGGAGACTTGGAACACCATTGTAAACTTTGTAGTATGTTTATTCTGAAATGCCGCAGCGCTTCACAATACAACATACATTGGCGCGGTGTACCTGACCCGCGATTATTTTGCTCGTGCTTTGGGTAGCATGAACCCAGTGACAGAGTCCCTTTAACTGCTCGTCAGAATGTTGCTGTGCAGCATTATTGAATTCTGCTGCAGATGTCACAATGTAACCCAAGTCTAAACATCCATTTTTTATATTTCTCACCACTAATCATTATGCGTTCGTGTCCCTTGCATATTTCGTCAGTGATTATTTTCCTGGAAATTGAAGCCATATCTAGTGCCGATGTGAAATAGAATGCGTATTCATGTCTTCAGGGGGGGTGTATATTTTTATTATCCCTTGCATTACACAGTGACATCAGGCAAACCACATATTGTAAATAATTATGTGAAATAAGATTTTCAGAAGTATCTGGTGCCTTGTAAACCCGGCTGGTGGGTGGTCCGCCGCAGGCTTTCCTCAGTTTAAGGCTGTCGATATTATTTCATATGTGCATGTCATTTACTAACACTACATGATGCTGTCTCAAAAAGAATTAGCATATCTTAAAGTGCCCGTGACCACTACGCAGGACTCCAGGCTTGTTTTGTACCCCTGTGGACTACCTTGTACTTTGTCCACACATCTGGTAATGTAGCTTCAGCTGATATGCAGAGTACGAATTGGATTTTTTTCTCTCCCAGAGCCGAGCATTTCTCATGATTCAGATAAATTGCTTTTCATTTCACAGCATTACATTTCAATCTTCTCCTTATGGGTTTTTCTAGCCTGTGTCTCCAATGATTTTTTTAGTGCAGATGGCATTGGTTTTTATTTTAATTCCCCTAAACAAAACCCATTTCATACATCTCCTGGGGATATACTATGTTCAAGTGCTCTGTTTAAACTCCAGGACACTAAGGAGGATATCACAGAATAGGACTGATACTATGTACTGATCAGCAGTGCCGTGTAGACAAGCTATTAGGACAACTTGCTTAGAGGCTAAGATTAATTTACCTAAACTAGAGTGAAATTCCATTATTCTGGAACCCATCAATCCTGAAAGTTGCCACCAGAGGATCCGTAATCACGATGGAACCTAATGGACCCCACTGTAAGACATTGGGGTCCGTTGAGTACTGGTTGTATCTGTCATGTGATAGATCCGGCTTGTAAAACTAAAGGTGCGATGTAAGACTGAACATTAAATAACCAGCCGGGTTGTTGATCCGGCTGTTGGAGTCAGGTAGGAACTTTCAAAAGTTGATCCAGGGATTATTCTGACTGCCATTATGGAGTCAAGAAGGATTTTCCCCCCCAAAATGGGCTAAATTGGCTTCTGCCTCATTGTTTTTTTTGCCCTTCTCTGGATCAACAAGGGCGGGTGTAAACAGGTTAAACTGGATGGACATTGTCTCCTTTAAGCCTAACATACTATGTTACTATGCAGAGCCCACTCTGGTACAGGATTGCAATGTAAGGTTGGAGCTCTATGATGATATATCGCCCTCGATCTGTTAAATTGCAGTCTTATGTGAGGTCGCTGTACACATACGATTTGGTAGCACCACGTGGAGGAGGAACTTGAGGAGTTTCGACACTGCTGGAATTTTTGCATTCGAAGTATCACGGCAGTGTGCAATCTTATATGAACGCATGGGCTAACACGGCATGCAGTTTAACATGCACGTGTGATAATTGCACATTTTTAAATGCTGTGGAGCTCTGGCCTAAAGGGGAAACTTAGCAGCGAAACACTAAGTGGTAAGAAGCGATTAGGAAATTCTTTATTTTAGACGAACTAGACCCTGGGATCTGCTGATTACCAGCTAGCTTCAGTTTAGAAATGGGATGTCATAGTGAAACTAGTTGACTTGCCCGCCTTTCCCCTTCGGCAGAAGATGCTTTCACCTGTCCTAGAATGGCTTCTTACAGGCTGCATGGACAGTGGTCACTTTGTTAAATTCTTGGACAACACAGTTAAATGAACTCTGCCTGAGGACATGGTGATGGCAAATTCGATAAGCGTTCAAGAGGGCCTGGATGTCTTTCTTGGGCGATACAATATTATATGTTAGAATGATTAATAACGTCAGAAGGGTTGTTGATCCAGGAACTATTCCGATTGCCAGATTGGAGTCGGAAAGGAATTTTTTTCCCTAAATGGGGAAAATGTCTTCTACCTCCTTGGTTTTTTTTGCCCTCCTCTGGATCAACATTGGGACGGGGGGGGGGGGGGGGGGTTTATAATAAACTGAACTGACTAGAATTGACGTCAGATTTTTCTAAGCAGATTCCACTTCAGTATCCATGGCTGAGACAAGGATTTGCACTTCTGTGGACTGTTGATTTAGTCCTTCTCAAGGAAGAAGTCACTTCTTTTTTTTTTCTCTGCACGTGGATTTCAAATTGGCATGTGCAAAATTGTATAGACTATGGCACAGATTCCCATTCAAAGCAATGGGACACAGATTTACTGCAGATTGACGGTGGAATCCTTGTAAAGAAAAAACACTGTGAGCATACCCTTAGGTTACAATCACACAGACTAAGAAACTATCATGCTTGCCTACGTGCATTCTTCACGCAGATGCAAGGCGTTTTTTATTCAAAAACGTCTCGTATCACTTCTGTGAAATTGCGATCCTCAGGCGGGTGTTTCACATCCGTCAGATGGTCGCAAGTATTCCCCATTGATTTCAATGAGAAGCATCACACCACATTCACGTACGCATGGCATGTAAGTGCTATCCAATGCATTTTAAGGTCCTACTGACAACAATGGCAGAGGTGTTCTGCAGAAATGGCTAAAAATTGAATCGCTCATATGAGTAAGTCCAGTCAAAAAAATGGATTTATTATTCATGCAAGGTTTGTGCGAATGGCATTGCAAGAACTTGAGCGAGAATATCACTTGTGCTAATAAGCCCTTAAAGGGGTTGTCTCGTGAAATCAAGTGGGGTTCAGCACTTCTGTATGGCCATATTAATGCACTTTGTAATATACATCGTGCATTAATTATGAGCCATACAGAAGTTATTCACTTACCTGCTCCGTTGCTAGCGTCCCCGTCGCCATGGATCCGTCTAAATTCGCTGTCTTCTGGCGTTTTTAGACGCGCTTGCGCAGTCCGGTCTTCTCCCTGGTGAATGGGGCCGCTCGTGCCGGAGAGCTGGTCCTCGTAGCTCCGCCCCGTCACGTGTGCCGATTCTAGCCAATCAGGAGGCTGGAATCGGCAATGGACCGCACAGAGCCCACGGTGCACCATGGGAGAAGACCCGCGGTGCATCGTGGGTGAAGATCCCGGCAGCCATCTTGGTAAAGGAAGAAAGAAGTCGCCGCAGCGCGGGGATTCGGGTAAGTAATAAACTTTTTTTTTTTTTTAACCCATCCCTTGGGTTTGTCTCGCGCCGAACGGGGGGCCTATTGAATAAAAAAAAACCCCGTTTTGGCGTGAGACAACCCCTTTAAGGGGTTGTCAAGGCTGATTTCTAGGATTGCCACACCTATTCATCAGGCTGTATCTGGTATTGCAAAGCATGACTATTTAAAGGTACCTTTACACAGGACAACTGTCGGCTGAATAATCGCTTGTCAGAGGGGACTCAAGCTATAGCCATTCAGTTTAAACAGGATGATGAGTGGTAAGTCGCTAGTCGTTTTGATTCAGCTTACTAGGAAATCGTTTCTGTGTAAAAGCAAACAAACAACTGTCATTCCTACACTCCAACAACTATCTGAATGATAGTTGCTCAGTGTAAAGGTACTCTAAGTCAAAGCGGATGAGCTGCAATATCAGGTAAAGCTCATAGACGGGTGTGGCAATCTTTTTGGAATGAAAAACTTAAAGGGGAAATAAACAGGGCACAGAAAGCTATCTTTATGTGGGAAGTGTCAAGTTAAACTTTGCTAAATCCGTAATTACAGTAAATAACCTGAAACTCATACATTTTACTCCCGCTGCAGCTTGCGGCTCTGTGCTCCACTGGTCGGTCACTGTACAGATGCCCTATATATGACTGGCATATTTATATTGCCACTTCTTGAGGTGCAACATTTGTATGGACAGTTCTTTGTGTGGCATGTTTGCTGTGTGAACTTCTGCTTGGAGTGATCTTTGGACTGGTCACACATAACACGAAGGCTTCTTTCACACGGGCGACAGCTATATCGTTGCAAGAAAATCGCAGCTGAGTTCCCACGATTTATGTGCAATATCGCAATTTAGTTGTGCTACAAAGTCGCGAAACTTTGTAGCGCTCTTTTGCCAGGATATTCAGGGGGACTTGAAATATAAGCCCTACCCTAAAAATAAGCTTTGGCTGTTAAAATAAAAATTAAAAAAACAATACATTACCTAACAGGCGCTGTCCGCTCCTCCACACTTCTCCTCCCAGTACTTTGGCACACTTGTCTGCAGTCTTTAGCCGTCGCTTCCTGGTTAGGAAGTTCATAAATCCTGCTTCCAGAAAGCACTGGCTCTGATTAGTTCTCAAGCACCGTGACTCAGCCAATCAATGCAGTGCTTGATGAACCAATCGCAGCCATTCAATGTGATGGCTGTGATTGGTTCATCAAGCGCTGTATTGATTGGCTGAGCTGCAGCGCTTAAGAACCAACCAGAGCCAGCGCTTCCTGGGGTTCATATTCATGCGAGAATATCATCAGTGTGAAGCCAACCTCAAATCACTGCCAGATAAAGTGATTAACATTGATTATATCATTAAAATGGCACCTGTTAAGGGATCGGATATATTATAAGCAGCAACAGAACAGTTCCTGAAGTTGATGTGTTGAAAATAGAAAAAATGGGTAAATGTGAGTTACTGAGCAACTTTGACAAGGCCCTAATTGTAGTGGCTAGATGACTGGGTCAGGGTGTGCCCAAAACTGGTCCAAGAAAGGACAACTGGTAAACCAGGCACAAGGTGATGGGTGCACAAGGGGGAAGAAGGATAGTCCATCTGGTCTGATCCCATAGAAGAGCAACTCTAGAGCAAATTGCTGAAACCATTAAAGGGAACCTGTCACCTGCCTAAGGCATTTTACCGCGATTACGAGCGGTGTGTTTGAACACATTATACAGCGCTTTTCAGTGCACCCCATCATTGTGATGGGTGATGAGGTGCATTAAAACATGCAAAATTAGAGCAAAAAGCGTTAAAAAGTGAGCGCAAGTCTGCGAAGCCCCATTTAATCAATTGCTGTAAAAAGGGTCCAGTGGTAGAATTGCCTAAAGCACCATGAACTGACTTATGGTACCGTTAGGGGAGGCATATTTGGTATTTCAGCCGCACTTTAAGCGGAGCTGCTGATTAGAGCCACCTGATTGGCTCTTCAGCACCACGTGACTACACTGCGTGCACGCAGATTGCCTTAAGCAGCCGTGCACTACACACTACAGTTAAGCAGCCGTGCATAGACCCCCCTTTGGAGATGTGCACGAGTGCTACTTCACGAGACCCGCGGGGGGTTAGGGTTTAGGTTTACGTTTAGGGTTAGGTTAGGGTTAGGGTTACGTTTAGCACGGCTCATCGTGCACGGCTGCTTAAGTGTACTGTGTAGTGCACGGCTGCTTAACTGTAGTGTGTAGTGCACGGCTACTTAAGGCAATCCGCGTGCACGCAGTGTATCACGTGGTGCCAAAGAGCCAATCAGGTGGCTCTAATCAGCAGCGCCGCTTAAGTGCGGCTGAAATACCAAATATGCTTAGGGGAGGTGGCAGGCCTCCCCCTTCCTGTTTCCTGTGGTGCCCACCGTTGAAGTCCGTGCACCAGATGAAATTCTGACTCTTTCCAGAGTCCCATGCACACACTGTCCTATACTAGACTATGAGAGAACGCACATTTGGGACTCTGAAGAGTGTGGATGAAGTCCACTACATACTGACTCGGCGGGACTCTTCTCTACCTGTGACACCCTCTGTTGTGCAGCTCTCACATAGCAAACAAATCCTGAAAATGTGTGCCCACTGATCTGCGGTGCCCCAAGGTAAGCTGGTAGCTCTGCTCTGCTGGGTGACAGATGAATCTCTAACGGCGAATCAGTAAGGCCGCCTTCACACGGGCGTGTTTGTGCGTGCAATATGCAGACTATGGTGGTCAGAAACGCTCTTTTCTCCTTAGGGAGAGCAGCTATATACTATAAACTAAGTGAGGAGACTCAAATGGCCATGCAAGCTCCTCTGGGTAATATGCAAATAAGGGAGATGGAATAAATCCTCCACAGTGCCACCTATTGAAAGGTAGCATTCCTTCAAGTCAAAGTCAGACTTTTTATACAAGCCTTGTTACAATTCCCAGTCATTGTAACAAGGCTTGTATAAAAAGTCTGACTTTGACTTGAAGGAATGCTGCCTTTCAATAGGTGGCACTGTGGAGGCTTTATTCTATCTCCCTTATTTGCATATGCAGACTATAGAACACATTGATTTCAATGAGTTGATTCACATTTCACTATTTTTCGTGCGCATTTCTGTCACGTAAAATAAAAAGACCAGTTTTTTTTCTTTGCATATATGCGCACAAAATGTCGCCATAGAAGTCAATGGGGTGCGCAAATGCGTGCACAGTACGCAAGGAGATGTGTGAAACACTGCATAATTCCTTAGGAAAATCACATCTGGAACTAATTAGCCGTTTCAATCAGTGTGCTTGTTTGCTG
Organism: Eleutherodactylus coqui; assembly: GCF_035609145.1. NCBI lineage: Eukaryota > Metazoa > Chordata > Amphibia > Anura > Eleutherodactylidae > Eleutherodactylus > Eleutherodactylus coqui. The sequence goes on along the minus strand of NC_089841.1, from coordinate 123,934,284 downwards.
CACACAAATGAACATGCCTCGTGGGTGCAAAAAGTACAGTAAAATACGCTGAAGCATGCACAAAAAAACCTCATTGCGCAAAGATGCAGCGCTCAGGGGTGCACAAATACGCTTGTGTGAAGCTGGTCGAAATGTCCATTAAGTAATCTGCATCTGCTGGCTAGGCTGACTTATGCCTGGTTTAGACACATCGATTATCGTTTAAAAGATGTCTTTTGCGTGACCTTTGAGTGATAATCGTTGTGTCCCTTTACAAAGCAAGGTGATTGCTCAAGCGGCAGTTTGGTTGACAGTTTTGAACGATCACCTTGCGCTCCGAGCGGGGTATGCAGAAGACAAGCGGGGTTGGTTGTCTTCTGTATCCAGCCGTTCTCTGCTCAGAGCACCTGGCTGTTATACAGCTGAGCGCTCCTAGCGGGGTATGCATAACAGAGCTGGACTGCTGTATTCGTCATACGTCACCTGTGTTCAGGGAGCGAGATACAGTTGAAACAATACTATTAGCTGTATCCTGCTGTGATAAGGCTGATAGTTGTCTTTCAGCACGCAAAAAGAGAACGATTAGCGACTCCTTAATGAAAACTGCATGGTCAGTGCAGTTACACGCAACGATTATCGCTCAAAAGACAGCTTTGAGCGAGAATTATTGTCTAAACCAGGCTTTATTTCCTGCACTGCCCACTTATACCAGGCAGGCTACAGGCTTCCACCAGCATTGCACACATCCCCCATCCAGAGCAGAGACTGCCAGCAGGGTAAGGACAAATGCATTTGACAGGTCTTTTCTATTAGAATATATATTTGACTTTTTCTTATGCCTGTGTCTCTTGTATTGTGCTTTATATGAATTTTTTGGGGGTGGGGGACTCACTCATGATATCTTTGCACTGGATCCACCAAAGTGTTAAAACAGCCCGGTCTGCCTTCAATGGACATATAAGTATCAGAACTGGACCATGGAGCAATGGAAATAGATGGCCTGGTGTGATAAATCACATCCTTTACATCCTGTGGGTGGCCGGGTATATGTATACCACTTTACCTGGGGAAGAGATGGCACCGGGATGTACTGTGGGAAGATGTCAGATTGGCGGAGATAGTGTAATGTTCTGCTGGCTAAACCTTGGGTCCTGGAAGTTATGTGGATGTCACTTTGACATGTACCTCATACCTAAGCATTGTATGGACCAAGTACACCTCTGCATGGTAGTAGTATTACCTAATAGCAGCGCCCCTTCACACTGCGAGCATTGTTCAGTAATGGATGGGGAACACGACAAAGATTTCAAAGTGTTGATTTCGCCTCCACATTGCCCAGATCTCTTTTTTTATACAGCATCTGTAGGATGTGCTGGAAAACCAAGTCTGAACCATGGAGGCCGCACCTCCCAACTGCTGCTGACGTCTTGTTCCAGATACTACAGGACACCTTCAGAGGTCTGGGGAAGTCCAAACCTCAACTGGTCAGAGCTGTTTTGGCCACGTATGGAGAACCTACACAATATTGGGCATTGGTTGAATGTTCTAGCTGAATGGTTTATATATAATTACTAGTATTTATTAGGAAATTAAATTATAGTACCAGTGTTCCTAGTGGCGCAATGCGCCACAAAGCTGTGCTACATGGTAGATCCATTATGATCCCCACACATTACACAAACTGCTTTACTACATCCATCCTGACCCCACACATTACACACACAGCTCTACTACATGCCACACACAGCTGTAGTACATCCATCTTGATTCCCACACATTAAACACAGCTCTGCTACATTGTGCATTTATTATGATTCCCACACATCACACACAGCTTTACTGCATCCATTTTGATTCCCACACATTACACACACAGCTCTACTACGTGCATGCTGACCCCACACATCACACACAGCAAATTACACACACAGCTCTGCTACATTGTACATCCATCCTGATCACACACAGCATATGACACACACAGCTCTGCTACATCCTGATTTACAGACATCACACACACACACAGCTCTGCTATCCCCAGACTCCTGGATACAGTGATCACCCCTGGTCATATGATTTCTGACTCCACTCACACAGGTGATCACATGACGGTGACATCAGTCCCCGTCCTGGTAGCAGCTGCTGTCAGATTATCCAGTATACAGTACTTTCTACCTACCTGCACAATAGCTCCTCCCACAGCAGTGATGTCGCCACAGGTCTTTCAGCCCAACAGATCTCTGTGGTGGTGGTAGGTTGGTGTCTTCTGTCAGGACTGCTGAGTTGTGTCTCAGATAATAATGGTTTAGTTGTATTCTTAGTGTGTTATTTTTATCCTCCCCTTTTTAAGAACCCTAACTGTGTTGTTCTTCTGTCGGTGAGGTTCTGTGTTTTATATATGTTGTAGGACCTTCGATAATGTAACCAGGGGGCGGAGTGAGGATTTCACCAGGGGCGGAGCATGAGAAGCACTCACATACTAACTGACAAGTGGTCGTTAGTAGTTTGATGTATTTATGTATGTAAACACAGGACCAGTTCAGCAAATGATTAAATGCTATGGCTGATTTGTTTATGATTACACGCAGGGTACTAGAAGCTATAGGTAGGGCTGATTTGGGAGGATAAGAGCACCCTAAATTTGCTGTGGTAAATGCCTTTATGCCTCCATGACTAAGGGGTAAGTATTAGCGCAATATTTACTAGTTGGTATGTTTTCAGAGTTAAGCTCGAGCTTGAGGAGGCATACAAATCTCACACAATTCTGAATGTGATCGGATCCATTAGTGCTGAGTCTCAATTTATAGCATTAAGTAAAACAGAACTTATTCTTGGTAAACTAGTACTGATAACGTCAAGGTTGCCTGTCTGGATTTCTTGTCTCAAGTTGCTTCGAGGTTGTTAAGTACGTCTGCAAAGTTCTCGTAATGGAAAATAACAAAAATATGATATAATATACTGAAGCGTATAAGGTGGATACAAGACACAAGATGGATACATATTCACTGTTCTCGCACATGCGTGTTTTGGTCAGGTTTTTTTGGACAGTTTTTGAAGCCAAAACCAAGAGTGGGTCAAAAAAAAGTTGTCTATCCTTTATTCTTTCTCACCTTTTATGATTCTCACCTGTTTGTGGCTTCAAAAACTGCATCAAAAGACCTGAGCAAAACCTGCTTGTGTGAATACACAGAGTCCGTATTCACATGGTCAAGTTTTTCAGGCAAGTTCAATCTGTCTGAGATGGACGGAACTCACACGGGAAGATAATCTATTCATTTGAATGGATTTATTCACACAAGCAGTGTATCCCTCGAACTGATAGTTCAAGTTTGAAAAATCGCATGTTCTATTTTCTCCGATGAGATTAGAACATGTAGTGTCCAGCACATCGGACAGCATACGGATGGGGGGAATCTTGGGTGCAGCGCACTCTTGCCTGCGTAAATAATTCTCCTGACAATTAGCCGTTCACATCTGGTAAATATTACAATGTTCTACTCAATGAAGCAGCTCTTACTTGTAGTTATTATAGGGCACACTAGGTGGCAGTATTGCATCAGTCTTCACACACCTCCCTGCTTCAGGTACTTCTGTATGTAAGTATGTTTTATATGGCGATTCTCTTCTCCAAACCTATAATTGTATAGTGAATAGCTTCAGGTGTCTGCATACATACTGTGAAATGCTACTTAATCAATGCTGCTCGACTCAATACTTGGCTTTATTTAGTTTATTTTATGAGCAATTCTACATATAAAACATTGCTTAAAGAATGTGTCACTTATGGAGCGTTGGCAGCCGTCATGTGCAGTAACAAGAGCCGGGAAGCCTTTTGACTGAATCACTGATTCTTGGTGATGTTTTTTTGGCTAGGTTCACATGGATGATGGCAAATTATAGCAGTTCCTAGGGGATTGAGCCGATGTCAGTGTGCATCTGTGTTCATCACTCCTGTCATGATCAGTGCTTTTACAGGATGTGTCACATGGCCACTTTTCCTCCTAGAGGTCAATCAGAGATGATCCTGAAAATGTATCATCAGTTGTTTTTTTGTTGTTGTTTTTTTATCCAATTGTAGAGCAAAAAAATAAGCAGAAACATTTAGCTAACTATGAAGTTCTCTTTATTATTGACTTTAGTACATGTTGTTTTTCAACAGCCTGTACTTAGCTGTGCAATGCTTTCTGCTAGGGGTAATCTGAATTTCCTGCATCTCTATTCCTGGAAAGTAATTCAGATGATAAGAATATATTGAAGGAGTTTGGTTCAGATGTGGAGCTTTTAAAGAGCCCCAGTAATAGCTGTACAGTGTATGCCACTTTAAAGGGGCTATGTCATTAGAAAACCTTTTAGCCGAAAGTAACTTGCCACCAATTCCTTCATGTATCCTGATTTTCCATTTTGCTCCATTTCTTTGATTCCAACGCTGGTCACATGACACACAGCAGCGTGGTTTTCTACTGTTTCCGCCAACATCATATATATTCCTGAGCTTTTATTCCCAGCCCAGTCTGGAAATGCAGAGCTTGCAGCCGTTTTCTATTGCACATGCGTTAATGTTCACAGATGACCTTGCTGGCCAGATCCGGAAGTGCAGTGGCACTTCTGGCACCGCAGGACCATATCAAACTTGCAGCACTGACGTACCACTAAACGGTCAGCACCACAGCGCTGAAATGCATGTAAAAACTACTTGGAATGATGCCTAACACTTTGCTGAGTGCAAATGCAGGCATTGCAAACTTTACCTTGCGGTGACACAACCCTTTTAAGGAAAATGTGATGATCTTTCAAACCTTTCACCACTCCCGCACCAGTGGTTCATGCTGTCCCGACCGCAGGGTTGCCAACTTCAATTTTTCTTCTTTCTGGACAATTATGCAGAAATCAAGGACAACCAACATTTTTTACAGACACATTGGAAGATCCTAATGAATGATAAAAATTGTAAGTGATGCAAATCTACAGGTCGGATACTGATATGAGCTCATTACCAGCAATTACTGTGAGCTCTAAAATGACTATTACAGTCTTAATGACTGGCTCAATTACCAGCAGCCTCAAAAAAAATCAGTCGGGGCTTATTCATACATCTTTTTTAGGCAGGTATTTTGGCGTGTAAAAAAAATCACCCATAAAACGTGACCATGTGATGCCTAATTCGCACCAGTGATTTTTCTTTTCGCTTAAAATAATCGCATGAGTAAAAGTAGTACCTACACGACAGTTTTTGGTCGCCTTCTTTATATGGAACATGGAAAGATGGCTCTTGACCGATCTTTCGGCGTGATACGCAGCAAGCTCCCATAGACTTCTATGGCAGCAGGAATAACGGGAGGGGGAGGGAGTTACCCTGCGTACAGTGCTGGGAAAAGAAGACCGCTCGCCCTAATTAAGCATTAATTGTCATTCTGAGCATTTTCTTCCGATCATTGCTTGCCATCGCTTCTGCGTGCTTTTTAACATACATGCAGCAGCAGTGAATGGCTTGAAATACGCAAATAAAGATCGGGATTCATTCATATGATTATACGGTGCCTACGGATGAACATAAAAACACATATGGTCATGTGAAGTAGGCTTCAGACTTATTTTTTTCCATAGCCACTGGAAAAAATTCTAACCCTGCCCACCGGTCTTTTGCTCACTTAGCCATAGAGCTGACATGACCATAGTAGTCCATCAATAGCAGCAACTTCAGTATGTACTGTTTTTATTTTTTTTGCCATATGCAACTTTCCATGGGGTTTAAAAAAAAAAAACCAAAAAAAAAACCAGAAGACTTCTTTAGGGAACTACTGCTTCTGCAGGCCTTTAATATTTTAGTAACGTTTCATAAAAGTGAACATACACTGTGAGAAAGCCACAGCAAACATTTATGACATATTGATTTGTGCAGTGCATGAACCAATACTGATCCTAGGAATCTGCAAGAGAGATGTCTGGTGAGTGATCTTATGATCTTGGACTTCTATGGAAAGTTCAAACCAGTGGTTTTGCTAGCGGGGGGCACAATGGTTACATGCTTTTTACTCTCAATGACACAAAAAAACCTAAATTCTTGCAGATGTCATGCCTTTCAATGGGTAACAAACATAAAAAGAAATTACATTAAACAGAAAGCTTTTGAGACTGCTTAGTTATCATCAGGGCTTACTTACATGGCCATAGGGGTTCTTACGTGCGCGCTGGCGACGTAAAAATGCGTGAATGGGTGTAAAAATCTAACAATTGTGTGCCCGTTCAGACGGCCCAAGCCCAACGCATATACGCCGAGGCCGCAAGGGCCTTACCTCCCCGTCGCCAGCTCTCTGCCTCTCTCCTCCCATCTGGCTGTTTGCAGTGTGAAGCGGCTGGACAGTGGCGAAGCTAAGCTCCCACCCCCTCCCTGCCCCTTGTCCGCAGCCAGCAATGTAAGGGGGCGGGATGGTGGCGGAGCTAAGCTCCTGCCCCCTGTCCGCAGCCAGCAATAGGAGGGGGCAGAGCGGAGCATAGCTCCGTCTCCTCGCATTGCAGATAGCCGGAGTGGAGGAGAGAAGGGGGAGGGAATTTAGCAGTCATGCTGTGGGAATACGCCTGTGTGAAATGATGCATTGGAATCCAATGCATCAGATGTTAGCGTATATCGGCCGGCCGTGAAAACGGCGGCCGGTATATGCTTCTGTGAATAAGTCCTTAGGCTGGGAGTCTAAAAGTTTGGTATTTAACATTATTTCTTTTCTTCTTGTTATCCTTTAAAAGTTATCAGATGTGGAAGAATTTTAGTTTATTTTTCTCACTGAGCGCAATGACTTTCTTAAAAATTTGCTAACACCGTATGAAAATACATTAAAAGCTCTTGTGCCATGATTGACAATAGGAAACCTTCACCGAACTGGAGAATGCATGTCATGAGGAAAGCTGGAAAGATCTTGATACCTCAACTTAGACCACAATAAATGTCGTAATGCAATTAGCTTAGCTTTCTCCAGTTTCAAATCCTTCTTAAACAAACTATATCACATGGAAGGATAAGACCACCTTCATGCATAGGTTTCAGGACAAGTGTATGCAACGCCTGCCTCCAACTCTCATGTCATCATTCATTGGGTCTCACATAGCTTTCCTCATTAGATAAAGGTGCTGATAGTAGCCAGATGAAGACTACGGCAAAGAATTAGCCAATCAACCTAATATCCCCAGGATCTGTGCTTTTCATTGATTGTCACACATATTCACCACCATAGTGTTCATTTCATTGGGGCTTCGATGTAACATGAGGTGAAGACAGCGATTCATTCCAATGGGGCCAAAAGGGATAGCTGACCGCTTGAACTCTATCTCTGTTGTTCCCACAGAAACTAATGAAGTTGCAGTGTGCATATGTGACCTCCACTCTCTTCACTTCAGGACACGCCAGGACCCCGTTATTGGGATCGATGGGAGTCTTAGTGGTCTGACCCCCATCTATTTGAAAGTCAGCCCTTGCCCTGTGGATATGGATAACTTTCCATCATGGCACAGCCCCTTTAATTCCTTCTTAGAGTATTTTACAGAGATAAATGAAAAGCCCAGATCCAGGGGCTATTAGGATGATTGGCTAATTCTTTGCTGTAGACTTCATCTGGCTACTATCAGCACCTTTATCTAATGAGGAAAGCTATGTGAGACCCAATGAATGATGACATGAGAGTGGGAGCCAGGCGTTGCATACACTTGTCCTAAAAGCTATCCATGAAGTTGGTCTTATCCTTCCATGGGATCTTGTTTGTTTAAGAAGAATTTGAAACTGGAAAAAAAGCTAAGCTAATTGCATTATGACATTTGTTGTGGTCTAAGTCGAGGTATCAAGAGCTTTCCAGCCGCAGCAGATATGTGCGGCGCTCACTGCTCCATCTACACGTAGCATGCTACAGCAGCCCCCAATCTGAGACTCATTCATTACGGGTTAGGGTCATCCAGAGTTGACGGCAATGTGAGTGAGCTCTTGTATTGATTTAAAGCGCTTTACTTGATTGTCCATATGGTATTTTGCTCTACAGACCTGGTTCTCTTCATGATGCATTCCTGAATTACGTTATTCTCATTTTTCTGTTACTTGAGTGGAATGTAGTAATGACATGTAGATATGTTACACTATTCTATGTGACACGTGACAAGTAATGCTTTAACATTTTACTTCATGAGCATTATATGAGGATTGTGCACTTTGTGCATTTTACCTGTAAAGCTAAGATTACATTATAAGAATTGTGGGTTAGTGCATAGTAATATGGTAAAATACTTGGCATTTTCAGTCTTACAGTTTTAACAAAAAAAAACCCTAACATATTGATCTACCTATTATTAAAAGAGTTGTACCAAGAAAATACTTTTATCACCTATGCATAGGATTAATGGGGTCTCACAACTCAGACTTCCACCGATCAGGAGAATGACGTGGTATCCCGTGTCCTCCTCACTGAGCGTTCACTGCACCCACTCGCATTGACATTGGATTGGATGGAGCAGTGGCACCGCTCTATCTATCTCAGTGGGGCTGATGGAAATGGCCAAGTACCAGCACTCTGATATCACCAGCAGTCATATTGAAAATGAATAGAGTGGCACTGAGAATGCATGTCCTCTGCTTCAGGTTCCACATCACTGGAGGGGGTCCAGCGAGCCCACAGTGAGGAGGGGTAGGGACACAGGACCCCAACTCTCAAGATTGTTGGGAGTCTCATCGGTGAGACCACAACGATCAGACTTTTATTACCTAACTTATGGATAATATGCATTAAATAATGTTATTTTTTGTGCAACCCCTTTAACTTCAGGTTTATATTCATGTTTATGTAAAATCTAGCATATGTGTAATATCTTTATTAAACTTTTTAGCGTTTTCATTTATTTTTCAGTTTGTCTTTACTCAGTCTGGAAACTGTCAACAAGCAGGCTATTGTTATAAATGTGTTTTACTTTGAATATTGTTAGTCTAAGGCCCAATGTCCATGGGTGGATTTTAATTATAAAATCTGTACGAGCTCGCAGCTCTAGCCGCCCATAGGGATGCATTAGCATCCGGAAGACAATTTTAAAGCATCTGGATGTAATTTTTTTTCCCCCCCAGTGTGCGGATCGCACGCGGGAAGAAATTACAGCATACTCCATTTTTCTGCGGATCCCGCGGGACCGCTACCATTGTAGTCAATGGAAGCCGTCTGATCCACGGCACAGCCACAGCTGTCACTGTAGATGGGCCGCGGATCCGCGGGAAAGCAGGAGATTCAAAAATAAAAAAAAATTGCACTGCACATGCATCCGGCGCGTCACTGGAGTGTCCGGATCCATCTGCCATGCTGAAGAAACAATATCCGGCTGGCACAGGGGAGACCCACGCTGGATCCGGAGAGGTAAGAAACAGTCTTTTCCTGTCTATGTCCGCAGGCATGGCTGGATTCCGCTGCGGGATTCAGCAGTGGAATCCGTGCGTGCAAGTGGACATGAGGCCTGACGGCTGTGGGAATGAGTGGTTCATTTCAGACATGGCTGTGTCTAGTTTTTACAGTACAAAGGCTGCTTTTACACCTGCATTGGGGCTGAGTTCAGGGTTTCCGTCTCTCTGCGCCGTTTTTGGAGGAGAGAAACTGAAATCAATCTGAAAAAAAAGATCAGTTTTTTCCCCATTAAGACGGAAACCCTGAACTGAGCACTAACGTAGGTGTGAAAGCAGCTACATTGACTGTAAGATGAATAGGAAGAGAATGAAAGGAGACTGTCTGACACTCCAGTTGAAAGGGGCATTTGAGCTTCATACTAAATCAAAGGGCCTGTCGAGTAGTGTCAAGCTAGTTAGGTGCTATGGTAGCTGTTACCTATTGCATCAATGGAATTAAATGGCCAGATTCTAAGCTCCTGTCCATTGCAGCAGGAAGTTGGCTTTATATTATGTATAAAACTGATGGAATGGGCATAGCTTTCGTGCCGATGCCACCCTGGTGCCATCAATGTATAGCACAGTGCTTTTGTCAATAGAACATGTGCGTACAGTTGGGCACTGTCCACACTGATAGGAATACGTCAGAGTGCCTTCTCATGTGCCAGATGTCACCCGTTGTGTGCAGTTTGACCAATTACTGTGCAGCAAAGCTGTACATGTTTTCACATGGAATTTACATTGAACTGTGACATGTTTTTGACCATGTTGTTTTTAAAGTTGAAACAGATTCTAAATACTTGTTTCATCTGTAGAAACCATGCCAGAACCAGCCAACATCCATGCCATTTGGCATGTGAGAAGGTTTAAGGACCTACTTGGTGATTTCACACCTGAGAATAAGCCAGGTGACTCTGTGCAGAGGGTTGGTAATTCTCCAATGTTCTCAGGTAACTTTGATCAGGGTAAGTAGGTGGAATAAGCTGTCCGGTCACAGACATGTGTGCCACTGGAGTGCTGTACCAGGTTGTAGGACAAACAGCCTCATTCTATCTTTTCCTTAGGCCTTAATAAACCACAACGGCAGTTTAACAGAGTCTGGATGGTCAACAATGCTCAGCGGTGACCAATGTAACAGAGCCCGGATAATTTACATCTCCTGTGGTACATCGATCAGACAGATGAAGGGGATGACACAGTATGACAATCTCAATTTCAACCCAAATGCCAGGGTACAGGTAATCTTACACACCACCACCACAAGCAAAACTTGTTAATCTGGGTTCACACAGGGCAGATTTGCCGCAGAAATTCCATGCAGAATTTCACTGCGGCAAATCCGCCTGCGGACGCTAATCCCGTGGTTAGCCAGCCATGTGGACAAGATTTGTCAAACATTATGTCCACACGGGACGGCCAATCCATAGCGGCAAAGCCAGCATCAGCTGGCACTGTGGCGCGGATTTCCCGGCCGCAGCATGTCTATTTTTTTTTGTCCGTTGCACCTGCGCTCTTCTCTATGGGAGCGCCGGCCACAACGGAAAAGCATGCGGCCAAGCCGCTCCAGTTTTCAAGCTGCGCTTTCCTGGCGGGAATCTCGCGGTTTTTCACTGCGGCAAAACCGCAATATTTCCAGCGGGATTACGCCCTGTGTGAACCCAGCCTTAGGGTTGGGGTATTACATAGTCCCCACGTCCACACTGCTTACTACAGCTCAGCAGCAACTTTTCTCTAGATAGAATGCCGCACACACGCCATCCTTCTTTTTATAACCTTACACCATGATAGACTCTTATGAGATAGCCCTGCTGTGCTCTTCCCACTATCCTTCCACAAAGGAACATACAGCTGACTGTAAGGCCTCATGTCCATGGGGAAAATCAGGCCCGCTGCGGATTCTTCATGGAGAATCCGCAGCGGGTCCCTCCTGCCCCACGGACATGAGGCTACAAAATAAGAATAAACTCACCTCTCCAGACGCTGCGGATCTTCCTTCCTTCGCTGCCGGATCTTCTTTCTTCGGCCCGGCGGATGTGCTCGGCACGCCGGCGGCATGCCGCGCGCATGCGCCGGGCACATCCGCCCGGCCGAAGAAAGAAGGTCCAGCCACGAAGGAAGGAAGAACTGCAGCGTCTGGAGAGGTGAGTTTTAATTCTGGTACGGGTGTTCTGTGGATCTGGACGGCTTCCATAGGCTTCAATAGAAGCCTGCAGGAGCCGTCCCTGTGGGAGACCCGCACTAAGATGGAGCATGTCGCGGTTTTTTTCCCGCACGTGGATCCGCGGCTGAAGAGAAAAATGACATCCGCAGGTATTTAACTACCTGCGGGTGTCCAATGCAGCCCTATGGGGCGCGGATCCACGTGCGGGAAAAACTCTGCGGATTTTAAATTAGAATTATGCCGTGGACATGAGACCTAAAAGTAAAATCACAGAGGTGAGAAAAAAGTGTGCATTAGTATATCTTAGCGCCACCGGAAGCTAGGGGTTTGACACACCCCTGGCTCCTGATTGGGTCAAAGTTTTAAGGTCCTAGGAGTGTGTACATACATGTAAGGTGTAGCTGCAGGTTTAGGATGACACTTATCCAGTTAGCATTCCTATTGGAACCCACGGCTCCCTCACTGTCTGCCGCAGTCACTGTGTGTTCCGACGTGCTTGCATTGCAGGGAGGCCGGACGTCGCTTCTCCTTCTCTCTTCTGGGCGCTGTTGTGTCTGTGCTCCCGGTCGCCGAGGTTAGACTTATGCTCCCCGCTGCCCTACAGCCTTCCCCAGAGGGTCCCCATCCCTCTTCCTCAGTGTAACCCACTGAGGCCATCGCTCCCTCACTGTCTATCACCATTGCTGTGTGCTCTGATGTTTCCATGAGGAATAACTTAGTTATAAGTTGTAAGAAAAGTTTGTTACTTAATTATTTTATGTGGAATTCAAGTAATTACAAAGCTAGACATGTCAGAAATGCTGGCAGATTCTGTTTCAAGAATGGATGTCTGTGCCGTACATTTTAGGCCTACTGCTTGAAGTGGTTAAAGCCTATCACCATTTTTTATACAGTGTCTTCCCCAAGCCCTCCCACACTGTACATAGGTGGCACATAACTTACTGTATGTTTTTTTTGTTGGTGCACTACCCCCATAGACAGGCAGATTTTTTGTACGTATTTTGCAGGCTTCAAGTTAGGGTACATTCACACTTGCGATAAAATTGCACGATGCAAGAATGAGTGAAAACCTAGAATTGTGAAACCAATGATTTTCAATGGTTTCATTCCCATTTGTGCTGTTTTCACTCATGCGATGTGGAGCGGAAAAAAAATGCAGCGTGTCCTATCGTTCTGCGTTTTGCTTTTTTTAAAATTTCCCGTGTTTTCCTATGAAGCTTTCTTTTTTTCGCAACGTACGAACTTGCAATGCATTTTTAACATTAGAAACTCCTATTGCCTATCCTAGAAAAACTAGAAAAATCGCACGTTTTTGCAAGAAAAAGCATCACCGATGCGTGCATCTGGCTACAGCAGATAGAACATTTTGCAACCAGTTTTGGACAGTTCCTACACCAGCTGAACCTGCATGTCCCGGAGAATATACTAGGCTGGAACTTCAGTAACATAAACAGAACACCATTATACCAATTAAATTGGATTCATTGCAACATAGTAACAGGTTATCATTGTTGTTTCCCAAATACACATACATTGTGCAAGTGTGTTTTGGAAACAGACCTGTAAAAACAAACAGGCAGCACAGCATCCCATTACAAGCCACAATGGCACTTGTATACAGGAATAATGTATCTTTAGCACAGTCTTTCTTATATTTTATTTGCTTCTATATATACTTCCCCTCTTAACAACAGAACTTGTAATGTGGCGATCCCGTCAGGCTGATGTATGAGTACATAAGCCTATGTGAAACACAGAGTGGTTTTATGTGAGCTTAGCTTGTTCTTATTTAAAACTAGAGACATATTACCTTCTATTCATTGAAATCTCTAGTATATTCACATTACATGGGGAGAATATTGTCTGGAAAGAGAGAGTATTTCCTGCGGGGTAATGATATACAGCTGGAGAAGACCAGACAACACACATGACATGAGAGATGTGCGGATGATAAACAGAGATGGAAATGTAACCAATGTTAGCCGCATCATTTGGAGTCTTCTTTGTTTTAATAGGTTCATTTATATTCACACCCTGTAGAATGACACTTCATTTAACCAGTGAAGAAAACGTACTGTTGGAGGAAAGTTGGATTTTGACAGATTAATTGCAGAAAGTTAAGGGAAGAGAATTTGTTTGAATGTGTTTTTACTTTCTAAAAGTTATTAAAAATAGAAAAGAAAGAAGATAAGAACATTGCCAGCATGCAGTCTGATCATGTCTGGGTTGGTTCTAGTAATGACAGTGGTGTGAATTCTACTAGACCTTTAGCGTTTGTGACAGCTGTGAGTTCTGGGGATGAGACTGATGAATTAAAGAACAAATGAGATTTCATTGCTGTGTAGTATATCTGAGCCCTTCCGCCTCACTCTGCGAGGTATGAAATGTACATTGGTGTTTCAGAGGATGCATGATAAATTCATCACCCTAAATCAGGCTGCTCTCACCTCCCACCATACTTCCACCTGCGTGTGAACTTTATGAGTCAGGACTAGCCATCCTGATTACTTTGCCAGGGATTTCGTCCTAACAGTGCGCAGTGCGGTCGGTAGATTAAGGCCCCATTTACATCTGTATTTGGGCTCTGTTAGGGTTCTTTGTTTCTCTGTACTGTTTTTGGAACAGAGAAACTAATTTTATACCGATCTGTTTTTTTACTATTTAATTCAATGATATAAAAAAAGGAAGTGTTTCTATTTGACTCCGTTCCGTTTGACTAACACTTTTTTTTTTACAAGTCCAATAGCGCAGCAGACTGTCCTTTTTGGTCTTGTAAAAAAAAAAATGGAAGTCAAATGGAACGGATTCAAATGGCAACATTTCTGTTTTTTTCAATCATTGATTTCAATGGGGAAAAAAAAGATCAGTTTAAATTCAGTTTATCTCTTCCGTTCCAATAACTCTTCCAATTTTGCGGCAGTACGTAGGGTTGGGTCACAGACAGGCTCACAGCTGGAATCAACTGCAGGCCTCCCAGAGCAGATTTCGCTTACAGCTGTGTGAGCTTCTTCACACTGCCGCCCGCAATTTTTTTTGGATGATAAAATTGCATAAAAGTCAATAGAGGTTTCTAATGTTAAAAATGCATTGCACGAAAATCACAAGTTTGTGCATTGCAATGTGGTAAAAAAGAGGCTCCATAGGGAAACATGGGAGATAAAAAAAAAAATCGCAAAACGCAGGAAATTAGGACATGCTGCAATTTTTTCCCCCCACATCATATGAGTGAAAACATCGTAAATGGGAATGAAACCATTGAAAATCATTAGTTTTTATAATTCTGCGTTCTCACTCAGGGCTCAGTCACACGGGCGCATCCGGGCGCCGATGCGCCCCTGTTACTGCAGGCTCCATTGCCGGTCATGTGTTCTTTCTTCCGGCGGTGCAGAGAGTCGTCCGCACCTACAGTGCGGCCGTCTTATCCTGCAGTACAACAGCCGCACCAGCGCCCGGATGCGCCCGTGTGACTGAGCCCTCACTCTCTCATTGTATGAAAATCGCACAATTTTATCACAAGTTTGAAGGCACCCTAACTGTGCCCTCTCCCCTCTAATAAGCTTGTGTGGTAGGTCCATCTCACAGGAATTATGCTGACTAAAAAAGAGACCCCGTGACTCACCTGATGAGAACTTCAAGAAGTTTCAGATAAAAAGGAACAGCTAAGCAATATAATACTAGATGACTTGTATATAGTCGGGGGCTAGGTACATAATCAATGAAAAAAATCACCACAGAGGCTCTTTTAGAAACTCAAAATTCCTTCTGCCCTTTACACTGCCAGATAATCTATACAGATGTTTTGACTGATCATAAAAGGTGACAAACCATATAGATGCTCTTCTTATTGTCACAATTACTAAAATGAACGGCACTGAAAAAATGGCTAAAACTTACAATACCTAGCAAACATTAAGCATTGGGGAGAGTTCAGTGAACCAGGACAGTTGCTCTGCTTGTTTCAACTCATTCGGTTGCCTACAGAATTAAAGGAGTTGTCCATTTGTAAACTATTGGTGGCTTATCCTAAATCAACAATAGTAGATGGGCTGGGGTCCATCACCCGGGACGACCACTAACAAGTTATTAACTAGGACACCGTGCTTATGCAGTGACCTGATTTCTGCAGAAAGCAGACAGCTCTGTTCGGCATTAGTGTATCTTGACACCACCAGGAAGTCCTGGTAGAGTCAAGATTGACAGGGGGGTGACACCCCCTGAACCTGATTGGCTGCACAGCAGCCTGCCAAGTAGGTCCTGGAAGGCTACTAAAAGAGCAAGGAAAGAACATGGAGTTGGCCCTGGTGCTAACACATAGCCACAGCTGCAACGGTCTTAGTAGCCACCGAGGCACAAGGCGGAATGTGTTGTGGCACGGAGGCCAAAGCTTCCTAAAGCGGCTGTTCATGAGCCGGCACACTGCAAGACGCACCCCCACCCATGTAGCTTGGTAATTGCGGCCGCTGCAGGGTGTCAACAGGGTGGGGGGAGAGTGTTATGTGGCGGCCGCACAGTGCTGGAGCACATGCCGGCTGGCTTCCTCACGCCACCTGATCTGCCTTTCTCGGCAGCGGAGCACAAGCGCTGAGGGCGCAAGCTTTCAGCGGAAGAAGCGGCATATAGCCACATCACAGTCCCGCTGGCGGAGCTGATGTGCTGACAGAGGCAGCTGTGAGTGGCCAGCGCCAGACAGGGAGCTGACAGTACCACTGGCGGCGGACAACAAGCGGTCAGGGCGGCAGAAGTAAGTGAGGGACCTTGGGGTGAGAATAAAATCTCTTCTTAGCCTTACATTATTACATGTTAATGCTGCCATGTTACAGCCATAACATTGCAACATTTACAGCACATAATCTAGGGCTAAGAAGAGATTTTACCGACTGCGAGCTTGCAGAGAATGCACAAATCAATGCACACTGTGCTGCTAGGACCTTCCAGCCTTGGCCCAATTGGGAGCTAGTGGTGTGACAGGGGTGTTCCTCCTGTCAAACCTGTAGCTTCCGGTGGTGTTAAGATACACTAATACCGCTCTGTTGTTACTGCAGAGGCCAGGCTTGGTATTGCAGGCCAAGTTTTCATTCATTTTAACGTACGTAATACCAAGCCTTGCCACTGCAGCAAGATCAGAGCTGTCTGCTTCCTGCAGAAATCAGCTCAGTGCATAAGCACCCTGTCCTAGCAAACAGCTGATTTCTGGGGGTCCCATGTGATGGACTCTCTTCAATTTACTATTGATGATCTGTTCTGATTCTATAGGTCCCCAATAGTTTAAAACTGAACAACTTCTTTAAAGATTTTCTTCTGCAAATCTAAATATATCAACGGCCACAGGGATATGCTTCTACATTTGTGCAAGTCTCCTCAGTGCTGCATAATTGAGCTGATAGACTGTCCATTAGCACTTCTCCAAGAGTACTCCAACTCTCCTGGTGACTTCATCTAGTCCAGATACTGGTATAAGACCAGGGAAATTCTGGACATTAAGAAATGTAGAAGCAAATTGTTCTATCTCATTAATGGGACCTGGTGTGTCGGTGGAATGTGGTTTGGGGTTTGACTAGTCTCTAGTGTGTATGCGACGATCACCAGTCTCTTAAGTCAGTACTCGCAAATTGCTCCTAACTTCAGCCAGGGCATCTCTCCTTGCCTGAGCATAAGGTCCATGTCCTGATGTGTAAGCTACATTTACATCCCAGCTGTTTTCAGTGGAAACCTTGGATATCTGGGAGTCCCAGCTTGGAAAGTTCAAACCTCTTTGTGGGTGTTATGGGCAAGAAACGTACAATCCCTTAGGCCCTTCTTCCTCGTTTACTTTTAACCAATACCATTACCGGGCATTCTGTTAATGTTATAATAATAATTATTTAGTAAGCATCTAACATAATTTAATCCCTTGGCACATCATGATGTAAATGTACGTCATAGAATGCCTTTTGTTAAGGCACCATGCCATACATATGTATATGGCATGATGATTATATGAGCACAGAAGATTTACCCGTGCAATCATTGTTGGAGCCTAGTGTAATTATCAGCCAGTCTATTGCTGCAATGGCCGTCTTATCATGGCTGTCTAACACCTTAGGTGCAACTGCTAATCATGCCCACAGCATCTAAGGTGTTTGACATGGGATGATCACCTCTCTCAGCCAATCAGCACCCAGCAATATGATCAATAACACAATGAGTAACCAAAGGCACCCAGGTCGGCTATTATCTTCTGCCAGAGGCATGGCCTGATAGATTAATACCTATCAGTGTAACATCGGTGATAATGCTTTGCAATATTATGTATTTTTTATCTCATAAAACCTCTTTAGGAGTCAAAGCATAAAAAGAGTAGGAGTTATTTGGTTATCTTCAAGAAAAACAAATGATGCAAACTCTGTAGTCGTATCTGTCAGTAAGATTGTACAAATATCTTGAATATATTACCAAAACTCATATAGAACCACTATGACTATATCTACAAATCATAGACGGTTATCGTGGTTTTATCTGGGAGAATATATGTACAAATCAATAGGAGGACCTTGGCTTTTATACAGAGTAAAACTGTGTCCACAAATTATGTAGGCATTGTATGCTTTTATGGAGCAATAGATATCAAATGCTCCTTTCACACCACTGAACCTGTAGGGCGACCGATGCCTTCTGTTGATTTAATGGGGTCTTTAGACAGCATTTCTTCCTTAAATAATAACATTTTTGGTTAATATAGGTCTATAAAGTTTCTTCTTCTGCTGCTCACATGTTAAGTGTTAGGCAGCTGTTTGGATTTTGCGGAATGTATAGCAGCCTCCAGGTTATCGGCCGAATCTTTCATTTGGAGCTAACAGCAGAAAGTTGGGATATTCATCTTCATGGGGTTCTGCACTTTACAGACATTGTGAAATTGGAATACAGATAATTGAATGATAAAAGTTATGCAAACTTTATTCCAAGATGGAAATCTCGAGAACCAACTATGCAGGCCTGCGCTATACTTGTTGACATACAGCAGGGAATGTGTAGTATTACATGGTGTCCATTCAGAGCAATGAGCAAACATGAAATGCATCTTTGCGCCAAGTCCACCAGAGCGAGGGTGCTCTGCAGAGTGGTTTTTCACCCTTGCTCTTAGAGCTATGTCCTTTTAGTGTTCATGTAGGCCCAGGTGTTATTGTTTAATGCTGCGATATTGCACAGTTCAGTGCATTATTTTTGGCAGACAGGGCCTTCGGTGTGCAATTGCGCACCACAATATGGCATGTCGCTTTTTTCCTCCGCATTCGAATTGCACGCAAAAAAAACACGTGTGAAGGAACCCAGTGAAATCAGTGGGTCCTATTCACTGCATATTGTGGGCGAAGATTTTTCGGCCGTAAATATGGATAGAAGTCCGCTCTTGTGTGCGGCCACCCTTGTTTGTAGCAGGTGTGGAAAAACTGCCGCAAAGTGAGAATGCTTTCAAAAATAGAAGTGCTCATAGTTTATTTTTGCAAATTAGCAAAACGCAAAGTGAATGAACAAAGGAGAAATCTAAATCAAATCAATATTTGGTGTGACCAGCCTTTGTCTTCAAAACGGCATCCGTTTTTCTAGGTACACTTGCACAAACAGATTTGGAAGGATTATAATCAGGTGAATGATTAACCAATAGAGATGAGCGAGCATACTCGCTAAGGGCAGTTGCTCGAGCGAGCATTGCCCTTAGCGAGTACCTGCCTGCTTGAGACAAAAGGTTCGGGTGCCGGCGCGGGTGACAGGTGAGTTGCGGCAGTCAGCAGGGGGGAGCGGGGGAAGAGAGGGAGAGAGAGATCTCCCCTCCGTTCCTCCCCGCTCTCCCCCGCAGCCCCCTGCCTGTCGCCGTCACCCGAACCTTTTGTCTCGAGCGGGCAGGTACTCGCCAAGGGCAATGCTCGCTCGAGCAATTGCCCTTAGCGAGTATGCTCGCTCATCACTATTAACCAATTATACCAAGCAAGTGATAATCATCATTTTCATAATTTGCTTGAAACACAGTCATTAGCTGAAACAGAAACCGCTGTATAGGAGGCTTAAAACTGGGTGAGTGACTGCTACAAATGTGAGGTTGTGGAAGACAGTTTCATGTCACAGGTCATACACCATGTCAAGACTAAGCACAGCCATAAGACACAAGATAGTTATACTGGATCAGCAAGGTCTCTCCCAGGCAAAGACTATAAAGCAGACTAGGTTTTCTAGATGTGCTGTTCAAGCTCTTTTAAAGAAACACAAGGAAGCTGGCAAAGTTGAGGACCGTAGTCACAGTGGTCTGCCAAGGAAACTTAGTGCAACAGATAAGTCACATCATGCTTACTTCCCTTCAAAACTGGAAGATGTCCAGCAGTGCCATCAGCGGACAGTGGGACCCAGCTACACCCATCTAGTAATCAGAGAATTCGGGCCAAAAGTGGTCTTCATGGAAGAATTACAGCCAAAAAGCCATTCCTTTGATTTTACATTCGTTTTTGGCCACAGCTCCCTGCGGCCAACAGTGTGTTTTAGTGCACCTCATCATTGTGATGGGTGATGAGATGCGCTAAACTGTCAAAAAAAGAGCAGATAGCGCTCAAAAATTGCAGTGCTGGAAAGTGCCATCCAGCGCCACGATCCAACGCATGTCTGCAAGGTCCCATTGATTTCTATGGGCACGTTATACCGTGATTACCATGGCGTTCAATATGCTGCGTTAATAGTGGTAAAAAGCGCCTGTGTGAGAGAGGCCTTACTTTTTAATTTTACTTGATAAAAATACACTATCAACACTTCGATTTTTGAACGCATTCTTACTTTCCCACAAATTTTACACACAGGCCCAAAATTTTTGCACTTTATATTAAAAAACATATTTATTTTACGAAACTAAAGCTTTTTACACATTATTGTTGCGAACTTTCATCGGTGCCTACATTAATAACCCTTTTAATGTTAAATATTGCACATCACCACAGAAATGTTATTGTAGCAAAATAAAGGAAGTCCAGTGGACGCCGTTTTAAGTCATGGGATCTATCATCATCATTTGGACTCGGCAGTGTCGCAGCATCTGTTATAAATGAAATGCATATAACTAGTTTCACCAGTGCTATTTCTATATACTTTAGAAGTAAGTAAGGCCTCATTCCCACATTGGTTTATACCCTTATCAGCAGCCATGTTATTATTCTGCTGCTTCTATGGGAAAAAAAGCCATCTCCGTACCACCAGTAAGAACTGTGATAGCTGTTTTGCTAATATTTATAGGTTTCTCGCCGTGATACTGCAATTTTGTACAACTCCATGCTTGGATTTTCAGGGAGGCTGGAAATATAAGCCCTACCCCAAAAATAAGCCCTAGCAGCAGGAAAAAAAGTATACATCATCTTAGAAATCTTCCTCTTGGTCCCCGGCATCGCTCCTAGACGGGGATTGAAAAATCCTCACCTCCTGGAAGCTCTGGCTGTGATTGGCTGACGCTTAGCCAATCAGCGCCAGCACTCGATGAATGGCTGTGATTGGTTCATCAAGCGCTGGCTGTGATTGTCTAAACGTCATACAATCAGAGGCAGAAATAAAACTGGGTTATAAAAAAACTCATAGGATTCCTTAGATATATCCAGTAACTTCTATAAAAAATCCATTGTATAGCTGTCACTTACTTTGAAGGAGGGGGATATGATATCACAGGAGCCCCCTCCTATAGCCGATAATTCCACTAATAGTTCCAATTTGCCAGTGGTGTAGACAATGAGCTTCTTTAATCAATAGACAATGATAAAACAAATAAAGACTATGCATTTCGGTGTTTAAAACACCTTTTTCAAGCCATACACCGAAACGCGTAGCCTGTATTTGTTTTACTATTGTCTATTGATTAAAGAAGCTCATTGTCTACACCACTGGCAAATTGGAACTATTATTGGAATCATCGGCTATAGGAGGGGGCTCCTGTGATATCATATCCCCCTCCTTTGAAGTAAGTGACAGCTATACAGTGGATTTTTCTAGAAGTTACTGGATATATCTAAGGAATCCTATGAGCACAGGGTTTTTTATAACCCAGTTTTATTTCTATTTTTTACACGGAAGGATCCTCCTAGTGAGGACCCCAGTATATCCTGCAGCTCTCCTCTGACAAAGCGGATGCCATCCGGCATAGGACCCCTGAACCATCTACAACCAAAGGTGAGGCAGCTGGAACCCTAGGATACCCAGCTGTCCACACCAGGTGAGACTTTCCACATATTTTACATTTTCTCAGCTGCTATCCTACATTTTAGCCAATCAGAGGCAGCACTTCCAGGAGGCAGGGATTTTTTTTAATCCCCGGCCAGAAGAGATGAAGGAGAATAGTGCTGGGGAGAAGACACGCCGGAGATGACGGCGCTTCTAAGGTGATGTACATTTTTTCCCCCCTGCAGTTAGGGCTTATATTATGGCTTTGACAGTAGGATTTCCTACTATCAAAGTTGCATCGCACCGCACAAAAATTGTACGTATTTGCGCAGTGTTTAACATTTGCATAATCTTCGTGCAGAATACACAGTGACTGGAGCCCATTGATTTCAGCGGGTTTGTTCTTGTAAGTGCATTTTGCACATGCATTTCGTTTGCACATGAAAAATACACAGCATGCCCTATTTTCCTGGGTATTTGCACAAGAAAATAGCGCATTCTGGACTAATTAGCTTAATTGCCCATTTCAATGAATAGGAGCATGCTTGTGCACTCAAAAAAATACACGCAAATGCAGGCACAAATACACAACGCCCATTGCGTAAATACACAGCGCAAATGCATGCGTAAATATGCTTACCCCCTGTAATCCTGGCCTAATATGCAGACAAAAGACGGCCGTGTGCATGAGCCCTCATGTTCAGTCTCTGTTTTATTTTATTATTTTCTGATTTAGTTAACATATAATAATATGTATAATTATAATATGTAAAGATAAAAGCAAAACCGTCATAAAAAAGTGCTTCCAAATTGTTTTCTTTATTTTCCTGCACAGAGGTCTGCTAACAAGTCAGACAGCTGGCATGCCTCAAAGTTAAGCTTTTGTTTGTAAATTGTATGTTGTGCCCCATCAAACCCTGTCAGAAATTGTTTGGTACTTAGCAATTCATCAGAAAGCACAATTAATAGAGAAGGGAAAATGCAACGTACATGACACAGCTGAAAAGAGAAAATAGCAGGAAAACAAGTGGCTCCACTTTACAAATGTAAATAAGGTGTCTTCGGAGCGGAGTGAAGAAGATGTGCGCTGACAGGAAAGCATACATTAGGCCAGATAACGTAGCTGCTCGGTGGGTATTCGCCATGCTATAAGGTAGAGATGAAAGCATTTGGGCTTTTTCTTCGCGTTGCATTATTTATCACCATGGTGTTGTTCCAGTTCACGTACTCTTAACAGTCAGTTTGGGGTTTTTCTTGTCATTCTCATCATACCGTCTTCATTCAAGAAGCCGCTTGTACAATGAAAATGTGAGTTGCGGATACAACTTAAAGGCACTTGAAATCCTTGACTGAATCATTACTAAAGAAATGCACATTCTTTCTCAATGTCTAGCTGAATTATATTGCAGTAATACAGGATATAGGGTTTTTTTCAGCTACTTGGCCATCATGGAAATAACTATAGTTTGTTGTCTTTGTGCCTGGTTATACAAATGTATGTGAGAGGTAAGAGAAGGAAGATGTGTCAAGAACCTCATCTCCGGCGCTTAGATCAGCTACAAGTGCTGCCACAATCAGAGACAGAATGAGGTTTACTGCTTCTCATTACGTAGCATTATCCATTGGGTCAATGTCTACCATTGGGTTGACTGTATTTATCACTTGGACCATTGACCAGTGACGCAACTGCATGCCTCTGCCATATTGTTGCAGCTCCTAGTTTCCATTCACACTCCTAAAGAATGCTTAGGTTTCCCTTTAAATTGGTCCCAGAGTTGTATCATCTGTACTGTTCTGCACAATTTGTTGGCCCTATATAAATGGGTACTCAATGAATGAATACTCAAGTAGCCCTGATTTTGACATTACTCCCAAGAGAATATCACATGGAGATAGCAGATTTCATACAAATAAAGAGGAGGCAAATGCTGTATTCATGAACAGGCTAAGGGTCAAGCATCTTATTATTTGAAGAGACAAGACAGGAAAAAGGTCAGAACTCCTTCCAGGCAAGGATGCCGTGAAGAGAACTGCGCTATTCCACAATAGTCAGATGTTCACCGGATGAGAGCAAAGTATAAATGCAAAAATAGCAAATTTTGTTACGAAGTCACATCTGGAGAGAAGGAACTATGTGAATTATAAATGAGTAGTTTGCTAAATATCATTGCGGTTTAGTGATAATACTTTATATACTATTGAATAGATAAACTGCAGATTAGTTATGAATATATCTGGGTGTGCAAAAACGAGTGTCCACGATGCTGCTACAAACCTTTAATATCTGAATTAAAGTTGCGTAAGTAGTATTTGCTAACCATATAAAAATGCAAGGTTCTTAACACATACATTTTGATCAAAATATGTGAACCCATCTGCAGCGTCAAGGTGACTTTGTATAGATGGGACCCTACGCTGACAGGTTCACCAGGTTCATTTAGCTTTCACCGGGGCAACATAATCTAACGGAAACTCAACCGTATAACGCCTCCCTCACACAGGCATTTGCAGAAACGCAGCGTTTTTCAATAATTAAATTGAATGGCTGTGATTGGTGCATCCAGCGCTGGCTATGATTGGCTGAGAGGGCTGTCACTCAGCTGATTCAACCAATCAGAGCAATCTCTTGCAGGGAGGCGGGGAATTCAATCCCCATCTCTAGCAATAGATGCTCTGCCGCCTTGACAAGTGCCCGGTAGCCAGCCCGAAGCTCCGGAAACACAGGCGGGGACCCTGATGGCACCTGCAAGGTGAGTATTGATTTATTATTTTTTCTCTTAAGTAGTGTAGCTAGGGCGTTTAGCGCTGCCAAAAGCGTGGTACCAAGTTGTACCACCTTTTCGGCAGTGCTGAAACCGCTGCCCATTTATTTCAATTGGCAATGCAGGGCCGAAAACGGCCAATGATGGAACATGCATCGCTGTCAAAGTGCAGCGTTGTAAACGCTGCGCTTTGACGCTTGTGTGAGCAGCCCTATTGAAATGACTGGGAGCATTGTACAGCGTTTAGCGCTACTCTGAAAAAGCAGCGCTAAACGCTGTACAATAACGTCGGTGTGAGGGAGGCCTAATATGTTCCTTTTGCAGTTTTCCTTAGATTCTCAAATTAGTGATCATGTTTCTCAGTTATTTAAAATGGTACTCCAGTAGGGGATTACTAGCTGATTGGCGGGGTCCAACTGCTGGGACTCTTGCTGATTGACAAAATGGGAGTCCCATGCCCTCCTGAGACTGGCAAAATGAATGAACTGGCACCATACATGCTTGGCCACTGTTCCATCCATCTCATTGGGAGTGCCAAAAATAGCTAAGTTTAAGCGCCGGTCTGTCTCCAATGCTCCATTAGGTGCAGGAGATTGCCGGTCACTTGGGACATGGCTATTTTTGGTACTCCTATTGAAATGAATGCAGCAGTGGCTGAGCATATGCTGCTACTCTGTTCATTTTGCCAGTCTCCCAATGATCACAGAACCCTGTTCTGGTGATTGGAGGGGTTCTAAGCAGTAGGACCACTACCAACTATTTAGGGGGCGCTATTACTGAAATAACTAAGCTAAAATGATAGGTCGTGATAAGCTATGTACCTAGGGGTTCCCTGCAATAAAAAAAAAATTCCTAGGGGTGCCCCAAGGCTGAAAAGTTTGGGAAATACTGATTTACTCACACAAACAGTATGCTAATTGGTCACAGTTTATTTGGATCTGGGCAGTTAGGGCACATTCACATCTACGTTGGAGGTTCTGTTCAAAGCCTGTGGTGCAGATCTGGCAGAAAATCCCTGATTATATAGCACAGCATGCGGCACTGCTTTGTTCGATAAAAGCCAGATAGACCCCATTATGGTCAATGGGGGTCTATTCGGCTCTAGCAGTTCCAGTATTTTTATTGTTCGACCCTCAGGATGGAGATCACCACCAGCAATCACCTGGAGCCCTGACACAGATGTGGATGGTGCCTAAGTTGATGAAGTTTATAGAAATATATTGGGACTTTTTAATCTTACATATAGAAGGTCAGATGTCTGCAGGAACTCATGCAAGTAAATGTGAAGTCAATGTCTTATTATAGATCCACGATGCAATTCACATTTCATTGTAAACAATCCAGTTGGAATACAATTGTCTGTTGACTAGTGAAGCGTATTAGGATTTGTTAAAGGGGTTATAAACCTTTTTTTTATTATTAGAAATAAAGCAGTTAGTCATAAGATACAAAAACATCACTCTGTAATAGAAATCTGTTTTCTACCGTATGCTGTAACCTTTTTTTACCGTTTACTGAATGCAGCCATCAATATGAACAATGGTTGTTCTTAGTCTGGAAACATCCAGGGCCATGTATATTGTATATCTATACATGTAAAATATACTCCTCTAGAGAGAAAGTAATATGCAAATCTATTGTGTTACAATGAAAAAGCTTAGTAAAAGGTTACTAGATGTTTTACGAAAACATGAATTAAAAAGCAACATCAGGGTCACAATAAGTAAATCTACATGTCCTCGGCCATGGTCATGGCAAACAGAATGGAAAAACTGCTGTCTGCATTCATACAATTGGAAAATGGTCATGAGAGATATAGAAACAGAAGTTGGGTGTACTTGGCAAACTCCTGCCACAGCCTGTAAAACTTCCATCAGCTTTATAGCTTATCGTAAGTACTGCAGCATATCTACAAGATTACTTGGTTTTTCTTACTGAGAATAATCACATTTTGCTCTACTGGCTTACATGGTATGAAACCTTTGTATCAGATGCACAAAAATAGGGCCTATAACTGGTGCATTAGAGGGGTGGCAGAGAAAAGCAACTGCAAGAAATATTTCCTACCCTGATGCCAGGAAAGAGTTTTGCCCCAAAACTGGCCTGGACAAAGCACCGCTCCTCTTACCACCTGATGCACACCGAGCATCAGTATGCATTGGTAGCCTGACTGGCCAGCACTGTTCATGTGTGTAGGGACTGGTTAGTCAAAGCAGAATGTAATGTCTTAAGATGCAGTTTAGATGGAACGATTATCATTCCAAAAATCACTCAAACGAACGAGAGTGAACGATAATTGTTCAGTTTAAACGCGAGCCAACGATGACCAAGAATCCTGCTACTTGTTGTATTTAAGCACTGATTGTTTTAGTGTTTTCACAAGAAGTGAATGAGACATTCACAATTCCCAACAATGATCTGCCTGTCTAAACAGGCTGCATGAGTGTGAACGAGCTGCTGTTGACGTCATCGGCTCGTTCGTTCTGGCAAATGAGAATCATAAGCTTTTCGTTTTGATATAAAAAGGCCATTAGGATGCTATTACATGCTGCATTGATGATGATTTATCCGTTCAGTCGTTGCCGACTTTCGGTCACCTTGTGGATCAGCATACGCCATGCTTCCCTGTCTTTGGCCGCTTCTTTCAGATTCGCCACAGTCATGTTTGTGTCAATCTTTATTGAGTCTAGCCAGCGTTTTCTTTGGCATCCTCTTCTTCTGGACCCACTGTTTGTGCCGAGCATTAATCTTGTTTCGTATGACATGACCAAAGCAAGAAAGCCGTTGCTTGGTGATTTTACTTTCTAGTGATACTTTTCGTCTGACATGGTCTGGGATCGCCTTATTTGTGATCATCTCTGTCCATATGCCAGCACCACAGCTCAAAGGCCTCGATCCTTCTTCTGTCTACTTTCATCACTGTCCAGCTTTCGCATACATATGTAGTTATTAGGAAAATTATTGCACTGATTATTCGGATCTTTATTGTAATGCTGATGTCTTTGCTCTTCCATATCTTCGCCATTCCTTGCATTGCACTACTGCCAAGGCTTATTTTTCATTTCATTTCAGGCCCCGATTTGCCACTGCGGTCGATCTTCAAAAGTGAGATCTTGGACTGATTGAATTTCTTCATTGTCGATTGTTATGCGTGGTACAACATTGCTTGCTGTTCATAGAATCATAGAATGGTGGAGTTGGAAGGGACCTCCAGGGTCATCGGGTCCAACCCCCTGTTCAGTGCAGGATTCACTAAATCATCCCAGACAGATATTTGTCCAGCCTTTGTTTGAACACTTCCATTGAAGAAGAACTCACCACCTCCTGTGGTAACCTGTTCCACGCATTGATCACTCTCAATGTCAGAAAGTTTTTTCTAATATCTAATCTGTGTCTCCTCCCTTTCAGTTTCATCCCATTGCTTCTAGTCTTTCCTTGTGCAAATAAGAATAGGGCTGATCCCTCTGCACTGTGACAGCCCTTCAGATATTTGTAGATCGCTATTAAGTCTCCTCTCAGCCTTCTTTTTTGCAAGCTAAACATTCCCAGATCCTTTAACCGTTCCTCATCGGACATGATTTGCAGATCGCTCACCATCTTGGTAACTCTTCTCTGAACTTGCTCCAGTTTGTCTATGTCTTTTTTAAAGTGGGGTACCCAGAACTGGACACAGTACTCCAGATGAGGTCTGACTAAGGCAGAGTAGAGGGGGATAATTACCTCAAATGATCTAGACTCTATGCTTCTCTTAATACATCCCAGAATTGTTTTTGCCCTTTTCGGCTGCTGCCTCACATTGTTGACTCATGTTCAGTCTATGATCTATTAGTATACTCAAGTCTTTTTAACATGTATTGCTGCTTAGCTCAATTCCTCTCATTCTGTATGTGCTTTTTTCATTTTTCTTGCCCACAATGTAGGACTTTGCATTTCTTCTTAAATACCATTCTGTTAGTTGCCGCCCACTGTGCAAGCTTTCCTAGATCTTTTTGAATACTCTCTCTCTCTCTTCCCTAGTGTTAGCTATCCCTCCTAGCTTTGTGTCGTTTGCAAATTTGAGCAGTGTCCCATCAATTCCCTACTCCAGATCAGGTATAAAAATGAGGAACAACACTGGGCCTAGGGTACTTGTGGTACTTGTTGTCAGCAGCTTTGTTTTCTTAATATTAAGATAGAATCTCATGTAATCTCACCAATTTTCACTCCAATTTGGGATTCCGCATCGTCTTATGATCATTTTGGCATATGAGTTGAGCAGGGCAGGGGATAGAATGCAGTCTTATCGGACGCCTTTCCTGATTTCAAGCCAGTCAGTGTTACCAAAGGAAGTCTTGCTGCATTACTACCTTACAAAACATTGGGGGAGATACACTGATTACACCCGGCAGCTGGACATCTCATAGTCCCTGAATTGTCCAGCTGCTGACTGCAATCCGTGTAGTTCCTCCTGTGTTTTGCAGTACAGTAACTGCTGTAGAGTGACAGCCTTTGAGCTCAATTGCACGGGCGCATTCCGTTTCGGTTTGTGAAACACGCAGCATTTTCACGGACCAAAACTGTGCATATTGACTGTGTATTGCGTTTTTTTTGCACTTGTATTCATTTTTGGTCTACATAACCTTGATATTAAGCATGTTAAATTAAAGTTTGGTGTTTTTATCATTTTTTCCATTGGATGAACTGGACCTCCTTTTTTCTATTTTGTAAATAGTAGTGCCTGATGACACAAATCATACAGAAAGTAGAATGAAAATATGCTAGTACCGTTATACGATATAGAAAGCAGTTATTCACTCAAGAACACCAATTAAAAAGGACAAATACAGCAATGCTTGTTCCCAAATATTGAGGAGAGGGGAGGACCCCCGAAATGTTGCCGTATGGCCAAGTCTGAGGTCGTGAAGAAATGCAGAGGTGAGATTAGTTTGGTGCTTCAGGACTTGTAAGAGACTTTACTCTTCAAAGTAATAAATTGTATATAACTCGTTTGTGTAAAAGCAGCAAATTCCCATACGCCGACATTTAAGGGCACCTCCTCAGCTCCCACTTCTAATCTTCTGTGGCCGGAGTCCCATTATCTGGCTGCAAAATCTGATCAAGTAAGCCGCCTTTAGGCTAACTTCACATGGATGAGCGCAATATGAGGTCATGAATCATGCCCCCATGTCGTTCTCACCATCCATGTGAAATCTCTGAGGACGCGAGGCGTTTTCTGTAGGTTCGCAGAGTTTCTTCCATTGCATGCATTGAGTACATGCCGCGATTTGTTTCCCAAATAGTATCACAGGGCCTTGCGGAAAACCTCCGCTCATGTGTATGACGTCTTGCAATGCACAAATCTTGCGCAATCTTATCGCCTATGTAAAGCTGGCCTTAGACTGTATTTACAGTGGTAAGAATAACTTGCAAAATCTGTGCGACAGTGAAACGCACAGAAATAACCCATTGAAAATAATGGGTTAATTTACATGAGCAATTTTTTGCGCTTATAGTTCGAGATCAGAAAATCGCTGCATGTCCTATTTTCGTGCGAGTTCTTGGCTGTGCAAATATCGCCTTGGAAGGGTTTATCAACAGTTTTGCCCTTAGGTCGGCCGCACATGACTGGGTCGGATTCCAGATGTGGGATTCTGCAGTGGAATCCAACCCTGTGCCCGGCCGGTGACCCTGCGTACCTGCCGTCTTTCTTCTTTATCTGTACTGCGTATTGTCTGGACAGCTTGCCGTCGGACATGCGCAGTACAGATTTTCCCGCAAGGTTAATTGCGGACGGGCCATGGGTCCACAGCTTCCATTGACTTCAATAGAAGCCATCCATGCACACAGACCATGTTGCGATTTGTTTCTCTGCAAACGGAAAAACGCAATTGGTTTCCACCCGTGTGCAGATTAAAGCGCTTTTCCATAGCGTGCTATGGATGGTATTAGTCGCAGAACCTGAAGGCGAACGCCCACTCCGGATTCCGCAATGCAAATATGCCTGTGTGCAGGCGGCCTAAGTGTCGCTGGTATTATCTGCTTCTACACCCACCTCTGTGTGCAACTTTAACTTGTGCAGATTTTTTGTAAACCCCATTTTCTCACATTCTGTGTTGCAGCAGTCACATAACACCACTTACACCACAAAACGTCTGTGTGTTACTCCTGCCAGCCTAAAAAAATGTACTTTTTACTGGCCTGTTCCCAAATTAAATGATATTTTTGTATAAAAATAAAGAATGTTTTTTTTATGTAGTTGTCATTTTGAGTTGTTAAAGCAATGCATTAATCCCCTAATATAAGGCCAGAGAAGTTATCGCACAGCTCACTTTGAGACCTGTAAATTGCGCACTAATTGCAGCAGTATGATACAGAGGTTCGCATTCAGTCTGCGAGCAGCAATGATTGCTTTTCACAACAGGCTGTTTAGTTTTCGACCACTAGCGGGGTTGTACTTTTCTTTAATTTCTAATAGCAATGAAAAGACATGAATTTAATGTAGCGATTTGTTTTTGTCAAGCATTGATTTAGAGAAATGTTATTTTATTTTTATTGGGCAGCAATTACCGTGAACTCTAAAAATGCTATAATTGCTTTTTTTATGGAATGTATTGGGCTCTTTCAGCGATAAAGCTCAGTCGTACGGTACCGTGTACTTTCCGTTTGTATGCATAACCTTTTGCACACAGCATGTTAAATCATAGTTTCTCTCTAGTTTCTTCATAAACACTTACAATTAGCAATGATTATTTTGTTAACCCCAAAGTATCAGGCATGCGAATAAGTTCAATAAACAAGCACGCCAAAACCCCAATGAAACAGGTCACATAGAGATTGCATCTGTTTCCTTGTTTCTTATGAGAATATTGCAGATTTGCCTCTTGTGGTGTTCATTATGGAGCTTTGCTTTGCAGGGGGGCATCCATCGGTCACTTGATCACCGCGTGGAATAGTAGAAGTAACACTTCTGATCTCTATCTTCAGTACATAGTGCTCATTGAGCACCATGTAGCCTGTAAAGGAGAAGGCAAGAGCAGTTAAAAATTGCTTCTGCCTTCTCCCCTAGGTCCTCGGTTGTGATTTACAGCCAAGGACTCTACCTGCTCTTGCTGGATTGCTGTAGCTATAATTCTGCACCATATTTTTCCCATCGGCTTGGATGAAAGCATAGGACCAAGCGATGTAAATTTATGGTGCTTGGTACTTAAGGAGTTAAATATAGATTATCTTCCAAACATTCTCTATTACTATCTATTACCCCCAAAATTTCCCCAATCCTGGAGCTGCAGATCTTTTACTGGTGGAGCTCTAATATCCTGATGGATCTCTAACATTGTGTTTATAGGTCAAAACTTTATACTCTCCAACAATCTATTGCAAAATTTTTCATCTTTCCCGATTTGAAAGTAGTCTAGTCTAGCTCTACCACCCTTTATTTATTTGTGTGTGCAAGACCCTCTGCTTGAAGGAATTATTTGCATGATATACAGTATATTAAATCAACCATCCCTAGCGTAAATTGTTGTTTATGTGGAAGTGGGAATAGGACTTGCAGGTTGAATTATCCATATACAGATGGCATCACAGTTGTTAGACCATCATGTAAGGAAGCTACCAAGTTTTCCCTTTATATAGATTTTTCTTAGAACCCATTTAGTTCCCCGATGCCTCCATCACTGCTATCCCCACTGTTCTCCTCTATGTTTCTGTGGATGGTGGGATATTGGTTCTCCATATTTGGTGAACTTTCCTGAAGTAACGTAGTTGTGATCCCAAGTCCATAGCTTGTTGAATGGTCTGTTTGTAGGTCCGGTTCCCCAGTCTCCAGCTATTTTTCTTTTAGGAGTTTGCCCTCCCAAGATTCAAGAATCAAACTCATAAACTCATTTAATACATGCGAATACTACAAAGATTTATATAGTCTCTATATGGATTCTGCTCCCCAATCTTCCTGTTGCTCACCCTCAGAAGCTGCAGCATGGAGGATATTATACAGCAGTAATAAACGTTTGTAACTGTGAATCCAGCACTGAGGTTAGATAGTGTTGGGAGCTGATTCTGCTCTTTGAGACATTCACAGCGCCACTCATATGTTTCACCTTGCCCTGGTGTGTCTTTCCTCAGCATGCTGTATGTGTTATAGTGCACTGTTACTGTAATTGTTATTCTGTATGCCTACTATGCCACTTTAATTGTAGTGTCTGTTCCTTGAAGGAGTCCAGCCTAGATAGGAAGTTTTTTGAGCAGTATATTCTTGAGAGAGACAGGCAAAAAGTTTGTGGTCTGTAGCGTTAATGGCATGATCCAGCCACCCAGTGTCCCCTGTCGTATTCAGACAGAAGCACCAAAGCAATGCCACTGGCAAAGGAGTTGCCAGTGCCCAGAGTAGTCGTCGCACAGAGCAGTATCGCAGATAGTTAGCTGATCCGATACCAGAAACCTCATCAGTGAACAGCATGAGTACAGCACTATAGTGGAGACAAAGTGGAAAGTGTCACCAAAGCCACCTGATGTGTATGATTAATGACCCAGTAAGATACTGTATACACCTAGCTGTGTTTTGCATTCTGGTGCCACTTACACTCCTGTAGCTGCTGCTGAATAAAATACAGTAAAGAAAGAATTGATTGTAGCTATTACCTTGGTGTTATTGCTTGTTCACCTGCAGCTTACAATAGAAAACTTACAAGAGCCGTCAGCAGCTGTTTCTCTTTCCCTCTCTCACTATGCAACAGCTTCCTTCTCTCCCTCTCCTCTCCGTAGACTTTTAGTGGCATCTGTAAGCTGACTATCAGTGGGGTGAAAATCCTCCCCCTCTACCAAGACAAATTTTAGCAGTCAATTGAGTCTGAATGATGAACACAGGAGTCAGGGGAGAAGCAGAAATGACGGATAAGTGGAGATAGAGGCTTTTTCTCTAATAAAATAAATTACAAAGTTTCTTATTTTCTCTTGTACTTACTGATTTAATGATTTATGCAAAGTTTGTTGAAAGTACATTGTCTGTTTAAATTAACAACAGTTTTTACATAGTGTCAAAGCGTGCTTAGAGTAATTGCTGATATGTTCTTCATTGTACTCCTACTGTATCTCTTGCAATAGTGAACCGCGTATGTATTTAAATTGCCAAAAATGTAACATTTAAAAAAGTTATTATGTGTTTCGTTGTGAGTTAAAAAGTGTGAATATTTTTCCGAGATTGTAACATTAAATCCTTATATTTTTAATTTCAAAGCTATGTGTCTTCCTATATTTTCATTGCTTTTATCTGAGGACTGTCCCCTCTGTCAGCATGAACAAATAGTTACCATGTTGAAGTATATGTGGGCTGTGTAGTACTGCACTATAGTTTAGTAATTCAAGCAGACACAGAACATATGACTAGAGCAGGTAAGAATCTGGGGATTAATGTGTGAAAAGGTGCCTATGCTATGACCATTAGAGGTATCACAGCCAAACCCAATGAATTTGGTGAGATAGGATCTAATGTGTATCAGGGCTATGTCAACCCTCCCCAGAAGCCAGATATCAGGGAAAGATGGATTGGGCATTTTTTTCCTAATTGAAAAACATGCACACTAAGCTGAGTGCATATGTGTATGTGGCAGTGGGGAAGAATAGCTGTCAGCAATTGAAAATGTATAGGCTAAAGTGAAATAGAAGACAACCCCTGTTCATGTGTTCTATAAGGATATTGCCAGCTATGCTTACCTACTCCATCCACCTCTCACGTTGCCTATGGAGGGAAGCAGAGGCCAAAAATTGTACAACTACATCCACACCATTATTGTTATTAGGATATATCCTCATACCTCCTCTGATTCCTCTTCCCGGTTGTCAACTCCCACCGCACCTCTATTTTCAACCTCTCGCTGACCTCTTGCATTTCCCCCTCCTCTTTCAAACATAGTTTCATATCCCCACTGCTAAAGAAACAGACTCTCGTCCTATGCTTTCAACTACCGACCTATCTCAAACCTCCCCTTCATCTCCAAACTATTAGAACACTTGGTTTACTCCCACCTTGTAAGCTATCTCTCTGAAAACTCTCTACTTGACCTCCTTCCATCCGTTTTCTGACACTTTTGTAAGTGTAAACAACCTTCTGACGGCTAAATCGAGGGGTGGACTACTCCTTACTGATCCTCCTCTCGACCTCTCCACAGCGTTTGACACTGTTGACCACAAACCCCTATTAAATATGCTTTACTACGTCGGCCCAAAGGACGCTGCTCTTTCCTGTTTCTCCTCCTATGTATCTAACCACTCTTTCAGCGTATCCTTTGCAGGCTCTACCTCCTCTCCTCTTCCCCTTGCTGTTTGGATCCCCCAGGGCTCAGTCTTCATCCCCCTCTTCTTCTCCATCTGCACAGCCCCTATTGGACAAACCATCAGGTTATTTGGCTTTCAGTAACATCTCTATGCTGACAACACCCAGTTATACATCTCTTCCTATGACATCACCGCACTGTTCCTTCAGAATGCCACGACTGTCTGCTGTCTCTAACATGATGTCTTCTCTCTACCTAAAACTGAACCTCTCAAAAACTGACCTACTGGTGTTACTGACCTCTGCTAACCGACCTCATTCTGACATCTCCATCTTGGTGTGTGGCACTACCATAAATCCCAGAGAGCACTCCAATCTTTCCTTTACCCCCTACATCCAATCTCTTGTCCAAACATGTCACCTGCACCTCAAGAACATCGCAAAAATCTACCCTTTTTCACCATGGACACGCTAAAAATGCTCACTGTTGACCTCATCCACTATCGGCTCGATTATTGCAACTCGCTGCTGATCAGCCTTCCCCATACCCGACTAGCCCCTCTCCAATCCATCCTAAATGTGGCAGCCAGGCTCATCTTCCTATCCAGCCGCTACACGGACGCCTCTGCCCTGTGCCAGTCACTGCACTGGCTGCCCATCAAATACAGAATTCAATTTTAACTCATTACCTTTATACACAAAGCTCTCCACAGCACTGTATCCACTCTACATTGCTTCCCTTATCTCAATCCACCACCCAGCCCGCACCCTCCGCTCTGCTAACGAAATCAAATTAAGTGCCCCTTTAACTCAAACCTCTCATTACTGCCTCCCTGACTTCTCTAGAGCAGCACCAGTCCTCTGGAACACACTAGCCAAAACTATCTGGGCAATCCCTGACTCACACAACTTTAGGCGTTCTCTAAAAACGCCTCTTCAGGGAGGCATACCACATCTCCTAAACCAAGCTTCTCTTTGCTCTGCCTGATAACATGCTCCCTGTTCTATCGAATGTAATCCCTTCTAGTCACAATCATCCACCCGATTCGGCCCATATTCGGCAATATTTCCAAATTCATTAGGCGTACATATAGTTCCCTACTTGCAAACGTTCAAGATACGAACTATCTGTCCTGCACAGTATGATGTAATGCTATGGCATTACATCATACTGTGCAGGGACCGGAGAGGCTTCTATCAAGCCTAATAGAAGCCTGTCCGGTCATATCACAGGGCTCTGTGCGGTTGCTAGGCAGCCGGGGGCCTTCTGAAAGGCCCTAGGGCTGCCTATGCAGAGCGCCTATCAAGCCGTGTGCCTGATAGGCACTCTGCATAGGCAGCCCTTGGGCCCTTCAGAAGGCCCCTGGCTGCCTAGCAAGCGCACATCGTCCCGCGGTCTTATCGCGGGACATTGTACGGGCCTCCTGAATGTCAGGTGCCGGCTGTTTCTTACAGCCGGCACCCGGCGGCAGCAGTTCCGACGAGCCCCACGCCACTCGTCGGAACTGTTACCGCTGTCAGCGGTATTTAAAGTGTTAACAGTTCCGACGAGCGGCGCGGCTTGTCAGAATTGCTGTCGCCGGGTGTCCGCTATAAGAACAGCCGGCATTCGACATTGTATGGAGCGGGATCCACCCGCAATCCTGCTCCATACAAACATTTGTTCGGACATACGAACAAATGTACTTGCGAACAGGTTCCTGGAACGGAACCTGTTTGCAAGTAGGGGACCATCTGTACATTGTTTATAGGTCCATTACTGAGCAAGGTGTCTAGGCTATAGGCCTCTTGCAGCTTTTTTTTGTGTACAGCGCAGAGTAGGACTACTGGTATTGGACATCACAGCTCCAGGCTTAATCAGTTAAACTTTCATCTCTGATTTACTCACTTGAACAGATGAGCTCTTTTACCCTTCTAAGACACTTATCTCGAAAGCTTTGAATCTCCAGTAACCTTAAAGTCTAATTTGAAGCCAAAACAGAGTTTTCAGTCTTTGGTTAAATTTCTTAAAATCATGTGAGTTGTGCGCACATTGCTATTTTATATTAATTGCTTTTTTGCTATGAAGAAATTTGGGAAATATGGCAGAAATAATCACTAAAGTATTAACATTCCAAAATTAGAAATCCTTATTAATTTTGCATTCATCCATATGGTGTGCACTGTCTCCGCTGAGCCTG
Organism: Eleutherodactylus coqui; assembly: GCF_035609145.1. Lineage (NCBI taxonomy): Eukaryota > Metazoa > Chordata > Amphibia > Anura > Eleutherodactylidae > Eleutherodactylus > Eleutherodactylus coqui. The sequence goes on along the minus strand of NC_089841.1, from coordinate 123,897,398 downwards.
GCATACTAACTGGTTTAAAGCTTATCTCTGTTTGTTACACAGTGGGACAGATTAATCAATATGCTACATGATAAAAACTTTTCCAAGATTTTGAACACGCTTCTGTACTTTTCCATCAGTTTAATCTTTTTTATTATTTTTATAATTCTTTTTATTAGGTTTTATAAATAGTACAAAGTACAAATGGCAATAACCCAAAACATTTCACAGCGTATTGAAGAAAAGCATGTGACAATCAGTATCACTTTCTTATATAGTCATACAATTCTCCATCATTGCATCAAGCCAACTATACTAGTACATTGCATTAGACTATAGAGACTTGTAGGTGGTTGTAGGTTATATCATGGCACTTCTGTTATTGTCCCATGCTGCTATGAAATATTCATAAACTTAAACCAACTAACTAACATTCTGGGCACCAAGGTCGCTCTACCACTCTCTGCACTCGATATTATACATGAATATTGGTGTTTGAAATCAAACATTTTCCTATTATTGGTATGAAGTTTGTATCGCAACCCTTCAGTAAGCTATATATTGTAGTTCATTGACTTTCTTTTCCCCTCTTTTCTCAATCTACTCAACTGGTTTGCGTCATGCAGTTTAAGGTACCAAGAGGTATCCCTGAATGACTTCATACATTCTACAATCTCTTGTGTGGGGAATATTTCCTTAATGATCGCACACCAATAAGAAAAAACCTGGAGCCCGTGGCACCCTACATTCTAATTCAATCTTTCCATACACAAAAATTGTTTGAGTTGGTGTGTTATGTGAGTTTTGGAGTTAGCGGCTGTAGCCATTGTGTTAATATGTAACCTTTGCTTACTAAAAGGGCAGCATGGATCAAATGTCTTGATTGTAGTTTAGCAGGGAGAAAATGAAATAAAAAAACCTGGGGTGTCAATGGTAGTAAGATTTTTTTCGAGCTTGTGTATTAGTAGTCTTATCTCTGTCCAATATCTTTGAGCTTCTGCACAGTTCCATAAGCTAAGGAACATGTTCGTTTTTGGCTTGTTCCATTTAGGGCAGGCCAGCAGTCTGTTGCATTGGGATATGGCGGGATATCAAAACCATATATGACCTTATGTATGATTCAAACTGAGTTTCTCTCTATCCTTCATTGGAAATGGCTTTGCACATTGCTGACCAGCCATCTGTGATTTTCTGTTCAATTTCTGGGTCATTGATTTCTTCTAACCGTTTTTTAAAAATTGATGAGCCATCGAATGCTGCAAGGTTTAAACTGAAGACTCAATATAAACTAGAGAAGGAGTGTTTTCGTGAGGGGGAGGTGATTAAGAGGTCTAGCGGGTTTGAGATATGGTCTTTATTTGTCGTAAATTGGTGAGTATAAACCCTCTCAATTGTGCATAGGAGAGGAAGTGTGTGTTTGGGAGCCCAGAGGCTTCTCAGGGTTCTGGGAAAGTTTGTAGTCTAGGCTCCTGGGGATGTAATATACATTGGATTGTCTCTATATCTTTGGTTTGCCATTGTGTAAATAATTTGCTTTTCCACCCCTCTTTGAATTGTGGGTGTCTCCATATCTTCGTATGCTTTGAAATTTTAAAGGGTAGCCTATACGCCTTTCTCACAATCTTCCAGGTCACAATTGTGGCTTTAGCCAGAAGTGATTGTCTGAACAAAGGTGGAAGTCAGCTTATTCTTGTTCTTTAACCCTTAACTACTGACAAGGTTTAATTTTTGTGTAAGCACCAATGTGGGAGCCTCTCAAGCCCATTCATTTATGAAATTACGAGGATTTATAGGTTAAACTTAATTTTATGATCAACTTTTATTTAAATATTACTTATTTTAGGTGCATACGTTTTGTTACCAATTTTTTGGAGAAAATCACATGGGATCAATAATCAGTCTAAGTTTCTTAAAATTTTAAACAAAATCAACTTATAATTATAAAACCTTAATAGTTGCTCTAATAAGCTATATATAATAAACTGTTGTACTACTAATAGAAAAAACAAGGGACAAATTCACGTGAATCATACACAGTCTGGGCATACTTGCTTTGCACACTGAAGGCATACATGTTTTTTGCATTAATAGCATATGGGTGTGGACTTTCAGTGAAGCTTCAGTGGGCATGTGTGGCATCTTCTTCTTTGTTTCACCTCTTCTTCTTGAACTTCTGGACTGTCAGGCATATCAGACCCTAGTACTCTACTCAAATTCACTCATATTTCTTGTGGCAGTCTTTCATTGTTCACTCTCCTCATGTGTTGCAACACTAATCTGCGAACCAATTCTTTTAGGAAAACTCCCCTTTCAGTAATCTTTTGATGATGTATGTCATACAATATGTGGCTGTTGACAGTGCTGATATCTAACATGCGGTAGAAAATAACTGACTCTCTATTTGATTCATGTCCATGTTGCTCAGGAATTAAATTATTACCAACATCATTCACCTCTGAATCGCTAGAGTCCTCAAAATTTATCCATCGTGATGCAGTTGACTCAAATTCACTATCAACAGGCACAAATGCTCTTCTACTTTTAGAAGAATGTGGGCAATCGCTGGTGTTTGTCGACCGTTTTCTTGCGGATGAAGTGCTGGGTTCCATTTTATGTTTTTAAAAGCCCTTCACAGAATAGACACAAAGGATAAAACTACAAATTTTTATTCAAGTAGTTAAAAAAACGGGCACACTGGTAAACCTAAATGCGTCACATCAGCGATAAGGACAGAACGCAGTCAGTCATAAACAAACAAAACACATTATATATATATATATATATATATATATATATATATATATATATATATATATATACATACATACATACATACATACATACATACATACATACATACATACATACATACATACATAGACAAAAAATTCGAAGCTAACTTTCCCTGGATAGTAAATCTTTCCATGTATCATGAGGCCCGGGAAAAAATAGAGATGTACCGCACATGTAGACCATTAGACCAGATCGCTAGGCCGTATATACGGTAATCGTTATATAGCATAGTATATAGACCTGCATATCCCTGAAGTGGTGGATCTGTAAGTATATTCCTGCCATGTATAAAGTTAATAACTTCTGATATGCAGGTAAACTCTCTGATAGAAACTAGAGTAGAAGAGAATTCCTGATACAGAACCAAAATCTAAGGTTCATAAAAAAGCTCAGGTTGAAAATTCTGATTTGTTAAAGCTCAGGTTCAAAGTTCAAATCAAGGTTCACAAAAAAGCTCAGGTTCAAAGCACTGATTTATAAAAGCTCAGGTTCAACGCGTTTCCTTGCAAGCTTGCGGTTCATCAGGAACTAAAGAGCCTATGTAAAGGACTTAAAACTGTGATAAGGGAGACTCATACTCAGCCAACACGGTATTTTGTTGAGAGCCTTAAATAGGAATACTAACTGTAATAGCAGCAACATATGAAAAACCCAAAGATCTAGTTCCTCAGGAATTTTTGTCTGACGGCCAGTCTGCTAGGATGTTGTAATTGGTATCAGAGACTTGAGATCAGGAGTGGAGTGAAATGACGACTAGAGAAACTGCCTGTGGGGGGGGGGGGGGGGGGGGGGGCTAAAGGAGTTAGGACAATAAAGGCTCATTTAGACAGGACGAGTGTCGGGCAAATGATACCCGACACTTGTCTCAACACATACTCACTCACCCTGCTGCTGCGGGGCAGCTGGAGGAGATTTCTCTCCTCTCGCTTCCCCGCCCTTCTCCATTGCCTTAACATAGCGGCTGTTCAGTACTGAATGGCTGCTATTTACACTAAGCGATCAGCGATCCGCTCATCGTCCATCGTTTATGCCACATGGACGATGAGTTGATTTCTCAGTGTAAATAGCAGCCATTCAGTACTGAACGGCCGCTATGTTAAGGCAATGGAGAGGGGCAGGGGAGCGCGAAGACAGAAATTTCTTGCAGCCGCCCTGCTGTGAGCCAGCGATACTATCTTCCGTTCAGGTGCACGGGAGCAAGTAAGTGCGAGGACGAGTGTCGGGCATTGTTTGCCCGTTACTTATCCTGTCTAAAAGGACCTTAAGGCTGATGCTGATCCTAGCCTATCTTGTCCGAGCAAACGGAACTGCCTGACAGATTTTGTTGCTCACTAGTTGAATAAGGGATTTATGAAAACAACGACAAATAGCAGTAAGGGGCGCAGCTTTCCTAGCGTTTTTCCACTAGTAATTCCTAGGATCTTTCCACTAATCTAAGTTGATCTCTGAGTCCTTAGAACGGTTGTAGGTGTGCACTTATTGCTACAGTTGTTGAGACGTGCTGCTGTCATTTAAGTACTTTTTGCAGTTATTATTCTTAGTAAGATAGAGCACGTGTTCAGCAGATTACAAGCATAGCAATTCAAGACATCTATCACGAGCCATGCATCTTTAAAAAATAAAATAATGTTGCAGATATTGTTCCTCCATATGAAATTATTGCTCATTGTCCCTTCCAAACTTTATTTTCACTCCACATCTAGTTCATTCTTCCACAAGCTGCCACCTTTCTTGAATGTTTCATGCTATGCAGTTTCTTATGAAAGTCAGTTTTTAAACTGTTTATTTGCATTATTTCATTTTTTAGATGCCTTGGAACAATAATAAGCAAAAATATGTTAGTACAGGTATACATACCCTTTAAGAGAGGCAAGATGCTCAGAATTTCCCTTTAGTCTCCAAGGATCTAAATAATGACCTGTCACTATACATGGTAACGTGAAAGTACAGTATTGTACTTTAGCTAAATTGCCTGCCTCTGTAACTTTTTTTTTTCTTCTTTACTTTGGGTAATTACCATTAAATGAACCTTAACACAAACCCGAGACAGGACTTCATAAAATTCAAAGTGCTTCTAATTTAAGATATAATTAGTTTTTGACAGCTGCATTTTATTAAATTTAACAATAAAATCCCTCTCTACAACCATAATTGCAAGCACTTAAGACACCAGTATAAAAGAAAAATAATAAAAAGTGTATTTACTATCAATTTAATCTTAGAAGGTGACATTATGACCTGAAAAGTATTAGCCAACAAAGTCCTGCAATAGCCTGTATAGAAGTGTGCACCAAATAAGTGTTGATGCCTTCAAAAAGGCAAAGACGATGATATTTTGGTCTAAGAAATAGACACTTATAGAAATGTATAGAATTCTTTTTTGAATCCAGTGTGATCACCACTTCAGTTCTTTTTTTAGGACATATTAACTCGTATCTTCTTGTTTTTGTTTTTTTTACATTCCTGTGGATCAGTAGGGCCTGAACAAAGTTCTAAAGTTTAGCTATACCCCATCCTCTGCCTTTCCCTGGTTGATTTTTTTTTAACCATACTTTGTAACTATGATAACTTTTTAGTTTATGGTCATTTTAAAAGGACAACAATATATACATGCCCTCTATAGAGCTTAAAGGGGTTGTCCTACTTCTGGCTATTGATGATCTGTCCTATCCTGGATAGGTCATCAATAGCATATCTGCAGAGGTCCACCACCCAGAACCCCCAGGGATCACTGTTCTTGGTCAGTGTCTTTTGTGTACTGAATAGAGATGAGCGCGCTTGATGCTCGTTCGAGTATTATGGTACTCGAGATGCTCGTTACTCGAGACGAGCACCACGCGGTGTTCGAGTCACTTCCATTTTCTTCCCAGAAAATTTAGCGCCGTTTTTTGGCCAATAGAAACACAGGGAAGGCATTACAACTTCCTCCTGTGAAGTTCCAGCCCTATCCCACCCCCCTGCAGTGAGTGGCTGGGGATCAGGTGACACCTGAGTATTTAAATCTGCCCCGCCCGCGGCTCGCCACAGATGCACGCTGAGAGACATTTGGGAAAGTGCCGTCCAGCTGTAGCTGCTATAGGGAGACTGTTAGGCTGTTATGTTCGTCTTCAAGAACCCCAACAGTCCTTCTTAGCGCCACATCTGACCGTGTGCAGTACTGTTGAGGCTGCTTTTAGCAGTTTTGCAAATTTTTTTTTTTTGTATATCGGGCGTGCAGACCATAGCATCCTCAGTCTGCAGTCAATTTACTGAGTATAGGGGCAGTACTGGTGAGGCAGGGACAGTGGTACAGGGAAAGAGATATACTGGCTATATAGGCGGTGGGCTTTTTCAAAAAAATTGGGAAAAAATACTGTATTTGGGCTGCCTGTGACCATCTTCAGTTTACTGCGTGTCTGCTGGGGGTAGTAGTCGCTAAGCTAAAACCCAGCCTTGCGCATAATTTTTTCTGGCTGCACTGTGTTTTCAATAACTACAGTCATCCTCCAACAGGGAAATCCATATACAGGCTATATAGGCAGTGGGCTTTTTCCCAAAAATTGGAAAAAAATACTATATTTGGGCTACCTGTGACTGTCTTCAGTTTACTGCGTGTCTGCTGGGGGTAGTAGTCGCTCCTTAATACCCAGCCTTGCGCATAATTTTTTCTGGCTGCACTGTGCCTGCCAACCCTCTGCAGTGTGTGGCTCCGGTTCCTCCTCATCACAGAGGCAATTATAAATTGACATGAGGGTGGTGTGGCTATGAAGTGAGCGTGTGGCATGGGGGCAGCTGAAGGGAGCGCAGTGACACTTTTGTGTGTGCAGCAGACGCTAGGTCGTGTGGGGCGGTTGGGCAGCATGTTACCCAGGAGAAGTGGCAGCGGAGTGTCATGCAGGCAGTGATTGTGCTTTGTTGGAGGTAGTGTGGTGCTTAGCTAAGGTATGCCTTGCTAATGAGGGTTTTTCAGAAATAAAAATTGTTGGGGGGGGCCCACTCTTGCCGCTATTGTGGCTTAATAGTGGGACCTGGGAACTTGAGATGCAGCCCAACATGTAGCCCCTCGCCTACCCTATCCGTTTCTGTGTCGTTCCCATCACTTTCTTGAATTTCCCAGATTTTCACAAATGAAAACCTTAGCGAGCATCGGCGATATACAAAAATGCTCGGGTCGCCCATTGACTTCAATGGGGTTCGTTACTCAAAACGAACCCTCGAGCATCGCAGGAAGTTCGACTCGAGTAACGAGCACCCGAGCATTTTGGTGCTCGCTCATCTCTAGTACTGAGCTGTTTTGCTACAGGAAGAAGACAGCTGCATGCATTACACAGTGGTCTGTACTACAGGCTGAGTCCTATTAAAGTGAATGAGGCTCAGCCTGCAATACCAATGCAGGCCACTTCGCAGTGTACAGAGCTGTCTGCTTCTCACAGCAAAACAGCTCAATACACAAAGACACTGACTTAAGGGGAACAGCAGATTGTCAGGGGGTCCATGGCAGCGGACCTGCACTAATCTGTTATTGCTGACCTAACCTTAGGATAAGTCATCAGTACCGAGAAGTGTAACAATCCCTTTAAATGAAGGAGTTATGACAAGCATTTATTTTTTTCAACCCTAAGGGCTTCTTCACACAAGCATTTGCATTATTGCGCATGACTGCATGCGTATCTGCGTATTTTACTTTTTGCGCCATCAGGACACGTTCATTTGCAAATGACAAACACCCTTAATTCAAATGGCTATTTAGCCTAATGAGTTCCTGATGTGTTCTTTGTCTTGCTTAAAGGGGTTTCCAGGGAAATACTATTGATGACCTATCATCAGGATAGGTCATCAACAGTTGATCGGCTGGGGTCCGTCACTCGGACCCCGACCGATCAGCTGAGCGGGTGCATGCTGTCAGCGCTGCAAATACACAGAGGTCAGAACCTAAGTCTCCGCACCTACCTCTGTGTAGTGGCCAGCACTTGCAACTGCAGGCACGGTTCTCATTGAAATCAATGGGAGCCGTGTCTGCAGTTACAAGCGCTGGCCACTACACGGAGGTTGGCATGGAGGCTTCTGCTCCAACCCCTGTTATTGTGGTGCTGACAGCATGCGCCCGTCCCAAGTGACAGACCCCAGCTGATCAACTGTTGATGATCTATCCTGATGATAGGTCATCAATACTATTTCCCTGGAAAACCCCTTTAATTGTGCAGCTTATTGTGCATTCGGTTGCGCTTTGTGCACCCCCAGGCTCTGAGAGAGAGAGAGCTGGTCTATCCCCTGAGAGGAAGGCTAAGAGGAGACTGAAAGCCTGACATCTGTGGGAGACCAGGCTGTGGTACAGCTACGAGTCTGATGGAGAAGGACGCCCCAGACTGACACCCGGTTGGGTACGTGTAGTGGCACTAGGCCACTGTGTTGAGAAAACGGCTGTTTAGTTAGCGCCTTGATGGGCAAGTATTTGTTATGTTTATAGAACAAAGTATTTGTGCTGTCATTGGCTGCTGTGTTTCTACTGGATTTCCGTTCTATTGCTGAACATTAAAGAAAATATAGTTATTCGGCCTTTTACATGAACTGAGTGAGCCGCTGTGTTATCGCCAACCCTAGCCCCCGCGCAGACATTGCCACATTACCCATAGAGTGGGACACAAGTGCACATAAATGTTTTCCATCTTAAGTCATTAAAAAGCTGAAGTCCATGGAGTCCATGTGGCTTCTCACTAACAAGCCGCAAGGGCACAGGGTGCCATTGTATTGTGCTCATGTAGTGCCTTTTTTCAGAGATTTCTTGAAGATTACACTAATTTCATAGCAGATTCTAACGGGGTATGCCATGATTTTTTTTTACAGATGTGACAGAGCAAAACATTTAGTTTGTCTCTCCTGTAAAGCACTCCTATAGTGTGGTAGGAATTTCCACATGCCACCTAAAATGCATGCAAGGAGCTAACAAATGTAAACAACTTCCAACTGCAATACCAAAGAAAGCCAAACAGAAGAGTGGCACTATTTCTCGAAAGCGCAGCACATCCTTTTTCATCATCTTATACATCCACTTTTAAGAACGGCATGAACAGAATTAGAAACAAATTGATTGAAGATGAGTGCTGTTAGGCTAGCATTTTCTTTTTTTCTACAGAACAGAAACCATTACATTATACCATTTCTTTATACACATTTTGTGTGTAACCATTTAATTAAGTATTTATGATTTTGTACAGCCAACAGCTTCTTGTTAGTATGAGCACAACAGTTTAGTCGATAGGATATGTTTGCATTTTGTAGAGCCCAAAGAGCATTTCATTTGATTTAGGCTAATGTCACATGAGCCATAAAAATGCTGCCATTCTATAGCTTAAGTATTAAAGTTAAAACAGCGTTTAATCTTTTGCATTTTCCTTCCATTATAATCCACAGGGATTCTCATATGATCCTTTTTCAGCTCCTCATGAGTGTTTTGTAGTTCTACTTAGAAAGTAATGGAGAGGGAAAGGAACAATTCTAAGTAGTCTGGAAGATACTATTATTATACCTCCAGTCGCATTGTGTTTGAGTCCACATAAATAGTGAAATAATAGTAATCCTTATATAGTGCCAACGTATTCCACAGGACTTTACAAAATCAGGCGGCATATGAACAGGCAAAATCAGACATTGCATACAATATCAAATTAATAAGCACTTTGAAAAATAGGGATGAGGGCCCTGCTCGCAAGAGCTTACATTCTATATGGAAATATGGGTGATACAAGGTGTAAAGTTTCTGTACAATGGTCTGGCCATCATCTAATGCATAGAGAACTCTACATAAAGCTACATGAGCCAGTTACCAGCTGGTATCTGTGTATATACAGATATAAAGTGCCTTTAAGTGCATGAAATATGAGGGGATTCTGATGGATGATGAGATCAGATTCCTAGGGAGAAAGTAGAAGGTAAACAGAGAAGAGTTCGATTAGGGAATGTCATAGGCCTCCCTAAAGAGATGTGTTTTTAGGGTGCTCTTTAAACCATGGCGATTATCCTGATTATCTGGGGTAGTGCATTCCAGAAAACTGGTGCAGCTTGGGGAAAGTCTTGGAGATAGTAGTGGGAGGATTGAATTATAGAGGATGTTAATCTAAGATCTTTAGCAGATTGGAGAGCATTATTAGGATGCTAGAGAGAGATGACGGAGGACACATAGGGTGGTGCAACATTGAGGAGAGTTTTGTGGATGACAGTGAATTTCAGTGTGTAAACACGGATGCATTTTCTGCTTATCAAGATTCACATAAAACACATTGAAAAGGTCATCCAGTTTAGACAATTGTCCATGTAATTCCACACAGCCCCCCCATTATAGTGTTTAGCATTCTACACATGGACCTTTTTTTTCACACAGACCGATGGTCAAAGTGAAAAAACTCATGGCATGTCCTATTCTGTCCTGTTCCACAGACAAGAAATAGAGCATGCCAATGCATGTCAGTGGGCTCTGTCCATGTATATTAGACAGCACATGGACTGTGCTGTCCGACACAAGTTGAGCCAGAGTTTCTCAAAGCAAAAAGAAGTTCCAGCAGCACTTACCAACACCTTATTGCAAGAGGGTGTACAAATCGCCTCAGTTTGCATGCCAGAAATAGTGTCTGACCCAGGACACTAATGCATCAAGAAGTCCAAAAGAAGTAGAGCCGGCAGCAAGTAGAGCCAGCAGAAGTAGAGCCGATGCATAATGATATTCCAAATCGGGTTTCTTTATTCCATTACAAGACAGTATAGAACAGCACTCGGCTATAAGTTAGCCTTTGTCAAACTGCTAAAACTCATACACTAGTGAGTATAAATATCTTATGCTCCACCCCCAAATGAGTGAACAACCAATAAAGACATTGAACAAACGTACACATATGGCCTTACCAGCTGCAGCAGATTAGGGTGCATCCTGGTCAAATGATCTGCTCACCTTTAGTGGCCACACCCGGTGTGTCTCTCCATATACAGCGCAGAAGCGGAAGTGCCAGTACAGGCTCCCATATATACAACCTAATCAAGGTAGTGCGCATGTCTGCCCAAAATCTCGCCTCTCGCAGACACCTAATGCCGGCCTCCCAAGCGCAACTGACATGTGCAGCATCCGCGAATTTCTCAGAGGCAATTTGCACTTATGGCTAGTGTGCACCTAGCCTAAATGTGATTTTGACGGAAAGTAGCCAGATGTAGCAGCAGCCAATACTCAGATGTATGGACACCAGTGTCATACATGGAATCGCTGAGTCCTTGAAAGTGGAAGCCACTTTTTGCAGCAGCTCTCTGCTCTGGCTGATGTAGAAGTAGTTCAGTGTTGTAATTGACCAGCACCTTTAAATGATGTTGAGGCCTGGATTCTGTACCATGTGTGGCTGCTGGATGGCTTGTAGACATCCTTCTGTTATGTCCAAAGGTCTCAATAGTCCTGTAAAGCTTTATTCCTCATCTCAGATGTCCAGTTTTGCTATTGTAGCACAATTTTTTTTACCAAAAACTGTCTTTTGCAGTAGCAGTTATTTTTAGCTCTTTTTTTGCCATCAAAACCATGGAAACATGTCCTACACTGTTGGGATCTGCTGCTTGACTGATCAGGCACTGCTTTGTGGCTTCTGTTATGAACTAAAGTCATGACACATAGATGTACACAGAAAGGAACGCTGTGTAAAAACAATTTGAACTATAGGACTCACTCCCCCCCCCCCCCCAACTGGGGAAAAAGTCAATGCGTCATATTAAGCAAACGTGCCAAAGTTCTATTCGGCTGGCACGTTCGCATGCCCGTGCAGGTCCGCTCTATATCGGGGGAAGAGAGCGTTCTCTTTGTCCTCTGCACTGCCGCTCATACATACAGCTGATTGATGGTGAGCACTGGTGGCTACTGCTGCTATTTCTCTGCTTCCACCAATCAGCTTCCTCCCACCGTACCACGAGCGCCCCTGTTACAGAGCTCTACTGATCCTGCTGTGGAAGAGAAAGAAAAGGAGTTATAGTGGCTCTCCGTCGCCCTGTACTTTCCCCTGCACTGCTGCCTAAAGTTCCTGGGGGAGTTTTAAAATATTTTTTTCCTATTCTAGATGCGTCTTATTATCCGGTGCTTCTTATAGAGGGAAAAATTCTGTATTTTAACCGGTTAAAGAGTTGAGTGAGAGAAAAGCAAAAAGACAGAGGTGGTGCTGCATTTAATAGTGTTTTACTGTTTCACAGCTACTGGAGTGCTTGTGGAGACTGCCAAGTAGGCGTGAGAAGACTAACAGACCCCAAAATGCTACTCTGGGGAATTTGATGTGCCAATGGGAGATGGTACAATGCCTCTGCAGTGCCAACTACTGAAAGGCAGCTTTCTTATAAGTCAATGCTCCACCTTCTAACGGGCATTGTAACAATGACTGGAAATATAACCCAAAACTAGAGTGTTCTCTGGAATGAAAAGCTAACCATGTACAGACAGACAGGCCAGGCTGTTTGGGGGGTTTTGCCCTTTATCTGTGTACAGAATGTTTCTGGATGGATGTGTGTAGGTCGAGAAGGGTATAGTTGCTCATTGAGATTGCCCTGAAAGTGTGAGGAGACTTACAGACCAAAACCTACTCTACAGTGATGAGGGGGGGGGGGGGGGAAACCCCAAAGTAGACTGACAGTACATGGTTATCTTTTATCTCTGGAGAAAACTCTGGTTTTGGCTTATAGTCCCAGTCATTTTGCAAGGCCTGTTAGAAGGTCAAACATTAACTTATAGGAAACCTGCTTTATACTATCTCCCGTTTGCACAGCTACTGGAGTCGCATCTACATTGCTCAGTACTTCTTTATAATGACCCCCTGTGCTGCTGCTGCTGCTCGTATATGAGAAAGAGATAGGAGAGCTGAATCTCCTCCTGCAGTATATGGGAGCCATCACAGCAGCTAGTCTCCATCCTCTAACTCAGGGAAAACTGAGAATGCATTATGAAGCCTACAGAGGGGAAAACTGTTCAAAATGCAGGATACGAGGCGTAGAAGGACCAGATTTAGTGCTACCCCTCGTGTACACTCACGGCAACTTATTTTGAAAAGACATTTGAAGCTGGAACGCTTTAAGTCATCTAACAAGAGTGATACATGTGGAACACAGGAGGTTGCACGTCTCTTTTTAGATACACTAGGATCCCACAATAGTTATGGCAGCCAGAGTTGCTTGTGGCATTTACATGCCATCTTCATACATGACTGCTGCTTCTCCTTCTGTCCTGCTCTGTGCGTGACGTATATAGTAGCTTTCGCGGAGTGTCTCAGAACCAATCCAACGAAAAGGTTTGGTTGAGATGCACAATTCTCTTCAGGATTTGCCAATGAGAATTTCAATAGCGCTGATGACAGACATACAGAAATATGAACGCATGAAGAAGCAATTTTTGCTCACTTCTGTGTTTGAAGGCAGCAGAACAACCTTGTGGCCTAATGTGAAGATCCACTGGTTCCCATTTTGAGGTCCACCGGTAGATCACAATGCATTACCCATCACTGCTCTAAAGGCTTTCAGCTTCCGGATCTAAATGAGAACGTTCCCATTCACTATCCATATGTATAGCTATTGAGACATTGAAGAAAAAAGCCCAAAAAGTATATTAGAAAATGACACACAATACTAATGACAATTAAGCAATACAATACTTAAACGTCATTAATATCGAAGATCTTTATGGTAATGTTGTTCCATTCAAGACTTAAATCAAGTTTTTGACTTGTTTATGTTATATCCTGAACTTTGCCTTTGTATAGTGACATGAATGGCCATTCCTAGTCCTTACCTTATTAGTGGTGTTTCATAGGCAGAGTCTGCTGGAACGAGTTATTTGTGCTCGGACAGTCTCTTTGATGTTTCCTCACTTCTTCTGTTTTAGAGTGAAGCTTGAATTGCATGGCTTACCTCTCACCTCCTAAATCTATTCCAGGTCAAACCATGCATGATTTGCTTCATGAAATGCCTGAAACCTGAGCGAGTGTTCTAGACTATATTAGAGGTCCATACGTCGAATAACAGGCTTCTGATTTTGTCAGCCTGTAATTGATTAGCTGGAGCAATGTGTTTTAAAGCAAGTGTTTGTATTGCTGTTTCCTCACACCTAATTATTATGGCAATTGAAACAATATATTACCTGTTGTAATGTCATTACTTTATAATCTTAATAATCACATCCACGGCAAACCATTAACACTGCTATTAAATCTTGGCTTCAGTCAACAATTGGTGCTACTTTCCAAACCCTTCTAATATATAACACATAATTCTAGTGTTATTCTGATTTATGGACTGAAGTTCATAGATTCCACAAATATGCTTCATTATCTTTAATACTTGACGGCAGTTGTTTTCTGGACTTAATGCAACATGAAAGTTGTGTTTTGTTTGAATAATGTATGGATTGTACAAAGGTTAGTTTACTCCTGTATAAAAACACATAAAATATGTTTGTCCTTTAAAGGATAATGCAATCATATGCACAAACCTGTACCATAAATTTCGGTGCAGTTTTTTTTTGTGAATTTTTATAAGATCATCATGCCAATAGTATGCCCATAATGCGTAATAGTTTTTTAAAAATCCCAAAAGTAAAAGGCTCCCTAGTGGGACAAAAAAGAAAGTTTTAAGAAATAAATACATTTTTTTTAAATTACATCTAAAAACACATTCAGATTTATTTTTGGTTTCTTTTGCACTCTCCCTAACAAAAAGTGGATGGAAATTAAAGGTAACTCGTCAGCTTGAACATGTTGTCCAAACTGCAGGCATCATGTTATATAGTAGGAGGTGAGGAGCAGATTGCTATATAGTTTTAAGCAGAAAGATTCAGTATAACTTGTAATTTATTTATTTATTAATTTAAACATTTGTTCATTCTGAGCTGAACAGTCCAATGGGCGGTCCTATCAGTGACTGACAGCTGCCCCTGTATGTACAAACAGCCACACATAGATTATAGAGTTGAGTGAACATACTCTGCCGAGCTTGATGCTTGTTCGAGTATTAGCGTACTCAATGGTGCTTGTTACTCGAACGAGCATCACGCCGTGTTCGACCCCGCCCCAGTTTTTGGCTCCTCCTTGCTGTGACATGCCTGTTTTGGCCCCTCCCTGTCGCGACGCAGCATGCGTCATTGGCAAATTGGCTGGCTGGCTGGCGAGAGAAAGACTGACTAGAAAGAAAAAAAAGCAGCTCGGGACCCGGCGTCCCACATACAAAAATGCTCGAGTCTCAAGTTGACTACAAAGTCAATGGGGTTCGTTACTCGAGTAGAGCTCTCGAATTTTACGAAAAGCTTGACTCAAATAACACGAACTCGAGCATTTGGGCGCTCGCTCATCTCTAATAGATTATTCTCAATCACTGATTGGCCTCATGTCCACGGATAGAATTAAATTGTGGAATTCGCATGGATGATCCGCAGTTCAATATGCTCATGGACATGCATTGGGCATCAGCAAGTAATTAAATACCTGTGGATGTCATTTTATCGTGGCGTATGGATTGCATGCACGGGATAAAAATTGCAGCATGCTCCATATTCTACGGTTTGCCCGCACAGACTGCTTCCACAGCTTCTATTTAAGTCAATGGAAGCCGTCCGCTCCACAGCATAGATGCAGCTAATACTGCGTATGTGCCGCGGATCCGCGGGAAAGCAGGACATTTAAAAAGAAAAAAGCATGGCACATGCATGCGGCACACTGACGGAGTCCCAAGCATATTCGCCGTGAAGGAGAAAGGAAGATCCGTCCATCACGGAGGAGACCCGTGTCGCGACCGGACAGGTGAGTAATGTCATTTTTGGCCTCATGTCTGTGGGCACGGGTGGAATCCACTGCAGGATTCTGCACTGGTAAACCATGCAGGCCCATGGACATGAGGCCTTTCCCCATAAAACTATATATCAATCTGCTCAGCTCCTCCTGATCTATAACAGGATGCCTGCAGTTTGAACAGAAAGTTCCAGCTGATAGATTCCCTTTAAATACTTTTGTAAGTGTCCCTCAAATGATGTTAAAAAAAAAAACAACTTGCCCTGCAAAAACCCAAGACCCCAAACAGCTACTGTACATCGATGAAAAAGAGAGTATAGCTAGTGAAAAGATTGTATCCATCAGACCAAAACTGGATGTGTCCTTAAGGGGTTAATCAGTGATAAGTGATCTGTAATAATAACCTTTTATCAAATAATAATTATTTCATAAAGGTTATTATTACAGATCACTTATCACCTGACTATCCTCACGTATCTGTAGTCTTTCTTCTGTTTTTGGTCTTGTGCCCTGCTGAAAACGAGTGGCAGACTATCGGCATTTCTAGGTTAGTGGATGCCAAAGTAAAGGGATTTTACTGCATTGACGATATATAGTGTCATTGAACACTGGAAACACATGCTAGTGGAATCAAATCTAGAAGTATTGTGGATCTTCTGTTAATAATAGTCATTGTGGTCTTTCCCCTCTGTATCACCTTTTTTTCCTATTCTTCTAGCCGCCCTGAGAAGGTGTGCCTGTGTCCTTTCCTGCCGGCTCATCCCCTCAATGTTTCCACATGTTTATACATTGTTCAGCATCCAGCGGAGGTGAGTAGAGATATGGGAAGAGTTGAAGTTCAATCACCTTGTCTGCTCTAAAGTTGTGGGAAAAGATGGAACATTGTCTCCCAACATCTCCAACTTCCTGCTGTTAGCTGACATATTAAGGGCTATTCTGTAAGCAGCTGGCTTGTCATTTTCAAGTGTTTTCCTCAGTGAATTATACTGATTTATTTCAGTAGTGGATTTAAAAGGTTGATGAACTTTAAATACTATTTTAAAGCTCTGTAACACCACTCATTAATTTGGATATATTCATTGCATGTAATAAAATGCTTGAGAGGTGGATGTGATCTTGGGACACCTATGTAAGTTGACACATGTAGCATTTATTTATATTTAAAGGGAATCTGCGCCTACAACAGGTTCCGAGGAGTTGGGGGATGTAGTTTTTATATTTTCCCAGGCCCCCTTTCCCGTGATGTCATCATTAAAAGTCAGCACACGGACAGTGCAGCGGATTCATCTCAGTGCATGCGCACTCCCATAGAGAACAATGTATGTGCATGTGCACAGCCTGCAAAGAGGAGTCCGCTGCACTATTGGTGCATTGACTTTCATGGGTGACAGCGTGGGAACGGGTTGCAATGTAGGTATGAAAAAATCATTGTTAACAAACGCTAGAAAATAATTGTCTGCCTTCCTTTTTAGTGTTTGCACTTCAGAAAAAATGTGATCACACACAAAAGTGCAACATGCATGGATGCAAAATAGACATATGAATGCACACACAGATGTCATCAGTTTGCATCCTTTAACTTAATTAACTGACATTCGAGATCTTGGGCCGAATAAGACATGCTGAGATGTGAAAAAATGCTTGTTAGCATAGCTCCATTCCCATCGCGATCAATGGGAATTCGCGTGCACAGAGTGACATTGCTGCACAATCCACGCTGACTTTCAAGGTGACAGTATCACACGTCAAGGATGACAGCGCTGGATTGGGGAGCCGGGTAAGTATATGAAATATCTCTTCGAACTCCCAGGAACCTGCCATATGGGCACCATAACTTAGTTTATGGTGCTCATACCTGGTAACAAGTTTTCTTTAATGTTAGACAAAAAAAAACACATGGTGACTTCACGGTGTAAGACTGTACAAGGTGCTGCTGGTACTATGATGTCACTCTATATCTGCACATTGATTACTAGTTTAAAGTTATTCTGAAGAGAGACGTTTATAGTATATGTCATAAATCATTCCTAGGTGGGGGTTACACATATAGTTTTCAGGAAGTAAGGGAGTTCTATGGCCCCGGGTTAGCTGTCAGATGATAGGAGATCTGTCGCAGTAGTGCATAGCGTCTCCATTATAGTCTATAGAGGAAAGGAAACAGCACAATTTGCACCTAGAGGAGTGACCACCACATCAGGGCTCAGGAAGATGTTGCAGTGCTTGAGGGGGTTCAAAGAAGAGCAACTAAATTTAATAAACAGAATGGGAGGATTGGAATACCTGGAGAGGCTATCAAAATTGGGATTATTCACCCTGGAAAAAAGACGCTTAAGGGGCGACCAAATAACTACAGTATGTATGAATACATGAGGGGACAATACAAGGATCTCTCCCATGATCTGTTTATACCCAGGACTGCAATGGTAACAAGAGGGCATCTTCTACTGTTAAAGGAAGGAAGGCTTCATCACCAACACAGAAGGGGATTCTTTACTGTAAGAGCAGTGAGACTGTGGAACTCTCTGTCTGAGGACGTGGTGATGGCGAAATCCATAGAGGAGTTTAGGAGGGGACTAGACGTCTTTCTAGAGCGCTATATTATTACAGGATATAGACATTAAATAACCAACGGGGTTGTTGATCCGGGTCTTGGAGTCAAGTAGGAATTTTCAAATGTTGATCCACGGATTATTCTGACTGCCATTATGGAGTCGGGAAGGAATTTTTTCCCCCAAAGGATGCATCTGATTTGGCGCAAATTTTATTCTGTAGCAGCACAACAACCCCAAACATTCAGCCAATGAGAACTATCTTCAGCGTAACGAAGAACAAGGAGTCCTGGAAGTGATGCTATAACCCCAAGTGATGTCAAAAACATCAAGTCTATCTGGAATTACATGAAGAGACAGAAGCATTTGAGCAAGCAGACATCCACAGTAGATATGTGGTTAGTTCTCCAAGATGTTTGGAACAACCTCCCTGCCGCGTTCCTTCTAAAACTGTGTGCAAGTGTACCTAGAAGAATTGATGCTGTTTTCAAGGCAAAGGGAGATCACACCAAATATTAATTTGATTTAGATTTACCTTTTGTTCCTTCACTTTGCATTTAGAAATTGACAAAAATAAACTACATACACTTCTATTTTTGAAAGCATTTTTACTTTGCATCATCTTTTCCACACCTGCCTAAATCCTTTGCACAGTACTGTATATGTATACAGATGTAGCCAAGTTTAACCGGACTTATAACTTTTCAGAAACAAGATACGTTATCTTAAACCAGTAGTTCCCAAACTTTTTCAGCCATGTTGCCCTTTTTGAAGCAAATTTTCTCATGGAGTCCCAAGAAAGCGGGATAGAGGGTGTGGTTAGAGGTGTGGCTTATCACACCATTAGATTTTTTTTTACCTCTGTCATTATAAAAAGCACCGGGCCATTTAAAAAAAACAAACAAAAAACTCAAAAAAGCAAACAGGGAGGAACGCTGGAGCACTGGATTGGGTTTTTAACATATATTATACTTAAAATTAACATGCTGTGGAATTAAATCCCGCACCACATGTCAATTTTTGCCTGGGTTTTGTGCAGATTTTCAAAGTCTCATCCATTTTGCTGCCACAGCTACTGTTAATTCTGCAGCAAATCCGCCTTATGTAGTAATAGTGACCCCTATATTGGTGTCCCCAGTAGTAGTAGCGTCCCCTCTATTGGCTCCAGTAGTAATAGGGTCCCCGGTTGCCGCCCCAGAATCGGCTCATGTGATCTGCGTTGATCCACTGACTGCAAGTCCTGTACATTCATTTAGTCAGTACAAGCTATTCCGACACTGCTACAGCAGTGAGCAGAGTGCGGACCTAGACCCTCTGTCTTAGCCCCTGATAATCACTCGCAGAGCTCCAAGGGCTCCGTGAAGCACACTTTGGGAAACCCTGTCTTAAACCCTTTCCAATCCAATTTTGGATTCAGGGTTTCCTAAAAGGCTTTCCCTTTTTGCTGTTATACAACAGTGCCATCTGCTGGCTAAAGCCAGTGTGTGTGCACCAGAGAGGCTCAGACAGCGGAGTGGCTGGCAATAGACGGTAAGAATACCCTGTCGGATATCTTCTGTACAAGCTTCAATCAGAATGTAGGAAGACGTCAGACAGTAGATTGGAAACGGTAAAAGTCAAGTTAAACTTGGCTACATCTGTAGATGCCACCAAAGTAAGGTAGGTGTACTGTACAATTTGACACAGCTTCACCCCCACCCACCAGTACTCTGTTAGTTTGCTGTACCTTATCAAATTAGCGTTAGTCTATAGAACCTGTTTGCAGGTTTTAGACTAGTTTATTTAAGGGTAAGCTCTCAACAATGATCTCCTTGTTCAGCATGTGGTGTTACAAGCACTTAGACAAACTTTGCTTTTCATTTTTAGGACAGATTTAATAGCTGCCTTGGGGTTTTTTGCAAGTTTATCCTCTTCTCTTATTAGGAGAAGTTCACAGTAAATTGTTTTAATGTGAATGTATAAGGACTGTTACAAGAAGCTTAATTAGCTTCTGGATGCACGACTGTCATTCCCATCATTGTCATATAAGATTCGAACCCCAAGAGTGTCTTTCTTTGTCACGCACTTGTTAGCTGAAACCACTGTCCTAATGCAACCTTCTGCTATCATCTCGCTGTTGGAGCTTGCCTTGACATAATTGCGCCGTACATTGTATACTATGTTTCTAATATACAATATTTATCAGTGGAAATAAACAGTGGCGGCAGCTTGTGACACGCAAAGTTTTTTACGACAAGAATAATTCCCATTTCCATACTTAAGATCTTCTGTGGAATGTTCACATTGTGCTATTGTAAATGTGATCTCAGAGCAGTCATAACTCAATGTCTTTGCAGATATTGCATGTCAGAGGATATTAATTAGGAAGAGAAAATCTGTTTTGTTACTTTGTTTTGGGGTTGACACCATATCAAGAACATGGTGAGGAAAGACCTCAAAGAACATTTTGAACCTCAACCTTTATTGCTTAAAGAAAGTCTGTCACCATCTTTTTGTGCTATGAACCAAGTTTACTGTAGAATGTGTGATGTTAAGTGGAATCCATGGATACCTTTATTTCTGTTCTGCGCAACTTCACTGTCCAGATATCCGCTTTTGGATGGGTGTACACTGGATTGAATTGCTGCAGAATTTCGGTGCAGAATGTCCGCATGGCAATTCTGCCCACGGTTCCTAATCCCAGGATTAGCCAGCAAAGGGGACGAGATTTTGTGAAAATCTTGTTCACATGCTGCGGCCAATCTGTTGCAGCCAAGCGGCACTGAAATTGACATGCCGCGCGGAAAACAAAGACGCAGAATGTCAATTTTTCTTTTATTTCCGCAGTAGGCTCTCACCTCTCTTTGGGGAGAGGGGGCCCCAGGGGAGATGCAGGTGGCGTAACCGCTCCAAAACCCGTAGCTGAAAGCCATGGGTTTTGAAGCGGTGCTTATACCGTGGAAATCTCACACTTTTTCAGTGCGGCCAAGCCGAAAGATTTCCGCGGCATTTTTTTCTGTGAGAACCCAGTCTAAAGGTTCAACCCACATGTTTTTTTTTTTCATTTTCATATTTCTAAAGCCATAACTTTTTAATTTTTCCATCGCCATAGCCATAAGAGGGCTTTTTTTTTGCAGGACAAGTTGTACTTTGTTAATGGCATCATTTTAAAGTACATATAATGTATTGTATAACTTTTTTTTTTAGGTGGGTTGGGAAAAAGACATTTTACTATTCGTTTTTTAGTTTTCATTTACAGCATTCATCATGCAAAACAAATAATGTGATAACATTCTTTTCTGGCTTACTACGATTCCAGCGATACCAAGTTTATACAATTTTTTTATGTTTTGTTATTTCTTTACACTAAATGCGCAATTTTTTTTTTAAAGATTTGCTTTAGTCTTGCTGCATTCCAAGAATAATAGCATTTTTATTTTTCCATCAACTGAGTTCTATCTTGTTTTTTGCAGGATCAACTCTAGGCTTCCTTTATTCAATTTTTGGAAACATAACATTTTGTTTGCTTTTTATTGAATGTTTTTTCTAGAAGCAGGATTGACAAAATCTGCAGTTCTTGAATGTTTTTTTTATAACAGTATTTGCCATGCAGCATAAGTAAAATGTTAATTTAAAAAAAAAAAAAATGATTTGTCAGTAACCAGGCTCTGTGTGCCTTTATTTAATGAGCAAAATACCTGTGAAATCTGCACTTCCAATCTCCTCTCTTAACCGATAAACCTTTTGCCAATTAGCTCACATGACCGAGTAGTGTTCCGTGAGTGTATATTTGCAGTGTATGACTGCCGATGTGCATTGCGTATGATCACGTATGCGTGCAGCTTTCCACACGAATGGACAGTGTATTGTCCATGGAAGAAGGAACGCAAGCAGGCAATGACATCAGAAAGTTGCCCGACCCCCTGTAAACACCCTTCTATTGCTCAGGCAACATCTTCTTGCGCTTTTGTCACTAGAATCATGCTTTATGGTTAGCTTTCCTCTGAGAACCATGACTTTAGAACGGGACTCTGCTGTTCTTGCTTGGCTGGTTTACTACTTTTTTCGAACAAGCGGAGGCTGCAGGCAGTCTGGATGGGGAGGTTGTTCCCAGACTCTGTTCTGTATTATCTACCCACAAATTCCTGCTTTCTTTATTCCATTTGTTATTTGTTCTTCTTGCAACATGCATACGAACCCGGGTTCATACACAACCTTAATTGCCTATGCACTGCATTTCGAACACATCCTTAGAGATCAATGGAGCTCATAAGCGCAGAATCCGCGATAGAATAGAACATGTCGCCTGCTTTTTTTTTTCGCTCGTCTAATACGCAATTCCTACACGCAAGTATGAGCAAAACTATGTAAGTCAATGCAATTGATTGCCTGCATATTACCGCGTATCATACACTTGAACGGCAATCGCCTAATCACCAATTCAGATACGGTCTTGTGAATCCCGCCTAACGCTGAGGTTCACTTAGGCCTCATATCCACAAACATCTTGGTAAAATGCTGTGGGTCTTCCTGTGATGTTTTACCGATGTGAGTGCACTGCGTATGCCCGCATATCACACGCACACGGCCATGTGCAGTGTGACTTTTTTTTTTTTACTTCTCCGCTCTGTTCATAGCATGGTTTCATATGAAAATGCTGCCCATAAGCAATGTATTACATATGCACAGTGTTTGCATGACCTACCTATACAAATGTATTGAGCTCACGCTGTGTAATACACAGAGAGATAGCGCATGCTGCAATCTATTTCCCATGTGTATCGACTTGCAGTGTCTACATGTGCATGGATTAATGAAAGTCCATTGACTTTCATTGGCTCCATTCACCACGTATCACACAGCCGTGCAACGCAAGCATAATATGCGGTGAAAACACATGAGCCCTTACATTTTCTCCCAGCATTGTAGATGTGTACTCAATAGAATACATGAATGGTACAACTGTTTGTATGTTATGAGTCATTATTAGTTGTATCTAAGGTAATTAGGCCACTAGTAATCAATGCAGAAATCCAGTTAATTAAAAGGGGTTCATTTACTTTTTCTTGCAACTGTAGGTAGCTCTTAGAAGAGAACAATGTTGCCTGAAAACTAATAAATACTATGTGAACGTATAAGGGAGTTATATTTTCTTGAAATGATCAAGGAGATCAATCGAACAACATTTTAGTACACATCTCTTCAGCCAATACCTTGAGAAATATAACAGAGAAACCATAACAGACAAATAAAAGCAATGCACAATTCTTCCAACACAAAGTAGAAAATAAGAGACAACAAGCTGCCTGTCAATAAAATATTTATCAGCTCTGGGACATAAAAACTGCTGGGATTATACAAAGCTAAAAAGCCAACACATCTCCTATGAAGACCATATGTCGGAGAAAAAAAATGTGAAGGCACAACAGTTGGGTCTTGCTAGACTCACTCATATTCAGAGATCTCAGAGTTGGACCAAAACGAAAGGAAAAATAATTTTCCTAAAATATAACTTTTATTAATATTCTTAAAATCAAAGCTCTCAAAACAAAATGATCAATAAATAACTGGGATGTGAGGCTACACAGCCATGCAGTATCTCACAATATGAGACAGCTATTATGGTAATAAGGACCAAGATATGATGAATTGATATCTTCTCCTCATCACATCAGATTTAGCTGTAGTGAAAAATCACAGAGATCGGCATATAGTTGATCATATTTCTGTTGAGATAACAAAAAGATGTTAAGTGTCCAGACCCTAAATACTCTACTTTGACTCTAGACACAGAGGAAGCAGAAAGGATCTTATTTCACAAACTCAGATGTTCTGAAAAAGACTCGAATGTTAATAAAGACTCCATGCGTTTCTGTGTCGGTGTAGTGATACGTCATCAGGAGTGTATTAAATAACTTATCGCCTAGTACATAGAAAGGCTAGTAAGAAATAATAAAAAAACAATTTGCAACTGATCTATTGAGGTTCAGTTTGTGTGTTACTGTCCAAAGGGATCAACCCGTTTACTAGAAACCAACAGGTAAATACAATAGTCAGACACCACCTAGAGGTTCAAACGGGGTCCACATTGGAATTTACTCAACAAAATGATATCAGTGCACAAACAGAGCTTGTGTGGTGTCAAAAAAGCGTAATGGTCGGTTAACCATTGATTAAGGTCATAAATTAGGGTTTAGAAGCCTTTATGACTTACAGTATGAAAACACACCCTATCCACTTCTGTCATGGTCTGGAATAGGGGGTTAATTCATACAGTCAGATGATCAAAAAAGGTCCTCATGCTGTACAGCCCCAAAATGATGTCGGAGCAGAAATTGGACCTATAGAAAGCCCAGCTACAAAGGACTATCGGCTTGCACCTAAGGCTAACTCCCTTTCGCCATACAGCCCTAGTGACAGTCCAACAGCGCATTAGCAAGATACTGGCTAAACTGAACATATCTTATAACAGAGCTCACAGCTTCAGAATGAAAAAAAAAAGCTACAGCAGAGATAAATGCCAAACAGCCATGATGGTTGGCTGTTGGCTGCAAATGCAACCAGACTAAGAGCGGCTAGGGTTTATGTACTCATAGCTCCTCCTCCAACACTGGGGGGAGCGGTGCTATCAACCAATAATCTCTCCTCTCCTGTGAAGTAGGAGGAACAGCTTTCTTGTATCCTCAAAGAAGGCATGACACCACAGTAGTGATGACAATGGGATTACATGTATGATAGAAACGCCCATCAGTGACATAATAAGTCACATGACCACTACAGTGGGATTGCTCTCAGTAAGAGAAACCAAGTAATCTTGTATCCTATCTACATGATGTTCTATTAAGCTATGAGGTCTTCTATAGACCCGTGGTCAGGCCTTGTCAACATACACACCTACACTACCGTTCAAAAGTTTGGGGTCACCCAAACAATTTTGTGTTTTCCATGAAAAGTCACACTTATTCACCACCATGCGTTGTGAAATGAATAGAAAATAGAGTCAAGACATTGACAAGGTTAGAAATAATGATTTGTATTTGAAATAACATTGTTTTTACATCAAACTTTGCTTTCGTCAAAGAATCCTCCTTTTGCAGCAATTACAGCATTGCACACCTTTGACATTCTAGCTGTTAATTTGTTGAGGTAAGCTTGTGAAATTGCACCCCACGCTTCTAGAAGCATCTCCCACAAGTTGGATTGGTTGGATGGGCACTTCTGGCGTACCATACGGTCAAGCTGCTCCAACAGCTCAATGGGGTTCAGATCTGGTGACTGCGCTGGCCACTCCATTACCGATAGAATACCAGCTGCCTGCTTCTGCTGTAAATAGTTCTTGCACAATTTGGAGGTGTGTTTAGGGTCATTGTCCTGTTGTAGGATGAAATTGGTTCCAATCAAGCGCTGTCCACTGGGTATGGCATGGCGTTGCAAAATGGAGTGATAGCCTTCCTTATTCAGAATCCCTTTTACCCTGTACAAATCTCCCACCTTACCAGCACCAAAGCAACCCCAGACCATCACATTACCTCCACCATGCTTAACAGATGGCGTCAGGCATTCTTCCAGCATCTTTTCATTTGTTCTGCGTCTCACAAACGTTCTTCTTTGTGATCCAAACACCTCAAACTTGGATTCATCCGTCCACAACACTTTTTTCCAGTCTTCCTCTGTCCAATGTCTGTGTTCTTTTGCCCATCTTAATCTTTTTCTTTTATTGGCCAGTCTCAGATATGGCTTTTTCTTTGCCACTCTGCCCTGAAGCCCAAAATCCTGCAGCCGCCTCTTCACTGTAGATGTTGACACTGGTGTTTTGCGGGTACTATTTAATGAAGATGCCAGTTGGGTACCTGTGAGGCGTCTGTTTCTCAAACTAGAGACTCTAATGTGCTTATCTTCTTGCTTAGTTGTGCAACGCGGCCTCCCACTTCTTTTTCTACTCTGGTTGGAGCCTGTTTGTGCTGTCCTCTGAAGGGAGTAGTACACACCGTTGTAGGAAATCTTCAATTTCTTAGCAATTTCTCGCATGGAATAGCCTTCATTTATAAGAACAAGAATAGACTGTCGAGTTTCAGATGAAAGTTCTCTTTTTCTGGCCATTTTGAGCGTTTAATTGACCCCACAAATGTGATGCTCCAGAAACTCAACCTGCTCACAGGAAGGTCAGTTTTGTAGCTTCTGTAACGAGCTAGACTGTTTTCAGAAGTGTGAACATGATTGCACAAGGGTTTTCTAATCATCAATTAGCCTTCTGAGCCAATGAGCAAACACATTGTACCATTAGAACACTGGAGTGATAGTTGCTGGATATGGGCCTCTATTCACCTTTGTAGATATTGCACAAAAAACCAGGCATTTGCAGCTAGAATAGTCATTTACCACATTAGCAATGTATAGAGTGCATTTGTTTAAAGTTAGGACTAGTTTAA
Source organism: Eleutherodactylus coqui (assembly GCF_035609145.1). Classification (NCBI taxonomy): domain Eukaryota; kingdom Metazoa; phylum Chordata; class Amphibia; order Anura; family Eleutherodactylidae; genus Eleutherodactylus; species Eleutherodactylus coqui. The sequence continues at coordinate 123,870,908 of NC_089841.1, read as the reverse complement.
AGTTATCTTCATTGAAAAATACAGTGCTTTTCCTTCAAAAATAAGGACATTTCAATGTGACCCCAAACTTTTGAACGGTAGTGTATGCCGGATGTAATGCTGTTGATCCAGAAACAATGGCTCTACTCTTTAGTGGATTAAGGCCCTTAGCCCCGTAGTGACCAAGCCTGTTTGAGCCTTAATGACCAGGCCAAATTTTGCAAATCTGACATGTGTCACTTTAACATGGAAAAACACCAGAAAGGTTTTGCATATCCAAGCGATTCTGACATTGTTTTCTCGCCACATGTTGTACTTCATTTAGGCGGAAAAAATAGACCGATAGAATTTGTGTTTATTTATTTAAAGCGCCAAAATTGGTAAAATTTTGAAAAAATCATCATTTTTTCACATTTCCAACTGCAATATCTTAAATATGTGCAAACATAATATAGAAATTTTTGCTAAGATTTATATTTCCACCCGTTTACTTTATTTTGGGCGCACATTGGAAAAACTTTCGTTTTTTTTAACCATTTAGGAGACGTACAAATTTAACATTACTTTTTAGCATTTTGAGAAACACTTTGTTTTCCTACACCAAGCCAAGATTGGAAAGGCTCATGAGTGTCAGAATAATAGATACCCCCACAAATGACCCCATTTAAAAAAACTACACCCCTTAGTGTATTCACTGAGGGGTGTTATGAGTATTTTGACCCCACAGTTTTTTTTCAAGAATTAATTCAATTTAGAGGAGAAAAAGTAAAATTTCATATTTTTGCAATTCTATCATTTTAAAGACATATTTTTTTCCTATAGTTTACATGAAAATGAGGATTTACACACCAAAATGGATACCCCTGTTTCTCCCGTGTTCAGAAATATACCCATTGTGGCCCTAATATTATATCTGAGTCCACAACGGGGCCCAAAACGAAAGGAGTAGTCAGTGTCTTTCAGAACAGAAATTTTGCTTGATGTCCTTTTAGACCCCATAGCACACATGTAGAGTTCTTGAGTGCCCAAAACCATAGAAAACCCCCACAAATGACCCCATTTGAAAACTAGACCCCTTAAGGAATTTATCTAGGGGTGTACTGCATATTTTGACCCCACAGTTTTTAAATGAATTTAGGCCAAGCAAAAGGAAAAAATTAGAATTTTTGTTTTTTTTGGCAATTCTGTCATTTTAAAAACAGCTTTTTTTGTACAGCACACATATGAAGGAAGACTTGCACCCCAAAATGGATACCCCTGTTTCTCCCGTGTTCAGAGACATACCCATTGTGGCCCTAATCTTATGTCCGCATGCACAACGGGGCCCAAAATGAAAGAAGTAATCGGTGGCTTTCAGAACATAGATTTTGCTTGAAGTTCTTTTAGGCCCCATTGCCCACTTGTAGAGTTCTTGAGCGCCCAAAACCATAGAGAACCCCCACAAATTACCCCATTTTGAAAACTAGACCCCTTACCGAATTTATTTAGGGGTGTACTGTGTATTTTAACCCTACAATTTTTGAATAGATCTAAGCAAAGCAGTAAGAAAAAATTACGATTTTCATTTTTTGGGCTATTGCGTTAATTTAAAAACAGTTTTTTTTTGTACAGCACACATATAAATGACGACTTTCACCCCAAAACGGATACCCCTGTTTGTCCCGTGTTCAGAAACATACCCATTGTGGCCCTAATAGACTTACAGGACACATGGCTAGGCCTACAATAAAAGGAATACCCGTTGGATTTCAGGGTACAACTGAATAAATTCCAGGCCCCATTGCCCACTTATTGAGCCATTGAGTGGCCAAAACTAAAAAAAGAACCCCCACGAATGACCCCATTTTAAAAACTAGACCCCTTAACAAATGCATACAGGGGTGTACTGCATATTTTGACCCCACAGTATTTGAATGAATCTAAGCAAAGCAGAAGGAAAAAGTTACGTTTTTCAATTTTTTGGGCAATTTTTTAAATTTAAAAACAGTTTTTTGTACAGTGCACATAGGAATGAAGACGTTCACCCCCAAATGGATACCCCCGTTTGTCCCGTGTTCAGAAACATACCCATTGTGACCCAAATTTACTTACAGGACCCATGGCAAGGCCTATAAAGGAGGGAACACCCGTTGGATTTCAGGGCACAACTGAATAAATACCAGGCCCCATTGTTCATTTGTACAGAATAAAAATTGACTCCCTAAAAATTCCCCCCCACACACTCCGCGCCCTTTTTGGTGTTCGCAAATCTTAGATAAAAGTAATAATGTGAACTGTGTGCTATTTCCGAAGACAGGGGTAATTACGGAGGCTGGTTGGAATGGGCCCATGGGGCAATAAAACCGGTATCCCCCTCCTCTCATGCTTTTTGGGGGTCATTTTTTGCCCGGGATGACAGCTCCATGCTGTCGGCTATCTGCGGGCACCGACAGCATGGAGCTGTCACGTCCATCGCCCACGTTATTCTCTGCAAGAAGCAGGTTTTTACGTCCTCAGAGAATAAAGCCCACTTGGGCAGGACGTAAAAACACTATGGGCTGGTCGTTAAGGGGTTAAGTATTTTGGGTAGGCTATAGAATGTTGTCAATTGGGATTTTTTTGGAGTCAGAAAAGAGAATTCTTTAGAATCAATAAGGTTATTCTCTTCTGCTTTGCAAGTATCTCTATGAGCTCCCTTTTCAAACATAATGGTGGGGTGATACTGCAACTGATGATACCTATCCTTATCCTCAAGGATGCGCAGGCACATTTGTATATAGTCCGCGTGATCCATATGGACAACATTGCTCCCTTTATCTGCTGGTCTTATCACAATTTCCTGATCTTTTTCGAGATCCAACAGAGAGCGCATCTCTTCATGCATTAAATTCAAAATAACTTTTTTATGCTGTTGAGCCAATTTCTGGAGTTCTGCTGTCACCATATCTTCAAAAATCTTTACGTGGGAGTAGTCACCTAATGAGGGCATATGGGCACTAGTAGGATTAAGGTCTGTTAACAGTCCAGTTCCACATTCTCTTTGACCCTCCTCCCACAGTTCTGCCAGCATTCTTACGTGGGGAGGTGTATTTCTTTAATGCCAAGTTTTTTCATTGATCTTAGTCATGTATCTTAAAAAAATGAATCCATCGCAATTTCTGAGAGAATAACGCAATGTCCTTAACACAATTAAACTCATTGAAGCCTGTGGTGGGTACATAACATAACCCTTTTTTTTAAGAAGGCTGAGATCTCCTGAAGTAATCCTCCTTTTAGACAGGTTTATCACTTGTAATTCATTTAATGTAGTGTTAGATGTGATGCCTTCAAAGGATATGCCCTAATGACCATTTAGATCATTTCCTTGATCCCCCAGATGGGGTTCTCCCATAGATGGTGTGGCGTTGGACTTTCCAGTTAGGCTCCCAGGTTTCATTCTCTTCTTTATCTTAACATATAATGGGAGATGTGGGCTGGCCTAAAAATCTATTCAGTTCCTGATAGGCTCCTCTCCCACAGACCCAATGTCTGTTCTGGGATTTATTGCATCCTCTAGCATTTATGGAGGTTCATTTTCTCCTTTGTTCATTTTGCCCTTGCCTCTCGGTTATCTCCAGCGGTTTCATTTAAAATGAATGAAGCGGCAGCCCCTGCGTGACTGTTGCTGCATGCATTCTCCTCCTCACTGTGGGGAGTGCAGGAAGCTCCACTGTGAGGGGGAAAGGAGACATAGGACCCCCATTCTCAGGATTGGTGGGATCTCGGTGGATAGGGGATAAATTGTAATTCTGGTGCAATCCATTTAAGCCGTTAAAAAACTATTCTCTTCACCCCTTAACGACTGCCCATACAGCATTTGTTAAGGAGCTTTATTCTGATGCAATCACCTTTTGATGGCATTGCATTAGCAGCCTGGCATGGATCTCCCTTATCAGGGGAAACAGGTGCTCAACAATTGGATAACAGCCTGGCACTTGCTCAAACAGTGGGGACCAGAGAAACCTCCACTGTCACTCATCGAACCCCCATGATGTGATTGTGGGGTCCCGTTGGGTTATTAACTTATTATGGCACTGGGAGGATATAATATGACCTCCAGTTGAGCTTCATAGGCTTTATAATACACTGAAGTATAGCAGTGTATTACAAAAATGATAAAAGATGGTGACATTTAAATCTCCTAGTGGGACAAAACTAAAAAGTCCAAAAAGAATTTAAAAAATTAAAATAACTGTCAAAACCTCACTTTCCCCCTTTAGTCCAGGCTCACACAGGGGTATGAATACCGCTTATTACACGGGTGCTGTATGCCCGTGTGATACACGGTAACTCACAGGCAATCAATAAAATTTCCTTACGCAGTTCTGATCACATTAGTGTGTCAGAATTGCGTAATATGCAAGTACGAAAAAAAACGCTGCATGTTCTAATTTGCTGTGTATATATGTGAGATGAAACCCATTTCTATTGCCAGGGAAATATAAAAAAAAACAAAGCAGGTGTACTGTGCATAATTGCGTGCGTGAGATACATTGTCATGCACAGTAAAATTTTACCACCATATGTGGCAGTACGTCAGGTCACCTCCGGCTCTAGAGCTGTAAGGCCTCATGCTTACGGCTGTAACATACTCCGCCAGCGGAATATCGCAGCGGAGTCCGCCACGACGCCCCCCCTTAAACCCTCTATACTCAACGCTGTATGCGACCCGCCTGGTGGGTCGGCGTGCATGCGCAGTACAGTGCGTAATGCGCTGCAGTGCCGGATGACATGGCTGGCGGTGGGCGGAGATGCGTATTCATGCGATACTTCCGCTGTGGTACAGTGGAAGTATACTGTGATGGCTATGGAAGCTGGCCACGCGTATTCCCGCGGCAAATAGAGCATGCCGTGCTTTCTTTCACGCTGCAGAATTCTGCAGCATGAACATTGAGCTATTAAGTTCAATAGAACCTAAAAGCTGCAGGACAACACCGCGGATCTCGGCCGCGTAAAATGTGGCAGAAATCCAGCCGTGGGCATTAGCCCTAAAACGCTGCGTGACCCTTGCAGCATTTTATGCTTACAGCCTTGTGAGCCCAGACTTACTATGTAAAAATACAATAAAAAAATCCTCACAATTCTGGTTCACATAATTTTTCTTTTAACGGTAAGTGAAAAGCCTGACATTCAAGCAACGCAGTTCTCGCAGTTGACGGCTACCACGTAAAGCAGGCTTGCTGATCAGTCTGCACTCCATACCATCCGCATGCCTAGAATGTCATCACAGACTGCTGGAGATACATGCAGTTCAACTGCACCATGTCCACATGTACAATTATTACCTCTCACTTGTATTTTATCTAGTATTTTTTATTCAAATTTTTGCATTAAACCGGTATATCAGAGTAGCAAGAAATCGCTTTTACTTGCCATATACAGTGCTGTCAGGCGTACGTTTAACCAGTGTGTTCCTGAGATAGGCATGGCGATTGCAGTTGTTAGTAGCGGCACGTACTGAAGTGGAGCCAGCAGACCGCTCATATGATCCAGATAGCCTAAATAAACATTATTTATTGGCGTTTGTATACCAAATGTCTCCTCTACTTATGTAGTTAATGCAAGTTCTTGTGATATTGCAAATGTTTACATCTGACCTATGGCCGTATGTATGAGTCAGCGGCGCACTCCTCCACTTATTGTGCCTTTTAGTATGGTACAAGAAAATGAATGTGAAAAGATAAATAGATGCTTGATTAAAAGGTGAAAATGCTGCTATTCAGGATCCTACGCATTTCTGACAGTTCATTCCGGGCTCTTAGAGGAGGCTTGAAGGTGAAGTTAATTGCTCCTTATCAAAACCAAGATCTGCCACATGTCTAACTTTTTCTTTTTAAGGCTCCTCTGGTTTGTATATACTGGGTGACATAATGAGGTTGAAGGTTATTATGCACTAAATATTCACATAAATGCCTCATTTACCTCAAGTATCCCTTGTGTTCATTGAACCTTAATCTACACATAGTTATTATATGTTTACTAGCTTACCCGTCGCACGTTGCTGCGACATCAGAAGAAAGGAAAATCAACAAAACTCGTTCTGATAACATTGAATTTACATTGTGTCATTTTTATTTAAACTTACTCATTTTCATATGGAAAACATTTCAAAGTGTCATTTTAATTCTATGTATTTAATCGAGTGCTTGTGGATACACAATATTTTTTGTTTTTCCGTCTGGTGCATACACGAATAAATCCGAAGGTTTTCCGATGCGTGAGCTGGCCACATACAGTTGTCCATGTGAGAAGCACAGATTCTCCAAATCTAGCCCACACACTTGCAGCAATTGTCCTTGTGCTTTGTTGATGGTCATTGCAAAAGCGAGTCGCACCAGAAACTGTAAACGTTTGAATTCATATGGCATATCTGTTGGGATAATTGGAATACGTGGCAACAGAACATCTTCCCCCTTGAATTTCCCATTCAAAATTGTAGCTTCGATGACAATGTTCATCATCTTTTTCACCGAAAGTCTTGTACCGTTGCAAAGTCGTGGTGGATTGATGTTTCGGAGAAGAATGATAGGCACGCCAATTTTCAATGTTAAAACATGCGGTGGCATACCTGGAAAATCAAGTGAATTCAAGAATTCCGTTGGGTAATTGACCACTTCATCTTGATTCATCACAGTATCGATGGACTTATACATTGTCGCTTCACCTGGTATTCCGTTTTGAATGCTGAAATTGATGGCATTGACATCGTTGTTGGTAGCTGCTAATATAGCCCGTGCGCTGAGCCACTGATGATTTTTGTAATTCAGCGCGATATTTGGGAACACCTTTTGAATCAATTCGTCTTTGTTTGATGTCATCTTTCCAAAGTTTGTTGGCAATGTGATACATTGTGTAGATCTGTCGATTGGCATCTTCTCATTTCCAATATTCCGCAATTGTTTTGCGAAACGTTCGGCGGATGCATCATTTTGTAGTTGAACACGCATATTGGTTTTCAAAGTCAATTTCTTAACATGTCGCCATAGAACTGATGACTTGAGACATGCATTAAGTTCATCAGCGGGTGTTGAACGTGGTATAACTGGCAGAGTTTGTCGAAAATCACCAGACAATAAAATGAGTGCTCCACCGAAGGGCTGTGCATTTCCCCTCAAATCTTGCAGTGTACGATCAAGCGCTTCCAATGCTTTTTTGTGAGCCATTGTGCATTCGTCCCATATGATAAGTTCACAAGTTTGGAGAACTTTGCCCATTCCGGAATTTTTGGTGATATTGCATGTTGGCGTCTCAGTGGCTTGCAAATTCAAGGGCAATTTCAGTGCTGAATGTGCTGTTCGACCACCATCCAAAAGTGTTGCCGCAATTCCAGATGATGCAATTGCCAGTGCAATTTTATTCTGTGATCGTATAGTTGCCAAAATGATTGAAATGAGGAAAGTTTTGCCAGTACCTCCGGGCACATCTATGAAGTACAATCCTCTGCTTTGATTTGTAATTGCTTTTATGATTGTGTCATATACAATGTGTTGTTCTGGAACCAATTTTGGAAGATTCTTTTCAACAAATGTACCCAAATCATCGACATCGAAGTGTGTTTCACATTGCAAATCACGATCATAAGCGTAATTTGCAGCTCGATTCGGTGCACACATTCCCAACTGCACCAATCCTTTGTTAGCGATTGCCAAACATATATCCTCGATCGAAACTAACGCCTCATTATACACGTTTGTTGTGAATTGCATGTTCAGATTCGTTGCTCGCAAACGACGTAGGATGTCTTCACTCATGTAATCTTTGTATTTTTCCCAAAGATCTTTTGGATTGGATGGGAAACACGTTGTCAATATTATCGCAAATAACGTGCGTATTTGCTGTGGTTGAGCAGTATTCGATGCATCATTGAGTGCTGTGTCCCAATGGGCATCGTTTTCAATAAGATTTAATTGTTGGCAAGCTTCTCGATAGGTCGCACATACTTCACCATTTACTGTTCTCAGTTCTTGGAAGGATTTCGGTCCACGCATGTTAACTAACAGTAAGCGCAAGTAAAAACATTCTTGATTGTTTGGATGAACTGTATACAGGCGGCCTAACGTGTCAGACGAATATATATTCAGATGTCCTTCAACTGGTTTGCCCTGTTTACGACGTTGAAAGTTTTTTGCTGATGCATTCCATGTGTAGTATTTTGGCACTTCTGAGTAAAGTAGTGTTCCTATGCGTGCACAATGAGAAGAAGGCAGTTAACGTTGTTTGCGGTGGCGAAGATGCTCTTGCATGTACGTTTTCCGTTGTAAAATATACGCGCTATCCATTTTCAAGATGTACTGCCAAATAAACAACTGTTGGATGACGTTTATGAATTGGAAATGAGAAAATACGCCAAACAGCTTCATTGCTACTAATGTAGCGTCCCAATTGATATCGTTCGATTTCATCAATTGGTGCAGATGTATTTTCCACTCCAAAAACTGCCATATCACTTCCTTTATTGACATATTTGCAAATGTATTTGATCGATTTCACTGAATTGCAATACTCGACATTGATGTGTGCTTTGAACGTCTTTGAGAGTAATGGTGAATACGGCACAACCCAACGATTATCGACTTCAATGTCATTGTTGCGCACTTTTAAAGTGATTAATTTGCCACCATCTTCTGTTGATCGTCGACGATATTGTGGATATCTATCATTTCCAGTGATGGTTTCAGCATGTAAATCTCTTGGATAGCGTTTCGTGCATTTTCCATCCTTCATGCATGGAGACTAGTTGTTGATTGCGCCACATGGACCATGAAGCATGTTTTTAGTAACGACTTCAAATAAGCCTGGATCAATGTTGAAATCTGGGATTTCTGCCGAGATGACTTCATCAATTTTGTCTGGTGTAATTTTGTCGATCAACCAAATCAAAATGTGTGCATGCGGTAATCCTCTTTTCTGCCATTCAATGGAATACATCCAACAGCGTGTCTCCCCAAAAACATGATGTTTGACAATTAAATCCATCATGGATTTCAATTTTTGTTTGAACACACGTGTGATGATGTCATGGCGATCTGAAGGCAAATGTCCAGGCAACAGAAGTTCTTTAATTTCATCCAACGTAGGATTGCATGTGAATGTTATGAAAAAATCTGGACGGCCATATGTGCGAACATAAGTCATTGCAACTTGTGCGTATTCATGCATGTGCCGTGGGCTTGCTGTGAATGTAGCCGGCAGGATGACCATTTTTCCCAGTTCATTGGGATTGCCATCAGTAGCAATTGCATCACGTAAATGAATATATTCTTCTGAATGCAGTTTGGTTTGATTCAATCGAATGAAGAGAAGTCATTCGGTCTCGATTTTTGCATACATATCGACAATGTATTGATGGAACAAATGCCGACACTTCAAAATGTGATTGTCTGGGTTCTCACGAATCATCAATCGATATGAATAGTAATTCATGGCACTGACTTTCTTATTGGTCTCCTCATGTGTTTGTGGATTTCTCATTTTGATGTTGAAATGATATCCATCCTCTCCTTGCCAGAATAAAATTGGATATTGCAATGCATCGTATGAGCGATGAGTTTCAGAGACTTGGTGAAGATGACCATCTCTGCGATGAAGAACTATATCAGTTAAATTCTTCGCCAACTATGACGATCGCCACTTCATTAATTGTTGGTGCGTTGTATTGTCTTTCGTGTTGGCCGACTGGTGTTTTGTCAGCTCTAATGACAACAACGTAATCATCAGCTGGCATTCGCTCAAGGGCCGTCCTGAACAGTTGAACTAATTGGTTGTGTTGCTCAAATAAATTTTGTAATGCAGCAACAATTTCTCGATTAGTGCTGGTATTGACTCGACAACGTTGATCAACTTGTTCATCGGTGGTTCCCATGAAATAAATTTGGAGAAATTTGTGATCTGAATGCAGCAGTGGTAGAAGTGATCCAGTGAGATGATAAATTTGGCCTTGGACTTTGAACGTTGGCATGTAATTGTCACGTATGATTTCTGTTGCACCAAACGATGTCATCTGGAAACATGAATTGTACTTGCATATGTTTGCCAAGAAATGTTTAGACTGGCTTGTGTCACCAGATAGCAACGTTGATAATGGTTCGGGTGGTAAATGCAATTCAGGCAATTTCACTTTTCCACCTGCGCAGCACATTCCTGGAGTTTCATTTTTGAATTTCAATGCATGGCAAAATTTACATAAGTTGTCCATTTTTCCAATAACGACACTTAGATGATGACTGTAATCATAATCAGCATCGTAATGGAATGCAGCAAGATTCAAATCAGCGTGCAGTATCTGTCTGGATCGAACGCTGCGTTCTCGATTGGTTCCCAGTCTTGCTGTCCGTTGGTCAACTGTGTCATTCGAGCGGGCTTGAGCAGTGCGTGATTGATTGGCCTGCAATCTTGATTCTCATTGCTTTCCTGTTTCATTAGAGCGGGCTTGAGCAGTGCGTGATCGATCGGTTTCCAGTCTGGATTCTCGTTGCTCTCCTGTTTCATTCGAGCGGGCTTGAACAGTGCGTAATCTGTTGGTTTCCAATCTGGATTCTCGTTGCTCTCTTGTTTCATTCGAGCGGGCTTGAACAGTGCGTAATCTGTTGGTTTCAAATCTGGATTGTCGTTGCTCTCCTGTTTCATTCGATCAGGCTTGAACAGTGCGTAATCGATCGGTTTCCAATCTGGATTGTCGTTGCTCTCCTGTTTCATTCGAGCGGGCTTCAACAGTGCGTAATCGGTCGATTTCCAATCTGGATTCTCGTTGCTCTCCTGTTTCATTCGAGCGGGCTTGAACAGTGCGTAATCGATCGGTTTCCAATCTGGATTGTCGTTGCTCTCCTGTTTCATTCGAGCGGGCTTGAACAGTGCGTAATCGGTCGATTTCCAATCTGGATTCTCGTTGCTCTCCTGTTTCATTCGAGCGGGCTTGAACAGTGCGTAATCGATCGGTTTCTAATCTGGATTCTCGTTGCTCGTTCGTTTGAGAAGAACGGCCTTGAGCAGTTTGTATTCGAACAGCTTCTAATCTTGCTTCCCATTGTTTGTCTGTTTCTGAAGCTCGTAATGCTTTTTTCTTTCGTGCTTGAGGTGTAGATTCACCAATCGATTTTCGTTTAGGGGGCATAACTGTCGACGATGCTCGCAAATTTGCTGGAAAAGAGAATAAATAAATAAATGGGAAAATGCAGTATTCGAAAGATCATAAAAATTCAAATCGATTAAACTAACAATGAAAAAAACGCATATAAATGTATTGAGTGAGAGTGGCAATTGGACATTTACAATAAATACAAATTATTCCACGTAGCAACCAATCACAGCGCAGCTTTCATTTTAGCTCAGCAATATAAGAAATAGCAACCAATCACAGCGCAGTATAAGAAATAGCAACCAAGCACAGCTTTTATGTTACCTCAGTGGTATAAGAAATAACAACCAATCATAGCAAGCTTTTATGTTCCCTCAGCAGTATAAGAATTAGCAACCAATCACAGCGCAGCTTTCTTTTTACCTCAGCAGTATAAAAAAATAGCAACCAATCATTGCGCAGCTTTCATGTGACCTGAGCAGTATAAGAAATAGCAACCAATCATAGCAAGCTTTTATGTTCCCTCAGCAGTATAAGAATTAGCAACCAATCACAGCGCAGCTTTCTTTTTACCTCAGCAGTATAAAAAAATAGCAACCAATCATTGCGCAGCTTTTATGTTCCCTCAGCAGTATAAGGAATAGCAAAAAATCACGGCGCCGGTTTCATGTAACCTCAGCAGTATAAGAAATAACAACCAATCACAGCACAGCTTTCATTTTACCTCAGCAGTATAAGCAAAAGCAACCAATGACAGCGCAGCTTTCATGTTACCTCAGCAGTATGAGAAATAGCAACCAATCACAGCACAGCTTTTATGTTACCTCAGCAGTTTAAGGAATAGCAAAAAATCACAGCGCTGCTTTCATGTTACCTCAGCAGTATAAGAAATAACCACCAATCACAGCGCAGCTTTTATTTTACCTCAGCAGTATAAGAAATAGCAACCAATCACAGCGCAGCGTTCATTTTACCTCAGCAGTATAAGAAGTAGTAACCAATCTCAACGCAGCTTTCATGTTACCTCAGCAGTATAAGAAAGAGCAACCAATCACAGTGCAGCTTTTATTTTACCTCAGCGGTATAAGAAATAACAACCAATCAAAGCACAGCTTTTATGTTACCTCAGCAGTATAAGAAATAGCAACCAATCACAGCGCAGCTTCCATGTTACCTCAGCAGTATAAAAAAAAATAGCAACCAATGACAGCGCAGCGTTCATTTTACCTCAGCAGTATAAAAAAAAATAGCAACCAATGACAGCGCAGCGTTCATTTTACCTCAGCACTATGAGAAATAGCAACCGAAGACAGCTCAGCGTTCATGTTACCTCAGCAGTATAAGAAATAGCAAAAAATCACGACGCAGCTTTTAAGTTACCTCAGCAGTATAAGAGCAACCAATCACAGTGCAGCTTTTATTTTACCTCAGCAGTATAAGAAATAACAACCAATCAAAGCACAGCTTTTATGTTACCTCAGCAGTATAAGAAATAGCAACCAATCACAGCGCAGCTTCCATGTTACCTCAGCAGTATAAAAAAAAATAGCAACCAATGACAGCGCAGCGTTCATTTTACCTCAGCGGTATGAGAAAGAGCAACCGAAGACAGCTCAGCGTTCATGTTACCTCAGCAGTATAAGAAATAGCAACCAATCACAGTGCAGCTTTTTTAACCCTTTCCAATCCAATGTCGGGCCTGCCCCGACATCATAATTTCCCTCCACAGCTCTGATGTCGGGACAGGCCCAACACTGCAGTGCAGGAGTGCATCTGCACCTGATCATCAGACACATCGTGTGCAGATACACTCCTGCACTGGTCCTATTCTAGGACCCCCGAGGAGAAGGCAGAAAGAGTTTTTAACCCTTTCTGCCTTCTCCTTTACACATTACATAGCGCTCAATTAGCGCTATGTAATGCACGGAGATTCCGGCCGGCGATCAGGTGACCGCCGGTGTCACCTGACCCCCAGCGGTCACATGAATGCTGAGCCGGGAGCCTGCACCGTGGGGGGGGGCCTGCTTACCTGTCTGGCGTCTTCTGCATTCTCCCTTCTGTCTCCCGGCTCGGCGATCATGTGACCGCTGGGTGCCACCTGACCCCAGCGGTCACATGATAGCCGAGCCGGGAGACAGAAGGGAGAATGCAGAAGACGCCGAACAGGTAAGCAGGTCCCTCCAAGGTGCAGAGAGCACCTGCACCCTCCGTCAGTTCAGGAGGGTGCAGGGCAATGTATTTTTTCTCATCCATTCTCACCAGCTCCAATTTATTTGGAGCTGGGGAGAATGAATGAGGAAAAATAGTTGGATTGGAAAGGGTTAAGTTACTTCAGCAGTATAAGAGCAACCAATCACAGCACAGCTTTCATGTTACCTCAGCAGTATAAGAAAGAGCAACTAATAACAGCACAGCTTTCATTTTACCTCAGCAGTATAAGAAAGAGCAACCAATCACAGCGCAGCTTTCATGTTACCTAAGCAGTATAAAAAATAGCAAAAAATCACGGCGCAGCTTTTATTTTACCTCACTGGTATAAGACATAACAACCAATCACAGCACAGCGCTCATTTTACCTCAGCAGTATAAGAAATAGCAACCAATCACAGCGCAGCTTTATGTTACCTCAGCAGTATAAGAAATAGCAAAAAGTCACGGTGCAGCGTTCATGTTACCTCAGCAGTATAAGAAAGAGCAACCAATGACAGCGCAACGTTCATGTTACCTAAGCAGTATAAGAAAGAGCAAAAAATCAAAGCGCAGCTTTCATGTTACCTCAGAGCAACCAATCACAGCACAACTTTCATGTTACCTCAGCAGTATAATAAAGAGCAACCAATCACAGCGCAGCTTTCATGTTACCTCAGCGGTATAAGAAATAGCAACCAATCACAGTGCAGCTTTTATTTTACCTCACTGGTATAAGACATAACAACCAATGACAGCGCAGCGTTCATGTTAGCTCAGCAGTATGAGAAATAGCAACCAATGACAGCGCAACGTTCATTTTACCTTAGCAGTATAAGAAAGAGCAAAAAATCAAAGCGCAGCTTTCATGTTACCTCAGAGCAACCAATCACAGCACAACTTTCATGTTACCTCAGCAGTGTAAGAAATAGCAACCAATCACAGCACAGCTTTTATTTTACCTCAGGGGTATAAGAAATAACAACCAATCACAGTGCAGTGTTCATTTTACCTCAGCAGTATAAGAAATAGCAACCAATGACAGCGCAGTGTTCATGTTACCTCAGCAGTATAAGAAAGAGCAACCAATCACAGCGCAGCTTTTATATAACCTCAGCAGTATAAGAAATAGCAACCAATCACAGCACAGCTTTTATCTTACCTAAGCAGTATAAGAAATAGCAACCAATGACAGCGCAGCGTTCATTTTACCTCAGCAGTATAAGAGCAACCAATCACAGCACATCTCTTATGTCCCCTCAGCAGTATAAGGAATAGCAACCAATCACAGCGCAGCTTTCATGTTACCTCAGCAGTATAAGAAATAGCAACCAATCACAGCACAGCTTTCATGTTACCTCAGCAGTATAAGAAATAGCAACCAATCACAGCACAGCTTTCATTTTACCTCAGCATTCTCAATATCCAGCAATTGTCTTGCGAAACGTTCGGCGGATGCATCATTTTCTGGTTGAACACTCATCCCGTTGGTCGTAATGCCTTTTGCTTTCGTGCTTGAGATGGAAATCGAACGGTCTTTGTCGGGGGGGCATAACTGTCGACGATGCTCGCACGCACCCCACCTATCGTAGGATAGTTGTAATATGCCAGTAATCTTTCCAGGAGTGTACTCAGCAACTTCCCAAAGTTTCATGGCGATTGGATGAATGGTATAGTAATGCACAAAGAACAGACAGACAGACAGACATTTTTATATATATAGATGACATCAGGAAGTAAGAGAATTAGATTCCCTACGTAAAATTTGGGCGCTAAGTATTTTGCGCTTAGAATTGAGTTGGGACCTATTAACTTTTCCTATTTACAACATAATCAATGCTCGTCCCAAATTTCAAGTTTCTATGAGATTGGGAAGTGAGAAAATTAGATTCCGTACGTAAAATTTGGACGCTAATTCTTTGGCGCTTAGAATTGAATAATCCAGTTGGGACCCATTAGCGTTTCCTATTTATGACATAATCAATGCTCCTGCCAAATTTCAAGTTTCTATGACATTGGGAAGCGAGAAAATTAGATGCCGTACGTAAAATTTGGACGCTAATTCTTTTGCGCTTAAAATTGAATAATCGAGTTGGGACCCATTAGCTTTTCCTATTTATGACATAATCAATGCTCGTCCCAAATGTCATGTTTCTACGACATTGGGAAGTGAGAGAATTAGTGGCAGTGATGGAAATCAAACGATCTACGCAGGGGGGGGGGGCGTAACTGTCGACGACGCTCGCCGCGCGCCATTTATCATAGGATAGATGTACCATGCCTATAATCTTCCCAGGAGTGTACTCAACAACTTCTCAAAGTTTCATGGCGATCGGATGAATGGTGTAGTAGCGCATAAAGGACAAACAGACAGACAGACACACAGACAGACAGACACACAGACAGACAGACACACAGACATACATTCAATTTTATATATATAGACGTATAAACAGAATGAAATAATAGCACATATAGCAGTCTGAATTGTTATTACACTCAGTTAGGCTGGGCTCCCACGGCCGTAAGTGTGAAATGCTGCGAAGGTCCCGCAGTGTTTTTACAGCTGTGGAGTGGGCTGTAACCCTGTGTACTGCCACGTATGACGGCGAAATTGCCCTATGTATGACCGCATACTGATGCACGTTGTCATGCGCAGTACACCCGTTTTATTTATTTATTTATTTTTTAATATTTCTTGCGCCGTTGCTTAGCGTTGGCACATATACCCGCCGCCCGGACACATTGTATGGGCACATGTATATACGCACCCACACAGAGCAATAGGCTCTATTTCGCGTTTTTACACAGCAAAATAGAACATGCTGTGTTCTATTATGCGCTTGAGTATTAAGCAATTCCAACACGCAAATGTGAGGTGAACTGCATAAGGCAATATAATTGATTGCCTGCGAATTATCACAAATCACATGGGCATACAGAGCCCATGTAAGACACGGTAAATATATGGTTGTGTGAGCCCAGCTTTACAGGTTGATCGCATGTATGTAGCCATTCATTCAATGTGTTCTTTTTACCTATGAGAAACAAACAGCAAGTCAGGAGAGTAAGGCCGCCTGTCTACAGGCGTAGCAATATCCCGCAGTGGATTTCTGCAACGGGAGCCACCTCCGGGAAGCACTTTGGCACCGCGATAAACCTATCTCTTATGATAGGTTATTCGCAGCAAATCGCAGCATTTTCCGCTCGTGGACATTTGGGCTGCGCTTTCCATAGTTATCCTATGGAAAGTGTTCACTGCATTACCCGCTTGCGGATTATCGCCGCAGGAAACACAGTGAGGCCTTAGTGATGCTAAATGATAATTAATTCTTCACATCCTATAAATACAGAAGCTATAAATGTTTTGTAACCAATTTTATTATTGCAACAATGAATGTAAAATACAAAATAAAAGACCTTTACAAATACTCGTGATTAAAAGCACCCTACTGTTTGGTGTCTACAGTTCCTATGCAGTTCTATATACCTACATGGCTACATACTACAAAGAAACCCCGTGTAGTCTGATCCTGCAGTCATACTACCTTGTGTCCTAAAAGTGTCTCCAACTGTTTTCATTCTATATGGGTGTTTTCAGACTTTTGAGACACCCTGTAAATTTGATAGGCTAGAGAGGCTGTCCAAGTTATTAAAGGATGTAAGTGCAGGGAATGACATAAGGCAACAAAATAAGTTCTCCTTACCTATGTGATCCCTCACTGGACCTTGTTTTGTACATTTCCTACATGTGCACCACATAGTTTGTTTGTAGAAAGCAGCAATGGAAATATGCAAGTAAAGCTTCTTTCACACGAGTGCATAAACGGCAATGGCGTTTTTACGTTTTCACGCCTGCTCCGTATAAGCGCCTAAATGGGCATTTTTCAGCTATCACGACCAGCGTTTTCTCGTCCGTTCACACGACGAGCGTTGTTTTTCGCGAAAGAATACGATGCACCGAGTAAAACCTTTGCTCTGCCAAAATCCTTAGGATGCCTTCCAGTGCCTATATGGAGACACCTGTAAGCTTTTCGCAGCGTTGGACGCTGCAAAAATGCCTCCCCTCCCTTCTCTTGCCCTGCTTTCATTGTAGTCTTTGGGACCCGCCGGCATAAATTGGCCAAAACTTAGTTCCAGAACTATGTTTTGGCTGAGCGTATATGCGCAGTCCGCATATATGTTCTATTTTTCACGCTGCCAGCATATTTACGCGCCGTATATTCGGCCTTGTGAATGACTGCATTGGAAACCAATGTTTCACATGG
This sequence comes from Eleutherodactylus coqui, assembly GCF_035609145.1. NCBI lineage: Eukaryota > Metazoa > Chordata > Amphibia > Anura > Eleutherodactylidae > Eleutherodactylus > Eleutherodactylus coqui. The sequence continues at coordinate 123,853,382 of NC_089841.1, read as the reverse complement.
GTACCGTATATGTGCCCGGGCATGAAAACGCGGCGTATATGCACTCGTGTGAAAGAAGCCTAAGGGAGATGGAACAATACCTCTGCAGCACCACCTGTTGGAAGGCAAGCATTCCTGCAAGTAAATGTTGGACTCTTTGCTCAAGTTTTGTAACAATGACTGCGAATTAAAAGCCAAACCAAAATCCACACACAGCTGTTTTGGATTTTGGTTTGGCTTTTAATCCGCACCCCACATCGGTGTGCAGTAGGTTTCTGGCTTAGCTAGTGAGAGCCCTGTGATATGGGTCAGGAACCCTATCTTTTCTCCTTAGGGGAGAGCACCTAGAAGGTGAGTGAGTGTGGAGACTGTGTAAAAAATTGACGAAACAGTACTTCTGTGTGAGCCTCTGTTTTTCTCCTTCCCCACCCTCCACTCTTCTCTCCATACATTTCAATGAACAGAATAAGTTAACACCTTCCTTCACTTTCTGTTCTCAGTCTTCTTATCTCTGTTACTAGACACAGGCATCATCTAACAGCAGACATTGGATAGCAAATTAAAAAGGAGACCTGTAGTGGATAACACTTTAGAGGTGTTTTTCAGCACATCCGTTTTTAAGGGAATTGCAATTTTGTTAGCTATATTGGCTATTTTAGAAGTAAAAGTTCTTTGAAAAGTTAGTGACCATTTAAAGTAAGGCATTAATAAACTGACTGTAGGTAAAGTCCCCTGGTGCAAGCACCTAGTCATGACTGACTCCTTGGGTAATGTCACATTGGGACATTTTCTTGGCAAACAGTTTTTGCGGGGTGGTTTGCCATTGACTTCCCCACTCATCTTTTATTTCCCAGCAAGCTGGGTACTCATTTTACTGACCTCGGAAGGATTTAAGGCAGAGTCAACCTTGAGCTGGATACCTGAACCAACCGGCTATCTGAACCTTCAGGTTGTGAGCGAGAGCTTAGGACTGCATTTCTGCTGCCCTAACACTCTGGGCCACATGAGACTCCTATACTGACTTTAGCTTAAAAAGTCAAGGATCCAAAATTGTAGTTGCCTCATTCACATTCTCTTCTTGCCAACGTCTAGTCCATTCCCTTGCATCATGCAGCAGCCATGATATAATGTGTATGTATCGAGTGGTGTTTTTCCTAGCCTGTATTAAGGCTTTTGTCGTGCAGACAGTTTCAGCATCTGTACGGATCACCCCCTGCCTATTTTCACTGCATAGGTCTCTATTTTTGCTTGGATTCTCCACTTGACATTTAAATGTTGCCACTTTAATTAATATTGAATAAGCAATCTCCTTATTAGTGCAGGCAATGTTTGCAAAGGAATGAGATTGTATACGATAGAAGTAGAATATGCTAACACACAAAAAATAAATACTCGCAAGTATGGTGACTCGCTGAAAAGCACTTATTAAAAAATGTAATATTAAAAGCTATGGAGCACCCTGTTGTTAGTCGGCGAGTACTCAGCGTCCACTTAAATCAGAAAGAACATTTGTACCAGTCTGCAGCAGACTTCAAGTAGGCTTTTTTAATTCTAAGAACGCAGTGAATGTATTCATATTGATCTCAAAATTGCATGTATATCATTATGGTGTACATATTCTGTTTAATAGACCTGGCAGGATGTGCTGCTCATAGCAGTTGTGCATTGGGCAAGGGAAGCTGGCTGCTGTGTAATCTGTATGGGCTACATAGTTAAAGTTTACCATAACGGGACTTTACACTTGGGAGCAAATAATTACAGGAAGTTGTTATTGATTTTTAGCACAAAATATATTCTGCAAATATATACTTTATATAATTGGGAAAGCTCATTAAAAAAGTTGAGAGCTGCTCCCACAATGCTCTCCAAGCCAGGGCATGGGAATTGATAGGAAAGACTGCTTATAAAGGTGTTGGGTGGTAGGTCCAAATGCTGTTAACTAGGAGCACTACTGTATTAGTGAGAGGCCAGAGGGCTGAGAGTTTGTTTTGCAATGAAAGTGTGAACTTGTCTTTGCTGACAAGACGCAATAAAGCTGGGCAAGGCCAGTTTTGAATTAAATCCTCTGTTTGGGACCGAATTTATACATGTGCCAACCATTTTGATCTAGAAGCTGGTGAACCTGTGAACTAAAGTGCCATTAAGTTGTCATATTATATACGCATATATACAGAATATAGCAATTCCCCAACATACGATGGCCTCAACATACAATGAATTTAACTAGCAATGGCCTCTAAGGGGCAATTGGATGTTGAATACAGCCTTAAAGGGGTTGTCCCGCGAAAGCAAGTGGGGTTATACACTTCTGTATGGCCATATTAATGCACTTTGTAATGTACATTGTGCATTAATTATGAGCCATACAGAAGTTATCAGAAATTATTCACTTACCTGTTCCGTTGCTAGCGTCCTCGTCTCCATGGTGCCGTCTAATTTTCAGCGTCTAATCGCCGGATTAGACGCGCTTGCGCAGTCCGGTCTTCTTCTTTTCTGAATGGGGCCGCTCGTGCCGGAGAGCGGCTCCGTGTAGCTCCGCTCCGTCACGTGCCGATTCCAGCGAATCAGGAGGCTGGAATCGGCAATGGACCGCACAGAAGCCCTGTGGTCCACCGAGGGAGAAGATCCCGGCGGCCATCTTCACCAGGTAAGTAAGAAGTCACCGGAGCGCGGGGATTCAGGTAAGCGCTGTGCGGTTTTTTTTTTAAGTCCCTGCATCGGGTTTGTCTCGCGCCGAACGGGGGGGCTGTTGAAAAAAAAACCAACCCGTTTCGGCGCGGGACAACCCCTTTAAGATATGTTATGCCCTGGCAGTGGCATCATTCTTTGACAGGCAGCAGCATGGGCAGTTGGCTTCAGACAGTAGCAAGAGTCAGTAGTGGGCACCAGTGCAGGCGATTGGCTCAGGGCAATGGCAGGAGTCAGCAGTAGCGCAGGTTATTGGCCACAAGCAGTGGCAGGAGTCAGAGGCTGGCAGTGGTGCAGGCAATTGGCTGTAATATCCAGCCAATCTGCTTGCTGCTTTCTCAGGTAGCACATGTGTGATTAGCTGAAAGATGACAGCCAATTAGTGCTTACATCTGGAAGTCTTACAGTCAACCTGTATCACTATATTACTTGTGGACGCTAAATGGCTGAATACTGTGCAAGACACATAATGTAGTAAATAAGGGAGATGGAATAAATCCTCCACAGTGCCACCTACTGAAAGGCAGCATTCCTTCGAGTCAAAGTGGGACTTTTTATACAAGTCTTGCTACAATGACTGGGAATCAAAAGCAAAGCCAGACTCCATGTACATACAGCTGTTTCCGGGTTATTGCCCATCATCAGTGTACAGTAGGAGTCTGGCTTTTGCTAGTGAGAGGCCAGGGACAGGGGTCAGAAACGCTCTTTTCTCCTTAGGGAGAGCAACTATATACTATAAATAAGTGAGGAGACTCAAATGGCCACGCACGCTCCTCTGGGTAATATGCAAATAAGGGAGATGGAATAAATCCTCCACAGTGCCACCTACTGAAAGGCAGCATTCCTTCGAGTCAAAGTGGGACTTTTTATACAAGTCTTGCTACAATGACTGGGAATCAAAAGCAAAGCCAGACCCCATGTACATACAGCTGTTTCCGGGTTATTGCCCATCATCAGTGTACAGTAGGAGTCTGGCTTTTGCTAGTGAGAGGCCAGGGACAGGGGTCAGAAACGCTCTTTTCTCCTTAGGGAGAGCAACTATATACTATAAATAAGTGAGGAGACTCAAATGGCCACGCACGCTCCTCTGGGTAATATGCAAATAAGGGAGATGGAATAACCCGGAAACAGCTGTATGTACATGGGGTCTGGCTTTGCTTTTGATTCCCAGTCATTGTAGCAAGACTTGTATAAAAAGTCCCACTTTGACTCGAAGGAATGCTGCCTTTCAGTAGGTGGCACTGTGGAGGATTTATTCCATCTCCCTTATTTGCATATTACCCAGAGGAGCGTGCGTGGCCATTTGAGTCTCCTCACTTATTTATAGTATATAGTTGCTCTCCCTAAGGAGAAAAGAGCGTTTCTGACATAATGTAGTGGCGCACATACCATGTGGTGACCCAATTGGCTGCTGTAATCTTACAGTACCAAGTATGCATACAACTGTAGAAAGTGAAAACCTGGGGGATCCCTGTGGTAAGTAGCAGTTTCCAAAGCCTGTCTTTACAGCATCGTCAAAACACCTTTCCACTTCAATTACTGTTACCGCACCCCCCACACAAAACTCTTGTTTATCCTGTGCTAAAGATAATGTACTGAACACACATGTTTTCATCTCATAAACTAATGTATATCCCTATGATATTTAATTACTTTTTGGTCCATGGGGCTCCGACCTCTAGAGCCTCTACCAACCCTGAGAATTTAGTTTTTCCGTCTGTTCCATACTGGTCACTGCAGTACAGACAACCCTTTAACACTTTGTGCTTCCAGTGCTGTCAGCGCTGACAGCTGGCAGGGGGATCAGCAGGGATCCAACCCCGCCAATCAACTATTGATAACCTATCTTTTGACAATAGGTTATCAATAGTAAAAGTCCTGCAAACTCCTTTAATCAGTGATGATTGTGGCATACAGGGCGAGTTCCTGTGATTCGATTGCACCCATACCTTGTTTGGGCCGCCAGCCTAGAGTCCATTGAATTGATCATCATTTCATATATTGTGACATTGTGATAGTGAGAGTTCTGGAGTGATGCTATGCTTTCCCCAGAATGCTGTCCTTCATGTATTAGACCCAGGAAATATATCTCATCAGGAGAAGCTGGATCAGATACAAAGAATCCGGAGTCAAACTTTAAACTGTATTTCTCGTCTGTATCATTGGGGGCCACAGCCTAGACCATGGGATATAGCCACTGCCCTAGGAGGCGACACTAAGCAAAAAAAGTGTTAGCTCCTCCCCGCTGGCTATATCCCCCCCTGCAGGCACTCAGCTAATTAGTCTTTAGCTTAGTGTCTGCTAGGAGGCAGACGTAGGAAAAACTATTCGCGGGAATCCGGGGAGTCGGGGCTTTTCCCTGGCTTTACTGGCCTCCCGGGGGAGACGCAGGCAGGGGGTGTCTCCACCACTACTGCGGCGTCTCACCCAGAGAAGAAAAAGGGGCCCGACCATGCAATGCGCATCCGAGTCGGTTACCCGCCAGCCATAGGGCTCCCCCTCCCTGGAGTAGCGCACTGTCTGACGGTGACGCGTAGGGGGCAGCACTGCTGGAGCTGTCGACGTGTGGACAGGCTGTGGCCCCCAGAACAATACCCTGTTGGGACTAAGCGAGGGCAGCATTCCACCTGGGACCCCACATGAGAGCACCAGAAAAGAGTCACTCGGGACTCCCTCCTCGCAGCGGCGGCAGCGGCAACAAGACGCAGGTTACCTGGGATACGCTCTCGGACGGCAGAGAAGCAGCAGCGGCGGCAGTTTCTCCCTTGGCAGGGATAGAAGCGGAGCGGGGCAGGGCAGGGCAGGACGCCGGGGCGCCGGCCGGCAAGCCACTTCCGGGCGCGGCGCTCCGGGGGGCGGAGCGCCGTCGTCACGGCCGGAAGACGTCACTTCCGGGTCACGGGGACGCTTCCCGGCCAGGCCACGCCCCCTCCGAGCGCGGCAAGCTTAAAAAGGGCAACCAGGAAAAAGAATGGCCGCTCTCTGCAGCACAGCGTGTCAGCTTGCCTACACGCACGCCGGAGCCTGGCACTGTGCAGCTCCACGAGCCCGCAGCAGCAGCCCTCCTGAGCAGCAGCCCTCCTGAGCAGCAGCCCTCCTGAGCAGCAGCCCTCCTGAGCAGCAGCCCGCCTGAGCAGCAGCCCGCCTGAGCAGCAGCCCGCCTGAGGGGCAGCAGCGCTTCTGAGCAGCAGCCGTCCAGCCATCCGGCTCTGCAGTGTCCCTCTGCTGTGGAGAAGCATCCGGACAGCAGCAGCACCTCCTGTCTCGGGCACCAGCAGCAGTGACAACGCCGCAGCAAGTCCCTGCCACAACGCCTGCCGGGTCACCAACGCTACGAGGTCGTGTGTGTGTACCCGCGTCGACTCCCGACAACATTCAAACGTCAGGACCAGAGGCTCCAGCTGGACCGGGGGAACCGCACAAACAGCTGCCAGACCGGGTAAGCCTTGCCCAAGGCGGCACTTTGCGGTGTTCTCCCCTCGCCCTCCCCTCCCCCCCCTGCAGGCATTCCTGTAAACGGTACCCACCAGTTGCAAATTGTGTTGTGTTACCATGTCTGACCCCAGATCAGAGGGTTCCAGCCCGGCCAAGGGGAGGGTGAAGCACTACGCTTGCTCTACATGCAGCGTTAAATTTGCGTACGGTCAAACCGACCCCCGCTGCGCGGGATGTACCACGGCACGCGCTCCCCCAGGGACTCCGGTGCCCCCCGCCGCCCCTGTGGAGCCAGGGCCCGAGCCCCAATGGGCAAGGTCCCTGGCTGCTGCCGTTTCCGGCCTGGCCTCATCCTCTGCGGCAATTTTACGCCGGTTAGAGCTTAGCTCCGACGCGTCCTCCTCGGAATACGCACAAGGGAGGACACGCAAGAGGAGGAGGTCCCGCAGTAGCGAGGACTCCCCCCGGAGGTCACGGCGCACCAGGAGGTCAGGTAGGTCCCCCAGGTCCAGGCGGTCCGGGGACTCTCGCGGCTCCCACGGCTCCAGAGAATCTGTGCATACGTATCATAGATCACGGCACTCGTCGCGATCCCGATATTCTGCAAGACAGGCCCGGGCTCACCATGAGTCCCCACGAGCGTCGTGCTCTCGGGCATCCCATGACACGGCACAAACGGCAGGTGAGGGCAGTGGGTCGGAAGACTACGACCGCTCTGATGCCTCGTCAATGTCTGAACTAGACGAAGAGCAAGTGTCACGCCTAGCCAGCCTAATGGACAGCCTGGTGATATCCGTAAGGGAAACCCTCCAGGTTACGGAAGAAACAGTAGAAACGGCCCCGTCCACGGTGTCGTTTAGACGACAGAGGAAATCACGACAGGTCTTTCCGGACCACCCGGATTTCTCGGAAGCCCTTAACAAGGAGTGGCAGAACCCGGATAAAAAATTCAGGCAACCCGGGAAGACTTGGGAAATTACTTACCCGTTCCCAGGGGGCTTGAAAAAGAGTTGGGCGGTACCTCCAGTAGTCGACCCACCCGTGTCACGACTAGCTAAGAGCACAGCATTGCCAACAGCCGAAGTAGCGACGCTAGCGAACCCGCAAGACAGGAAGCTGGACACCTTGGCAAAAACAGTGTTTCAAGCCATAGGCACAGCCTTGCAACCGATATTTGCGGCTGCATGGGTCAGTAAGGCGTCCACAGCCTGGGCCAAACAATTACGGAAAGACATCATAGCAGGCGCTCCACCAAGCGAGTTGCTCGAGCTGACAGATAATATCATACAGGCAAATAAGTTTGTATGCACAGCTCAGCTTGACGCAGCCAAATTTGTGGCCCGGGCGTCCGCCGCATCGGTAGCGACAAGGAGAACACTCTGGCTGAAGAGCTGGTCAGCGGATACAGCGTCCAAAATAGCGCTAACGAAATTGCCGTTTGAAGGAGACAGACTATTCGGCCCCAAACTGGATGTCATGATAAAGGATGCCACAGGCGGCAAGAGCACGTCACTACCGCAAATGGCGGCAAGGAAGGAGAAGGCCCCATTAAGAAAGAAGCCGTTCTTTAGGCCCTTTCGGCGCTTTCCATCCCGCCCAGGGGCGGGGCAGTGGTCCCACTCTACGAGAACCCCTGCAGAGTCAAAGAGGGGCCCCTCATTTAAAACAAAACAGACGTGGCGACCACGACCCGGAACATCGAAAATGGCAGGACCAAAAAACGTGGCATGAGGCACTGCCCCCACCCAGTGTCACCAGGGTGGGGGGCAGACTCTCCCAATTTTGGGAGACATGGGGGAGGCGCGTGAACGACAAGTGGGTACAGGAGATTGTGACATCCGGGTACTCAATCGAATTCACAACCCTCCCACGGAATTTTTTCTGCAAGTCCAGAGTGCCGTCCTCTCCGGAAGGGGTAGCCAACTTACAACAAGCAGTACAGAACCTACTAGCACAAGGGGTTGTGAAACCAGTGCCAGGAGCCCAGGAGAGGCAGGGGTTCTACTCGAACCTTTTCCTAGTACCCAAAAAGGATGGCAGAGTGAGACCGGTCCTGGACTTAAGGAGATTGAATCGATTCGTCAGGACAAAACATTTCCGGATGGAGTCAGTCAAGTCCGTGATAACATCCATGCAGCCGGGGGAATTTCTGTCCTCGATAGATATCAAGGACGCCTACCTTCATATCCCAATCCGGGAAACACATCAGAAATTCCTCCGCTTCGAAACACAGGGAAGGCACTTTCAGTTTACGGCGCTGCCATTCGGCCTGTCTACATCACCAAGAGTTTTCACGAAGGTACTAGCGGCAGTGATGGCGCTAGTTCATGCGGAAGGTATAGAAGCTATTCCATACCTAGACGACATACTAATAAAAGCACCATCGTTGGACGACAACGTCAGGAGCCTGAACGTCACGATAAAAACCCTACAAGAATTCGGCTGGATAGTGAACCACGAAAAGTCATGCCTAAAACCAACACAACGTTTGCAATTTCTGGGCATGATATTCGACACCAGCCTCCACCGGATCCGGCTACCTCAAGCAAAGGCACACAAGCTCCGGCAGGGCGTCCGGTCCCTAAGGCAGGGGAAACCACTGACCATCAGATACTGCATGGCTATCCTGGGCCAGATGGTGGCAGCATTCGAGGCAATCCCTTTCGCTCAGTTCCGATCAAGGATGTTACAACACCTGATACTGTCACGCTGGGATGGGTCCCGGCTGACCCTGGAACGGCAGATCCAGATAACCCCTCAGGTCCGGGGGTCACTGAAATGGTGGCTGAGACCTGGCAGACTGCAGGCAGGGCGACCGTTGGGCCCCAGGCAATGGACAGTAGTGACGACGGACGCCAGCCTTTCGGGTTGGGGCGGAACACTGAGGGACCAATCGGTTCAGGGAGAGTGGTCACAAAGAGAGGCAAGGCTTCACATAAACATTCTAGAACTGCGAGCTATCTACCGGACGCTCCAACACTTCGGGCCCAGTCTCAAGAGAAAAAGCGTACGCATTCAGACGGACAACACCACAGCGGTGGCCTATATCAACCGGCAAGGTGGGACACGGAGCTCGTCGGTAATGAGCGAGGTGGCAGCCATACTGACATGGGCAGAGAGGCATCTAAGCTCAATATCCGCGGTGTTCATCCCCGGAGTAGAAAACTGGATGGCGGATTACCTAAGCCGGGAAAGGATAGATCCCGGCGAATGGGGCCTGCATCCAGAAATTTTTCAGACGATATGCCGGAAATGGGGCACACCAGATGTGGACCTCATGGCGTCACGGTTGAACTGCAAGATACACCCATTTGTGTCCCGAGCCCGGGACCCACAGGCAGCGGCAACCGATGCCCTGACAATTCCATGGAGGGAGTACAAACTCCTATACGTATTCCCGCCAATCCCGCTCATACCGAGGATCCTGGGAAAAATCAAGCAGGAAGGGCGACCGGCGATATTGGTAGCACCAAATTGGCCAAGAAGGAGCTGGTACGCGGCCATCATGGAGATGCTGTACGACACACCGTGGCACCTTCCGGAGCGAAGAGACCTGCTATCCCAGGGGCCTTTTGTTCACCCGGATTCCAGGTCTCTACATTTGACGGCCTGGCCGTTGAGACCGAGGTATTGAGAAGGAAGGGTTATGCGGAGAATGTCATCCAGACAATGATACGAGCCAGGAAAGCAGCCTCATCAGCAATCTACTATAGAGTCTGGAAGCGCTTCTTCATCTGGTGCGAGGAGAGGCGTTTACAACCAATGCAATTTTCGGTGTCCAGGATTCTTGCATTCCTACAATCAGGCCTTGAAGTAGGATTAAGGGTAGGGTCGCTGAGGGGCCAGGTATCAGCACTAACGGTACTGTTCCAAAGACCAATTGCAAACAGGATGGCAGTACGGACTTTCCTGCAAGGAGTTGCCCATACAACACCCCCGTTTAAGCCTCCGGTCCAAACTTGGGAGCTCAATCTCGTGTTAGACACTATTACGGACCAGCCGTTTGAGCCGCTCAAGGAAATCCCGATGCGGTTACTAACCTGGAAGGTGGCATTCCTCATCGCCATCACATCGATCCGAAGGGTCTCGGAACTAGCGGCACTGTCTATACAAACACCATATATGGCCTTTCACCAGGACAAAGTGGTACTAAGACCATCACCCGAGTTTTTACCAAAAGTAGTCTCTCAGTTTCATATTAATGAGGAAATCGTTTTGCCCTCCTTTTGTCCAAATCCAGTACACAAAAAGGAAAAACTACTACACCACCTGGACGTAGTAAGGGCGCTGAAAACCTATGTGAAGAGAACAAGGGATTTCCGCAAGACCAACTCCCTCTTCGTTATTCCGGAGGGGACTCGAAGGGGCCTAGCAGCTTCAAAAGTCACCCTATCAAAATGGATAAGGTCCCTGATAACGGAAGCATATCGAGCCTCGGGGCGCTCGCCACCATTTCGGGTTACGGCCCACTCCACACGGGCGGTGGGGGCCTCCTGGGCAGTCCGTCATGGAGCCTCAGCCCTCCAGGTGTGCAAGGCAGCCACCTGGACGTCCGTGCATACATTTTCGAAATTTTATAGAGTCCATATAGCCGCATCATCCGATGCCGCTCTTGGACGGAAAATCCTGCAGGCGGCAGTCGTTTGACCGCGCGTGCAGTGCCCACCCAGTATATGTTTTTTTCGGGACTGCTTGTGAACGTCCCATGGTCTAGGCTGTGGCCCCCAATGATACGGACGAGAAACAGATATTTTTGGTATAACTTACCGTAAAATTTCTTTCTCGTCACGTTCATTGGGGGCCACAGCACCCACCCCTTATTATTTAGGCGGTTGCCGGAACTCTCTGTTCTTCGGTCATTTTTTTGGTGGCAAAGAATTACACCAGATTTATGTTTGGTATGTATATAACACAATATGTATAAATGTACTCCCACTGGCTACCTACTGCTTGCAGACAGACTAATTAGCTGAGTGCCTGCAGGGGGGGATATAGCCAGCGGGGAGGAGCTAACACTTTTTTTGCTTAGTGTCACCTCCTAGGGCAGTGGCTATATCCCATGGTCTAGGCTGTGGCCCCCAATGAACGTGACGAGAAAGAAATTTTACGGTAAGTTATACCAAAAATATCTGTTTTTTCTGAAACGCCACAGGGTTTCGGAGTAATAGATACATGGGGCAATGAGTATACCTGTCATATGGTTCAGGCAGCATGAATGCAATGGCAGGTTCCCTTTAAAGATCAGAAGCCATTTAAAATGACAAATATAGGATAATATGTTTCATTATAAAACGGAAAAACACATTTTCACTGTTTACAATATATGTCTTCTGTTGCGTTCTTTGTGTACTGTTGTACTCTGTATGTAGGATTTTGTGAAGTACGTGCACTTCATCGCAGTATTTATACCTATTATTGTACCTCCCCATGTATGATAAAAACAATTTTTGAGCCTCATGCTCTTCTGTAGCCGCTTACTGACATAGTTACAATGACAATGGCATTAATGAATTCACCCATGTTGTTTTGATTGCCGCCCTCCTTCTAGCTTACAGAAATTGTCAGTATTTGAATGAAAGTATCTTATAGTTTTTGTGAGCACTTAAATGATTTATCATTTAATTATGCTACCCTGGTAACTACATTTTCCACAATGTATCCTAGAATGGAAGATTTAAGTTGTGTTAAGTGCTTAATTTTAGGCAGCTTTTCTAGCATTTTCCAACTAAATGAACAAGCCCTTAGTGATTAGAATGCTTCATAATTAACATGTCGTAATTAATAGCTCTGCCTGTTTAATGAGAATTTCTCTTCCCTCAATTATGACTGTACTGGGATCTGGCACAAATCCAGCTCCGTACTCATTTTTAATCGTTCTTAGAAATTCACTCGATTAGAAAGTCAGATTTTTATAGGAAAGGAATGTCACTAAAGGTTAAGAAGGCTTGTAAAAATAAATGCAGCAACTCAAGAATATACCCATAGTCACTGAACACCGAGGATCGCGGAAGTGCTGAATGCAGTACATCAGGCACATAAACGGCACCAAATGGACCACTTTGACTATCATGGGGTCTTTCAGGCTTTGGTCATGCCACCTGGTACTTTATGGGACCAGTCATCATAGAAAGGACTGTTTTTTCCAATTTATCACCGCTGCCTGGATATGGTCCTTAAGCCAGTTGTAAATCCAGTTACAAATGATACTTTCTAAATTTGTAGACCTTATTTTATCTATTAGGTATTTATAAAGAACCATATTAAGCACTAGAGATGAGCGAGTATACTCGCTAAGGCTAACTACTCAAGCGAGGAGTGCCTTAGCTGAGTATCCTCCCGCTCGTCTCTAAAGATTCGGGGGCGGGCGGGGAGTGGCGGGGGAGAGCGGGCAGGAACAGAGGGGAGATCTTTCTCTCCCCCCCCCCCCCGCTCCCCCCTGCTCACCGCCGCAACTCACCTGTCACCCGCGCCGGCAGCCGAATCTTTACAGACAAGCGGGAGGATACTCGGCTAAGGCACTACTCACTCGAGTAGTTAGCCTTAGCGAGTATACTCGCTCATCTCTATTAAGCACCTTTACGCTGTCCAGAAAAACACAATCTACAGCCACCTCTTCATAAAAATAAATCAAGTTAGGCTCAATGTCCACGGGCGTGTTTGATTTGCGGAATCTGCAAATTATGCGACTCATAAGGGAACATGGGTGACCGCAAATGAAGTAAAGCATGCAGATTTAATTTGTGGACCTTTCGGTCTAGAAAACAATTTGCAGCATGCTCCATTTCAGTGCGGATCCTGCATGGATGGCTTCCATTGAAGTCAATAGAAGCCGTCTGATCCGCGGAAATCAGACGTTTATGATAAAAAAAAACCTCCACTGCGCATATGCGGCGACGCACCGGCGCTTTCGCACACATCCGCAGTGAAGAAAATGAAGACCGGATGGGTAAGCAGAAGACCCGCAGTGTTCTTGGCCACGGGCAGGCTACCGATCCGCACATGGGCATGAGGCCCTTAGTTTGGCAACGTCTGTCCTTACTATATTGAATTGATAGGATGGTTTTACTATTATCTGTCACATACTCCTGAATATGGACCCTAACCCCCAACAGTCATGTTAAAATTGGAAAAACCCTCCTGAAAAGGTCACTTTTTTATTGTACATTTTGAATTTATGTTTAGTGTAAATATAAGGATGCAGAACTCGGTCGCCTTAAGTGAATATTTAACCCCTTAGTAACATAATTAATTTTAGCTTTAAGAGTCAGTAAATTGCATCCACTTTACTTTTGTGTTCCAATGGTCATAACTTTTTTTAAATTTTTTAATCAATATAGCTGTAACACAACTTAGTTTTTATATGAACCAATTTCAGGCACATATAATAAACTTTTTTTTGTTTTTGTTTGCTGGGGGCAATGGTAAAAACTATTTTGCCATTGTTTTTGTGATTTATTTTTATGGCACTCACTATGCGGTATAAACATTATGTTACCTGTACTCTTCAGGTCGTGAAGAATAAAGGTAACAAGTTACAATTATGTGTAGGGTTTTTTGTTATTTTTTCAATATTTAAAGCCATGTGTAAGGGGCAAAAAGATTTTGAAATATTTTTTTCTGTAAAAGTATTTATATGCCACAGTCAGCAATGACTGCAACATCTGCAGGGTTAATTGGTGTAGAGGGTTGACTAGATGAACAATTTCACTTTTTTTCTGGGAAAAAAACCCATATGTGACAATCAGGGAGATATATTGGAGAATCAGAAATCTTCTCTGCTGCAGGCTGGTTTCCTCTCTCCCTCCTTCTCTCATCTGCACACAGTGACTAGAAAATGACAGCTGTGAATTCAGTATTCCCAACTCCACTTCAAACAGCTGTAGTTCTAGTTCTGTAAGGCCTATACACTTATCTTTACAATAACACCAAAAACAAGTTGGTAACCCTGATAGAACTGCAGTTACAGTGATTTAAAGTAGAACAAGCTCAATTTGTCCAAAACTGTAATGTTCTTATCCTGCAGAAAGAACAGAGCTCACCTAAACTGTAGGGGAGGGTTAAGAGTCCCTCAGACATTTTTCCAACAATGGACGTTATGACAATTAATATATTAATTCAAGTGTTTTAGTTGACTCTATTGAAGGGGTTGCCCGGTTACTGGACAAGATTGCCTGTATAGCCCTGCATTGTTAGAAATCACCTGATTCATCATAGCATTTTTAGGATCTTCCACAAAGTGTCCCATAAAGTTATCCTGCACCAAGTTGATGATTTTTTTCCTCTTTGAAGTTGCAGCAGAACCTTGACCCCAATGGACATGCAAAGGGATAACAATAACATCTCTCATTATCACCATTGTACCAGCCTGTTCCATGCAGTTAACTTTCCATCTACTCAGTGATTGGGGCAGTGGCATCATGCAGTGAAAGGAGCAGGGAGCAGATTTATCTACTTGCCTGCCAGCAAAGAGGACGAAATGCAGCGCCGAACGTTAGGTGAGAAGACAGCAGGAGTGGGGAGTATTTTGGCGCTGAGTTGGACAATGCTGCAGCAGCGGGAAGCAGCGCAGATCGGCGGAAAGTACGATACACCACCTTGGAGCAGAGGGCCGGGGACGCAAGTGCAGGAGTGGGGAGCACAGCAGGGGGACAATACAGCTACAGCACCAGCCAACAGCGGCCCAGAGACGCTACAGCAGCAGGGCTGAGCACAGCGGCCGTGGACTAAAATATAGTAAATGGGAGCACAGGGTAGGCGACGCAACAGTACAGCTGTGGAACACATCGGTGGCGACCAAAGTAATGCAACTGGGAGCAGAGGACGGGCCAGCAAACATAACAGGAACACGGGACCGTTCAGCAAAGATTACATGCTGGGATATGGGAGTTCATACTTTTTCTGGACTCGCAGGAAGTGCAGCCAACCCATGTTTTCAAACCAATCAGCATGAGGGGGAGTCACCCCCTCTCAATCTCGACACCACCAGGACTTCCTGGTGGCGTCAAGATACACTAATACCCAACTTGTCCTGCTGCAGCAGAGGGGAGATGTTCCTCCTTCTTTGCTGCTATCACCAATTAACTTGTCAGGGAGAAAGGGGGTTAGTAGAAAGGGGAGCCACTGAGGCATAGAGGCACCGGCAAAGCTGGATTGTACCACTGTAGTGGAAAAGGACCACCGACCATACTGGCACGTTCCAACCTTGCCTGTCTCTCGGACATACACTATACTGGCTGGCTCTTGCCTGCCAGCTTTGTTGGGCCTTTGAGGATTCCCACCATGCTGTTTCAGTGGTAAATCATATTAATCATTATTAATGTGCAGAAGCTCCCACTACTTTAGACACAGCAGATCCTTCAGTCCACTAGTGATCAGCTCCATGCATTTAGCACTGGAATAGTATACTAGACCACCACATGTATAAGACACAGTGTAAAAAATCTACTTGCCTGGGATGGTTTTCTAGAAACTACGGTGACTATATGTTAAGAAAATTGTAGATCAATGTATCAGTTAATTGTTCTTTTATTGGATTGTAAACTAAGAAAGATATAGCCTGTTGCTAGTATGAGTAGTTAAAGGGTTAAACGAAAACTTTTCTATACCATTACGGGGTAGACAGACAAGATAAGAATCTCCAGACTGCCTCCCTTGCATTCCTTTTCACTGAATTCATAACGGTCTCATTGTATGTTATAGTAGCGCCTTAAGAGGTGTAACTTATGTTAATCATTTTTATTTCAGCCTATTATGTATTGGAGGTATACACTTTTTTGCTGTGATGTCATTTATGCTATATATGCTCTGACCACCTTAGAATAAATTAGAAAAATCACTTGATACCACATAAAGCTGGTTTTGATTTGAATTTCTCCTGGGTCCAGACTTCTGCACGGGATCTGGGATCGTCTTCTCTTTGATAAACACATAAATTCTCCTTACATTTTTGGTCCTTCGAGCCGGAATCACTCACTGCAGAGGGAGAGGACAGCCTGGCTGTGAAAAGGTGGGTCTGAAGTACTCTCCGATCATTAAAAGACCTCCGTCTTGCTTAGACGTAATTAGAGGCCAGTCGGGCATCCTGTCTGAAACAGTGACGTTTTTCCGAACTAGCCGGAGAATTTAGAAGCCTCCCAGATAACGTGTAGTAAGTATAACAATGGTTAAACTTCTCTTCTCTCTTCTTCTTCTTCTGTAGACTTTAGTGTTAGTAGAATTTACAATGTGTATTGTAAATGAGAAGTATAGACGAATGGGTTGCCAAAGGGGCAATAGCAGTAGTCTATGTGAGACCATAGCCATTGTGAGAAGGCTACAGGAAAGAATTAACTCCGTGCGACACGTAAAAAGTGGTTAGATGACGTCATGGGACACAGGGGTGTCCAGGAACTTTACTTCTTATCTTTCTATTACTTTCTCTTTGATATTGTGTTATAGAGTAACTAAGAATATGAAGAGGGCGGCCGCCTACTAACATAATGTACTATTTGTATTGCTGTCTTATATTGCATGAAGCGAATGTGTGAGTGATTGAGATGAGTGGAATAAATAAATAAATTAAAAGTCCTAGTTGTAAAGAATTATGTGATAAAATATGGACAAAATCAGCTAAAAGATCAGCAGAAATACGGATTATCCGCTGCTGAAGTCTGGTTAAAAGAAGCCCCTAACTGTCACGCCCATATAAAAATAGACGCCCGACAGTTTGATGAACAATTCAAAGGGTTAATGAGGAGTTCCAATTGAATGAAAAATAGAGAGAGCAGATAGAAGAATTCTATGGCCAGATTGGAGTTCTGTAGAAGGCAATTGGAATGGGAGGGGAGGAGATGGTAGACCCCTTCCACATGATAATCAGGATTTAACAGAGAGAACAAACAATTTAATTCAAAGATGTAGGAACAGGTGGGCTAGAAGGACAAATTGGGTGGAAATAAATAGATGTACTCAGAGAGATGATGAGGATGTAGATCAGTATTATCACAGACTGAAGGAAGTATTTGACATCTATAGTGGACTAGAGGCACCAGAGGGAAATCAGGAAGAGAGAGATGATCCGAATGCTGCATATAATCAGCAGTTAAAGAATGCGTTTGTAAGTGGAGTGAAGAAAGAAATAGGAGGTTATATAACGAAGCATATGGTTACCCTTAGAACAGGATCATTGCAGGATGTTTTGGAGTATGCAAAACATGCGGAGAAAAGTGATACAAAGAAAAGGGTGAGAAAGTGAGGTTTTTTTTATACAGGGAGAGGAATGTGATATGATGGTTCAAGTAAGTCAGAGAGGTCATTGGACAGCGAGAGGATGTGAAAGTAGAGACAGAGGAAGAAGCAGAGGAAGGATGCAGCTCGGGGATTTAAATGTGTGTTTGAATAATGGAAGTCTAGTGATTTTGCCCGAGAGCGCCCTGAGAAACAATGTTCTCAGCGACCTTGGGGAAAAATGACTAGGAGGGGTCGATGTACAACACTTGGAGGATCTCATGGCAATCTCCACTGCCTGAGATAGATCTCCAGGTGAATGGGCGGATGATTACTCTCCTGGTGGGCTCAGGAGCGACCAGAATATTAATACATCCCAATATGTAGCCAATGTTAAATGTAGTAATAGTCATATCCTGGTAAGAGGGGTTAATGGCCGGACCCACAGGGAATCCCTCTCTGAACCAGTTATAACAGACCTAGAGACAAATAAGCCTGTGAAATGTCAAATTATATAGTCTTGAATATGTCCAGTAAATGTGTTGTGATGAGATATTATGATAAAATTAGGTATACCTTCACCAGAGTACCTCAGGGCTGCTGTGAACCTCCAACAATTGTCTCCCAGGCTATGTCAACACACTTAGCGCAGTTCCAGCCTCTTAGAGGTAGTCAGCGACTACTGTATGTTGGTAGCCAGCAGCAGACAGTGGAGAGAATTGTGGGGGGGGGGGGGGACAGACGCACTCTTGAGGTTTCTTTATGAGCAAGGCCATAAAGTAAACATGTAGAAACTCCAATACGGTCAGCAAACGGTTAAATATTTGGGGTATAACCTGTCAGATGAAGGTAGGCAAGCAATTCTGGAGGTCCCAAAACTATGAGCAAATGATCTCCTTTTTGGGAATGAGAATGTTACGTGTGCTGCTGGGATTTGTTGTTCTATTGTGTTTCCAGCAGCACAGCACTCACAGGGTTAATGATTGAGCTGGCTGGGTGTGGTGCTGTCTGCTAGCCAATCCCCTGGTCAGTCACTGCATGGCCCCTCAGGCGAGCAGTCATGAATGCTTGTCCGGTGAGGTTTGCAGTGTGACTTGGTTCATGTCCGTTTGTACGTTTATATTCTGTCAGTTTTGTGTTAGCTTGCTGTGTGTCTTGTCCTGTTGCAGCGTGCGGTGTGAACGGTGTCCGGTTTTGCTAGACTCCTGGTTAGTGTAGGGACTAGCAGTATAACCAGGAGCCGTGAAGTGGCCTGCTAGCTTTCAACATCTTGTACAACATGTCAACCAATACCTGGTATTTATATTCAGCTTCCAATCTGTTACTAGTGGTTGCATGTTGTATGCAGTGTATTCTGGGTCTGTCATGGGGCATGTGAATGCATCCTGTTCTGGTGTGTGGCTCCTAGGATCAGCTAGGGCCCAGATCCGAAGACCGCTGGGCTGCCCTTATTAGGGCAATGTCCCCGCTTAGGTAGGGCCACTGTCATCCTCCCTTGTAGCACAGGGTCAGTTGCCTGAAACCGGTGTGAGTCCCGTGTGACCCTGGTGATACCCGTGTGCGTCCCCTTTGGTCATGATCATGTGGGTTCCGTGCTTTGCCTGCCCACACGATCGTAACAGACAAACTTCTACAGCTCCTGGATCTCAAATTCTGCATCTCTGACAGCGCTTCTTACCAGAATCATCTATGATGACCCTCTGGCTGCAGCCGGCAGGATCCAGTGAGATGGGCCTCTGAGGAAGCCTTTGTCAGGTTAAAACAGACTCTGGTGGGCACACCAGTCTGGGGGGCTGCTGAACTACAGCAAGCCCTTTGTGCTAACTGTTGACTCAGGAGAAGGATATATCACCTCTGTGTTAACTCTGGAACACGTGGGAAGCAGACTAGATCCAGTGGCCGAGCGCTCCCAGCCTGTGTACAAGCGGTAGTCAGACCTTCTGCCACTATAGTGCTGTCCCCCCACACACTGAGTACTGCACGCAGTTAGTTATACTCATATCTTAGTCCTTCTAGATATCCCTCCTGCATGACACTACTGCTCTCACAGCCACACCTGACAACCTAGGGATGTACTACGCTCCATCCATCCACCTTACTGCCTATTTCTTCAGACGGTCCTCCATACAACTGTCTAGGAGAGATGGCACATGAGGTGTTATCCAGACCAGATCTGCAGGATGTATCTCTTGTAGATGCTGAATACACTCTTGTAGATGGGCTGTACATCTCCGTTAAAAAAACAAAAACAAAGCTATCTTACCTAAATTGTTCTTCAGATGTGCAGCAGTTTTGAGCCATGGCCTGTGTCATGTCTCAACAGGGGGGATGGTAGCACTCATATGGACAGTGTTCACAGCCTAGGGGTTTACAAACTACTAAAAAAAAAATTTTTGTCTTGTATTATTTGTGCTAAACAATGCAGAAGGGAGTATAAGACCAGGAGGGGGCGCCGTCCGACACATGGGGGATGCTGGGAGAGCTCTGAGTGTAACTTCTATAGAAGGAGTGACGAGCGCCATACTGGTAGATCTGCTCCCTGACCTACTGACTGCAATCCCTGCTAGCCGTCATAAACCGCTCCTGCAGTCACACAGTTTCTGCCGTCACACGGCTAAATGTCTAACCATTTGTCTATGTGTATAGCATCCCTCACTCTTCACTTCGCCATACCGTGCACATCTTCACCCCGCCATACTGTGCACATCTCCAGCCCTTTACCTTCTGTATCACCCCATTACCTGTAGTATGTAAGCTGGTTGGAGCAGGACCCTCACCCCTACTGTCTCCATCAGCTGATTACTATGTAACCGTGGTTCTGTAATGTTTGTCCTTTTGTCTTTCTGTATCCCCCGTCTATGTAAGCGCTGCGGGATATGTTGGCGCTATACACAAAGATTATTATAGATGTGTGTCAGATGAGGGACTTGTTGGCATTGCACACAAAGGGGTAAGGTGTGGCTAGATGCTTGCCTGGCTTGATAGTACTCCTAGTCAGGCCACGTCCCTGGTGGCCATCTTAGTGCTAGTCATGGCCTGCGGCCATTTTAGTACCTGCTGTAATACCTTCGGCCGCCGCCCAGACGCCATCTTGGCTCCTTACATCCCATAGCTGTACCTTCTACCTGGCATCCCAATGCTTGCACTTGTAGTACACAACACCAGTGATTAGTGCCTTCTCTGAATTGCATAGGAATATTCAGCAGCCTCCATCACTGTCCTCTGTGTGTTGATGATATGTTGTCTACCTGAGGTGTGTGCTATAAGATGGGGTCAGCTCACAAATGGTTAAATCGTCTGTTACATGGGAATGCTTCTTTTACCCTCGCCCCCACCTTTCAGCTTTAGAGTTCAGTGAGGGAGGGAGGGGGTATGTGACTGACTCTAGCCATGCTCTGCTTGCTTGATATGAATAGACCTGTAATGAAGATGATCAGGAATGAAGTTTAGTATAAACCTGTGTGAACAGGGAACGTCCATTCTTGCTGTTATTTGTGTACATGTCCGTTCTGTGATTGGTTTGCAGTGATTTTGATTGTTAAATGGTGTTTTCAATGTGATAATGTCATGTAAGATATAATAATAATGAAGTTGTTGATAATGTGAGAGCTGAGTGTCCCTATTACGGGAAGGATAGCACAAGGATGCTGCAGCTAGCTGTAGGAGTCCAGCCACAGTTAAAGCTTTGTTTATCTTACTCCATCACCTCTCCCTGATAAGAGAAATTCCTGAGGGGGGGTTGTTAACGTTGGAGGATCAAGCGACTGCAGATGATTGGAGTAGTAGTAGTTGTGTGAATCTTAATGTTATGCAGTAAATATTGTGTATAGAGAATGTTAATAATAATTATATGAGATAGAAAGACTTGACCCCACGATAGATAAAAGTTAATGACAAGTCCTCACGCTGTGATGAACATAAAATGTGTGATTAAGCTTCTTAACTGTACCTACCCCCCACCGGTAAGTGATCCATGTTATACATTGAGTTTGCTGTTTCCACCTGTGAGCAGGGACCAAATACCTGCTGTTGCCTCTGATCCTGGGGTCATGCTTGCTTCGCGCTACCTGGTAATGGGACTGAGGCAGACTACGGGAGACTGCCTGAGGGATACTGTGCGGAGAGGAGAACCGTGGAGGGCACGCTGTCTCTGGGATATGGCCTGAGCTACAGAGGGCACGCACAGACGTGTGATGGTTGTGTGGTGACAGGTGCCTAGAACAGGTGCCAGGTACAGCCCCTAACGGGATTGTGCTTGGTACAACTGATAATGCCTATATACCTCATGACCTCCGAGGGTAACAGCAAGGGCCGTGTCCGGAGAACTAGGGACACCTCTCCCAAAGGTTCCTCTGACCCATCGGGGTCCCAAGGGGGGTACCGGACGAGTATGGGACGAGAAATCGGATGGCTGCAGGGGGTTTGAGTCTCTTCTTGCATGGTGGGTAACAGTGAATAAAAATGTAGACTGGATTATATATATATTATAACCAACAGAGATTTGTTAATTATACAAGAGATGCAATCAAGGGCCTAGCGGAACAACTAGGACCTACCTCACTCATTGCATGGCAAAATAGAATGGCTCTTGATATGTTACTAGCAGAGTTTGTAAAATGATTGGAGGATATTGTTGTACTTTCATTCCTAATAACACAGCACCTGATGGTAGTGTTACTCGAGCACTGGAAGGGTTAAATGCATTATCAAATGAACTAGCTGATAACTCTGGCATAGACGATCCATTCACAGACTGGTTGGAAAACTTGTTCGGACACTGGTCACAAGTCATATACTCCACACTAGTCTCTATGTCAGTATTTGCCTCCATTCTAGTACTTTGCGGTTGCTGCTGTATCCGAGGACTGTTACAAAACCTTATTATTATTAATACTTCCATCACCAAAACTATGTTTCAAAATATACAAGATGACGAAGAACAAGATCACTTACTGGGTCAGGTGACCACCTCTGTCTGACAAGTGATGGGTAAAAGTTCTACGAAGGAAGCGCCATTTTTCTTTGATGATTTTGAAGTGTGACATTTTGATTCCAGTGTGTCCTGATTGTACCGGAGGATCGCTCTAAATAACTAATGGACACTTCGATAAGTAAGATTTTATATCATGATGGACAATCATTTATATATGAAGAAAGGAACATCAATTGGATAATAAATCAAGGCCAAGCTTCTCTTGGAGGCGGGCCTAATTGTGGGTACAATTGGTGGAATGACTTTATAAAGATATATTTGCATCAATGAAATATTTTTATATGAAATAATTATATACTTAGTCTTGAAGTGTGAACCCAGGCGTCCTGGTAATAAAGCTTCGGGCCGTAGCCAGGGGGTCTGTGGTAGAGTCATTTTATATGTGTATTTACTATTATACTGTGCTGATGTATTGATCTAAAGTGGGGAATGTTAAGAAAATTGTAGATCAATGTATCAGTTAATTGTTCTTTTATTGGATTGTAAACTAAGAAAGATATAGCCTGTTGCTAGTATGAGTAGTTAAAGGGTTAAACGAAAACTTTTCTATACCATTACGGGGTAGACAGACAAGATAAGAATCTCCAGACTGCCTCCCTTGCATTCCTTTTCACTGAATTCATAACGGTCTCATTGTATGTTATAGTAGCGCCTTAAGAGGTGTAACTTATGTTAATCATTTTTATTTCAGCCTATTATGTATTGGAGGTATACACTTTTTTGCTGTGATGTCATTTATGCTATATATGCTCTGACCACCTTAGAATAAATTAGAAAAATCACTTGATACCACATAAAGCTGGTTTTGATTTGAATTTCTCCTGGGTCCAGACTTCTGCACGGGATCTGGGATCGTCTTCTCTTTGATAAACACATAAATTCTCCTTACACTATATTCTTTCTGCTATTCAATTGTGGTTTATGGTATTCAGCTGCACCATCTATACTGTACCTCCTGCTGTTTTAGATTCATAGACACAAGTGGAAAGCTGCTAGGGATTAGTTCTGTAGTGCCTCGGATTTGTCCAGGTCTTTTTGTTGTAACCTCTCCACTATTGTATCTGAGCAGGTAAGGAACAGAATGTGTACAAGGCAATGTGGAATATGCATGAGTGTTCTAATAACCAGTGTCTGGAAAATGGTTTCTACTGCTTACAATGTGGAAAAACAAAATAATGAGTGGTTGCTTAGTATTCAGTTTGCATTATCTGCCATGCAGGGTTTTTAAAAAGTTATATTTTCTGACACTTAGGCACAGTTTCTAGCAACATGTTTTGACTGTGATTAGAATTTTGTGAGCCAGAATATCCATTATATGCAAAGTGATTATTGCCTTCTGTATCAATTTCAGAACTGTACTCCGCTATAATGTGTGTTATATGCCAGTACACTTGGAACAGCTTTTTGACAATCTCTTTCCAAGATTATAAAAAGGTGATGACAAATCTCCCGACATCTAGTTGGGTAGCCACTAAAGTATATTTTATACTAACTGAAGAAGAACAATATTTCTGAGATACACAAAAATGTTTCCATCCAAAAAAATAACTAATTCCTGGTAGAGAAATGTCTTGGAGTAAACCGCATGAGAGAAGGAGATTGTCTATCTAGTTATCTGTCTAGCTATCCATCTCATTAATTTAAAGGCATTGGATTGATTTAAGGCGATCTTACATAAAACGATTATCGTTCAAAGGAGCGAAAGCCAACGGCCAGATGAACTTTTCGTTCATCTATTCTATGCAGGCATAAAAATCATTGTTGGCTCTTTCACTTATCATTCAGTTTAAATAGCGCTCATTCAGTCGTGCTTGTTTACTTATACTGTGAATGTGAACGACTGACCGATTTCTCGTTTATACAGATAGATGTATCATTTACTCGTTCAAACCTGCTGCCTCAGCGAATGAGTAAACTCTGACATCGTTTGCTCAGTGAAACGATGTATTGTTTTTTGGTTTTTTTTGTAATCAGACCCTTAGGGCGAATGCACATGGCCGGGTCAGATTCCACATGGAGGATCCCGCAGCGGAATCTGACCCAGTGCCCAGCCGGTGACCCCTGTGTACTTGTCCGCAGTTTTCTTCATCTGTAGTGCAGATGTGCCAGCCGGCTGCATGGAATCCGCGCTAGAATAGGACATTCTGCAATTTTCCCTTCTCGAGCGGAAAATTACAATAGATTTCCGCTCGAGAATATGGAAAAGCAATTTTTGCATAGCACATCTATGGGCAGTATTTGCTGCGGAATCCGGAGGCGGACGCCTGGTCTGAATTCCACAATGCAAATACACTCAAGTGCATTGGGCCTTACTTTTGGCATTAGATAAGATACCAAAGTGTTTTTACATGGCTCGAATGATGAGTGCTGATCTCCTGTACATTTTCATGATTGTCGGCAGCACATCCCTGTTAACATAGAGCACTAACACATCCTTCGGCTTCTTTTACAAGAAGAGGAAACAATAAATAAAAACTATCACCTGGAAAAAATTTAGACAAAAGGAAAGAGGACTCAAGAGTGTACAGTTCAATGACTCATCCATGAAACTGTATTTTAGATCTGTGTGAGAGGGTATACACAGAGAAGCCATCAGATAACAGTACATATTTTATGAATGGGCAGTGTGTCCAGTGTGCAGAGGCATTCCTGCTTGATCACTAAAGGGGTTTTCCAGCTAAAATTATTGAAGACCTATCCTTAGGATAACAGACAAGTAGGGGTTCACCACTCGGGACTCCCATCGAACAGCTGATGAACAGCTGCTGCAGTGGCTGGAATGTTGAATGCCATATGTAGTTCAGTGGCCCGGTTTGGTATTGCAGCTTGCTTCCATTGAAGTGAATGGGAGTGAGATTCGATTCCAAACTGGGCCATTGTGCCACAGACATTTGGAGCATTCCATCCATCCATAGTAGCTGCTGACCAGTGGATCGTGTTGTGGCCCCTGTAAGAGAGAGAGTTTAAAACCCAATTGCAAAGTTGAAGGGTAGTTTGTGAGAAGCAGAAATCTGCTTTCTTCATCTCTGTAAGTTCTGTGGGACCGATGCTTTGACTGAAGTAAGAAAAGCTTACTCAAAGTGGCCACTTTCTGCTTTAGTAGGGGCAGATCATTCAGTTAACCATCCACCGTCATCTGCAGGAAATTCAGGTACCAATCCGTGTTGAGAGTTCCTGGAATGAACACAGGTCCAACGATGGCTCTATGCATGTATCGTAGTAGAAAGAGGCCACTGAGTATGCTTTCCTTGCTTCAGTGATAGACTTAATGGAATACAGAAAGCGGATTTCTGCTTCTCACATGCTACTTTTCAACTTTGCAGTTGGGTGGTACTTTCACTCTATTACAGGTGCCACAACACAAAGTTGAAATCAGTGTTCTGGGGCCCCAAGGGACTCGTGCACCATACCATCGTGTAGCACATCCATGTCTTCCTATTCAAGTATGCTATTGTTATTTCAATATAGGACACCAGTATTAAGATATAGCCAGTCTTTTTAACTGCAACCTGTATAGACTGTATAGTCTTTTTTATGCTTAAAGTATGCGATTTTATGCGATTCCAAGAGAGAAGAAAATCATAGTAACAAAACTTAGAAAAAAAACTTCTCGTGTTCTTTTTTTTCTTTCTTTTTACGCATTTGAAAATTGAGCACAAGCTTATGCTTGGTACAGACTGGAGTCACAAAGACATTATTTAATTGTCCACCAGATTTAGTTTACATGAGGACTCATGGGTTGTTTATGTGTACAAGACAATTCTTCGTATTGTTTAGACATAATTCTTTTGTTTGTTTGGAGTTGACAATCTCATTCACATTGTTTATTTCCACTCTTTCCCTTGTATAGGAGAGTAGAGTCCTTCGGACAGTCCCTCTTTTGGCAGCATGTCTCCCTGAAGACAAATGTAAAGTCTTAATTGGTCGACGTTTTGGAGAAGAAAGGTAAAAAGATCATCTACGTTCTACGTGTTACAGGTGGCCTCTGAATTCAATATTTTATAATAAAATAAATAATTATAAAACACCCATATAGTACAATAAAGTTTTATAAAGCGGTTGATTCACTGGAGCTAGATTTAAAAAAGGAAACTGTAATGTAATAGTCACATATTTAAAAACATTACATTCTATTCAGTGTGTCTCACCCTAAGGCCCTTTTCACATTGCGTTAATGGCTTCAGTTAAATGTATGCATTGGGAAAAGCTTCTGACATATACATTTAATGGAAACCATGATGGATGCCTAATAGTGGCATCCACCTTCCCATAAGATATAATAGCATCCCATTAAAAAAATAATCTGTTAAAGTGCCCCTATGGGTCTGGAGAGACAAAAATGGCCTAAATGCTTCTCTGACTACTTGAAGTACACTGTGCACAGCATGCAATGGTGGTCTAAGATACTACATGCTGATGTGACAGGCCAGTGCTCATGTGGACAGCAATAGTTAATCAGGTGTAGGATCTTAGACTAGAGATGCATACTAATACACAGTGTGCATCAGGCAGTCAGAGAAGCTGGTGTGGCCATCATTGTTTCTCCAGAGCCATAGGATATGAAGAGCTGAGTGAGAAGCCAGCATGGGTCAGAAAATTTATATATATATATATATATATATATATATATAAAATAAACGCAAGTTTGGCTATAGGCCTCAAACTCCACACTGAAACCGGAAGGTTGTCCCTGGCAACATGCTACAATAGGGCCTGCCATTGGCCAATCAAAGATTATCTCCAGGCAGAATAATCTGCCCAAGATGGACTACAAAACAGCGGGAATAACTCCCATGTGGATCCCTTTATAATATAATAATAATAATCTTTGTTTGTATAGCGCCGACTTATTCCACAGCGCTTTCAAGCATGGGAGAAACACAGACAACACAACAATTACATGTGATATACTCTCAGTTTAAAACAAATGGGGTAGGGGAGGGGGATTAGGCATGGGGGAACACAGGCAATACGAGAATCACATGTGGAAATCAGTTATTAGAACGCAAATGGGGTGGGGGTGGTAAAGAGGTGCAGGGGTAGAGGTCGTGTGTGATAGGCAGGATGGTAGGTGTGGGGAGCCATAGGGAGGGGTAGACGGACTACGTCAGGGGATTTGGTATGCCTCCTTGAAGAGGTTAGGTTTTTAAGGCACATCTCGAGTTGTCTGGATGCCTTGGGGTAGAGCGTTCCAGAGAATGGGTTCTGCTTTGGTGAAGTTATGTGGGCGAGCATGGGAGGTTTGTATTAGAGGGGTGTTTAGTCTGAGTGTGTTAGCGGTTCGGAATGTGCGGGCTCCTACTCATGTCTGGGATCCTACCTTTATCTAACGACATGCTATACCTCACACTCACTACCATAATGATCACAGAAGTTTTGGTTATGTGCTGTATAATTTATTAGTGTTTTCATTAAGAAAAGAGGAAAATAAAGGGAATAAACCTCTCAAATGTAGAGCCTTTTGAAGAATTCTACAAAAGTTGGCCAGTGGGGCAACACAGAAAGGGACCTTCACGTTGGTTTGCCCTGAGTATTGTGTGTATTCAAAATATTATTCCTAATCCCACTAAATAAGTTTCCTGATCATGGATATTTATATAGAATTGCAGTCACCATCCTGGGATGGGCTTTCTACTAGTAGTGAATGACATGGGATAATGTAGAAATCTATTGTAGTTCACATGACTGAAAACTTATTGATATTGCTGATAAATTTATCACTTCCCTCTTAGCATTTTAGTTTGTATGGAAAGTGGCAGGAAGGGCGTCATAAATAAACTGGCATATTGATATATCCACAACAGTCGTATGCTCAATGGATTGTAACAGTACATTTTAAACTCCTTTGGAAGATAAATGAGTGTTTAAGAGAGACAATGTGTAAAAGAAAAATAGCTGTCAGCAAAAAAAGTATTTCAGTTAAACGCTTATAGAGATAAATTCTTCCCTATAATTTATACTACCTCCTTTCCTTCCCAGATATGGGCATGGTACCTCAGAGGACAAACTAAAGCTTCACAGAACCTGCCAGTGGCTTTGGCGTATAATTAAAAAGAAAATTTGTAAAGGTTTTAAATGCCAAGTTGCATTGTTAAGCAGGTTGCTTCCATAAATAATGTGAATTTTGAATCCTAGAAACAACAGACCCAAGAGCTATTGTTAATTATTGGCTGTTTAATTGCTAATTAACAGTGTGAGGGTCAGTCATTGCCTTAAGCTTGAAACTTGCATGCAATGCTAGAAACTCCAATTAAAAATGGCTTCCAAGTATACTAAAGTCTAAATATTGTGTATAAAACTAAAGAGCTAAAAGTGCCCCCCTGGAGGAGTGGCAGAGCAGATCAACTGCAGGTAATTACCCCCTTCCCATCTGGTCCCAGGACAGAACTTTGTCCTAAAATCAAAGGGTTGCTTTAAAGGGGTCGTCCCATAAAAACATTAAACTAAGGCACATGGACATCTTAGGGAGGGTCCCCCAACTGGAACTTCCATCTATGAACAAGGACAGAGAGCTGCTGTGTAAGAGATGTTCCTGTGATGGCAGACCTAGTTTGTAAAATGTGTGTTCCCCGATAATAACTGACGATAGGCGTAAGTTAGGGTCCATTTACACCAAATGATTTGTCATTTGAACTAGCCAATGGTGTCACTGTTCACTCATGTAGCATGTTTATACAGGCATATACATCTTGGCTTGTTCAAACAAGAAGCCGTTCACATTCACTGGATAAGTGAATGATAACGACTGAACTATTGGTATTTAAACCAAATGATTAGTGAACGAGCCAACAGTGATTTTTATGCCTGCATAAACTGAATGAAAAGTGAACGATTTATCGTTTCTTGTTCTATAGTTGGCCTTCGTTTACACTGAACGATTATCGTACATTTTTGCTAGTTTAAATGAATTTTTGAATGATAATAGTTCCGTGTAAAAGGGCCTTTAGAGAAACCCAACCAGCTGATCTTCCTGGTGGCCTAATAAAAAAGGGTTGTCTTCATGAAGTATTTGCATTGACCAATGTTTAATTAAAGGTGATGTACCAGAATAAAGGCCCATTTCCACGGGACGAATGTTGGGCAACCGTGCTGTCACACAGGAGCGAGTATCACTGGCTCTCTGACGGCATGGTGAGGAGAAGGCCGGGATGGCAGGAGAAAATTTATCTTCTCGCTCTTCCCCGCCCCTCTCTATTCACTTAACACAGCGGCTGTTCAGTACTGAACAGCTGCTGTTTATACTGAACGATCATCGTTCAGCTCATCTTTCATAGTTTAGGCTTCATAAATGATGAAAGATGAGCAGAATGATGATCGCTCAGTGTAAACAGCAGCTGTTCATTACTGAATGGTTGCTGTGTTAAGTGAATGGAGAGGGGCAGGGGGGAGCAAGGAGAAAAATCTCCATCAGCCTCCCTGCTGCGAGCAAACGATACAAGCTCCTTTGCAACTTGCATCGTTTGCACGACATTCTTCTCGTGTAAATGGACCTTTACAAGTTATCTCCCATCCAAAAGATAAAGGATAACTTGCTGATCGGTGGGGTCTCACTGATATGGGCTGAGAATGGCACCTCGATGTAGGGCAACGATGAGCTAACAGTGGCACCTTGGAACATCAGAGGGAAGAAGACAGAGCCTGGGGAAGGATGATTCATGTAGCCCCACAAGACGCTGCAACATGGTAAAAGGTGATCAATTGCCTGGGTCGGCTTGAGGGGGCAATTGTGCACATACTGCATATTCTTGGTGTTCTCATTACAAGCTTGTAGCCAGCTCCCTGTGAGTTGGCATAGGTTGCATGTAGCTAAGGTTGGTCATACTGGTGATATACAGCATTATTTTATGCCCCACCACCACCACCACCACCCTTTTCTGCACTCTGTAAATCTAGAATAATATCACTGGTCAACATGATTTTTTTTCACAAGAATATGTAATGGTGATTCTAGTAGTAACTCACCTCCTCAATTCAGTTATGTTGTTAGAGTTTTTCCATTAGGCAGGGTTTTTTGACACTTATTTTTTCTTTTTAATGTAAGTGTTCTTTATGGTTTGCCATTGGATGAAGTACCTTTATATTTAGTGTCCTAAATGTTCTTATGTGAATGGGACAGCAGGCTTAGGAAGTCTCACTATATTCAAAAACAATGGCGTATTCAAAAATGTCTTCTTTTCTTGGAAATCATAAATCAGAAAGCTATTGTGATCTAGTGAGTGATCTTGTGGAATCATACCAAGTTAGGGGATTCAATGTATCCTTAAAACTTCACTTCTTGGACTCCCACCTGCAGTACTTCCCAGAAAATCTTGGGGCTTTCAGTGACCACCATGGCGAGCGTTTCCTTCAGCAGATTTCTACGATGGAACAGCAGTACCAAGGCAAGTGGAGTCCCGGTATGCCGGCTGACTATTGTTGGACCATAAAGAGAGACCTCCCAGAAGCAAAATATTCCCATCAATCATAATCAAAAACTCTCTATATTTCACATAATGTTGACTTACATAAGTACTAATTTTATAAAACTTCAGATGTGTGTCACAAAAAAACCCTGATGGAAAAATTCTTCAATATATTTGTATTCAGGAGGTGAAAGACTACTAGAATCACCATTAAATATTCTTGCGAAAGAAAAAAAAGTTTTGTTTTGTAAGCCAGTGTATTTAGGACATGCAGATGGAAGAGATTGGTTGTCCTTGCATACTTAAACATGAGCTGCGCTGATTTATAGTAAACAAGCGGTTCCAGATATAAGAGATTTGTAGGGCAGATATTTACACCAGTCATTGCGTGGAATATGCTGATATCCTGAATTAACTGCAGCGCACATGTATCATCCGCTCCATGAACTCAGCTGTTGTGCCCTTTCTTTTTGATTTGTTTCCAGTCTGCTAGGTAATCTGCCCTTGGTCATTTCTATTTCTGCAAGTCTGAGATTTATTTTCTAAACTGCATAAGGAGCAGACCTTTAAGATGGAATAATTTGGCAGCTAATGTGCGAACATTTGATGTGTTTTTTTTCGCAGTAAATGATTGCAGGCAGACACTAAACTGTGAATGTACATGCATCGCTATTGGACACCATATCTATGCCATTCCTCAGGCAAACTTTCCTTGGTTTAATGATACACTACTAAAAATGTCATTTTGTTTGTGTCTTAATAAGGCATTACAAGGTGAATGCTGC